>NC_089960.1:305851-611703 GCF_039105145.1 Kwoniella newhampshirensis
TGAATCAGACTCACATGGAATAGCTCTGCAGCCTTGCGTGCTGTATCGCCCATCCCGATCATACCTACGATCTTCCCCTTCAAGCCTTTACCAAGATTATCAATTGACAACATCTTCTCACCAGATCGAAGACGACGATCCAACTCAGCAACACGACGCAACAACCAGAGAGTTAGTGCCAGTGTCAGCTCAGCGACGGCGGACGAGTTGGCTCCGGGGCAATCTGTACGTGTGTCATGCAGTCAACGTCAAGCAAGCACTTGGACTGAGTGTACAGTAGACGTGTGTGTCGGAAATGTGAGGTGACGTGTGGCAGGTCCATGTGGCACCACTTACTCATGACTGCCACATCCTTCTCTCGACACGCAGGTATGTCGATGGTGTCGTAGCCCACTCCGACGATCGAGATGGCGCACAATTTGGGCGCTTTCTCTATCGTTTGAGAGGTGATGGGATTGGCTCGATTGACTACAGACCAACGATGACCATATATATGGTCGTGTCATTCCCTAGATCACACTGTAGAAAGGAGCTGCCGCATCGCCATCCGGCGGAGAAGACATCGATAGATTGACAAACCTACCGACTCCATGACAAACGTTCCAAGCTTGGTCTCGATCCATCTCTTGGGAAGTGATCACTTGTCCAAACCGTGATTTGGCATATTGTATCGCTTCAGGATGAACAGGTGCAGGGAAATAGATCGTTGCCTGTTTTGCAGGGAAGTTCGTTTCTCCTGGAGGAGTGGGTAAGGACGCATCCTCGATCTGCTGGGTACACGATGTGTGTAGGGGGAAAAGCATAGGGTGACAATGGGGGGCAGTGTCAGATGCAGATGTGGCAGAATCAGTGACAGGCAGAGAGGATGAAGAGATGTGGTCGGTGGAGTGAGCGGTCTTCAGAGTGGTCACGGCAGGATGGTAAGGGTTGAGATTGAGTTCAGGTGTAGAGACGGAGTTCATGTTGTGACGTGACTTTGAAGATCGAGCTTATGCAGGGAGGAAAACAATGACGCTGAATGCGGTTGCAGATGGAGACTGGGTATAATCCTCAGGAGGGCGCAGCTGAAGGAGACTTATATAGCCGACTTGTCGATATATACGTATGGCCTTCTCTCGCTCTTATCGCTCACTGATACCGACCAGACCTGAGCGATATAATCAGTTCTGGACTTAGCATCAATCCTTACATCTCTGCATTCCAGGACATGGGGCATAAAGGTTGAGGTGATATAATTTCGTCATGCGCTGGGTGTCAGTCAGGATTGCCCCCTCAACAGCTTATCGGTAGCTATGCATTTCAAGTTTAAAACGATATCGATTACAAAGGATTGCGCTGTGGCTCTTATCATCTTACCTCGGGTCATCTATCTTGTTTGGGCTGTAACTTGCAATCTATCTCTATCTGATCTTCCTATTTCTACCGGGACAGAACTTCCTTTGTCTAGAGTGTACAATGGGCCCCGGGATGCGATTGTCTGCTTTGGCGAGAGATCGATCTGTCCCCGAGCATTTCCGATGGACAGACTGAAACCGTGAAATCTATGACCATGCCCCCCTATATGAGGCGGTGTGCATGGACGTGATAGATCTTTGTGATACAAAGATTCGGCGGCCGCCTGAGCTCATCAGTCGGGGCTGTCATATGGTTGTGCTCATTTTCGTGAACCATCTCCAGTCAGGCCATACAGTGATGGCCGGTGACAAAGCCGGTACCAATTCAAGTCCATTCATGGGTCCCCTTCCCCATACAAATCCTTCCGTAAAGTATGGCCTGATCAGAACGCCGAAATGTCCAGCGTAGAAAACTGAAGCCAGGCTGCAGTGACGTAGAGAGTATGAGCGTGAAAGGCATAACAACGATAACATCGTTCTTGCCGATTGTGTTCGCTGACGCTCATCATTGTCAGAACACGGCAATGAAAGGACGACAAGAGAAGAAGGTCGTGAGCCTTGTCAACATCTTCCTCCTGCAGTGGGGTGTGACCTTTGAAACTGTAAAAGAGCCTCTTCATTGCTGTCTCAGGTATTTGCGAAGCCGAAGACCAAGTCACTAGGGCTACTAGCTTATAGCTTTCAATTTCAAAGAAAAGGTATAAGGGAACATTTTCTTGGACGGTATCTCGTGATACACTTCAGAGACCGCAGCGGGAAGTCCACCTAAATTGGCATGAGCTGGAGTGAGGGTCGTTTTGTGGGTATCGTCACGATGGGAAATATGCACTGAGCATACACTCTGATATTCGATCATAAGAGCAGTCTTTAAGACTCAAGCTATGGTTCTCTTTCGTGATTAAGTATGCAGGGTCGTATGTAGTCTTGAAGACATATTTTTAGCCTTCAGATATGTCGTAGCTCAACAACCGTCCTCTTGTCCTGCCTCGAGCTGTCTAAAATCGTTTTTAAGCCTCTCTTGAAACAGGAGGTGGGCATGTCATGACGTAGTAGACACAATCACCAGAGCCTGCAACCCTGTCTGCGGAACTAGAGCAAACAACCGAAGCGTCCAGAACACCGTACTTGGGTAAACTAGGTCTGTCCTGCATGAGGGTGACTTGCCTACCCTTGCGTATTAAATCCATCAGGAAACAAAACATGGCATATAGGTATGATTGTCTCCCGGACAGGAACTTCTTGTCTTATCTGTGTCATCCTACCTTGATAATTTGTCCTTGGATGTTGAGGTCTAGGCGTACCATCCCTGACCCCACGACTATCAGCTGTGGGGTCTCCTGATTGCATGGGATATCACTTACGTTGTAAGGCATCCCACGCCCGTACATCAGAACTTGACTACCTGGCAGCGTGTTGATACCCATTCCACCGCCCATCATTCCCATTCCCATACCGTAGGTGTCTGGAGCAGATTGACGATACGCATGTTCGATGCTGAGGACGGTAATGATGTGTTAAAATCGTAGAATGTCACCAGAGCGAATGTTCACAGTAGATGAAGCATGACCGAGGGACGTTGCGATGGCGGATTGCCGAGTTTAAATTTGAGACCACGATCATCATAATCGTCAACCAGGTGTTGGTGAGCCAGGAGGAAGTGCATATGGAATAAAGAGGGAAGAGCAGTCTGTCAGATATTTGCTTGCAAGAAAGACTTGAAGAGCCTTGTCTCACCGATGAGCATCTGGATTGTCGTCTACAAAGTTTGCAGCAGGAGGCGCCTGTCAGACCATTGATCAGTATCATCGAAAGCCATGGGGCCACAGCGATTTGTCAAGGTACACCATAAGAACCCATCATTGGATCATACATTCCTCTGATTGCAATTGTCAATTATACTCTTGATTGTAATTGGGACTTACCCTCCATATCCTCTGATTTGATAAAGACGCAAAAGTGTCAGCGATTGAACGTTCGATTCTGTCATCACATCGGCCATGACCAGCCCAACAGGGCACAATGACGCTTACCCATATCCGCCATAACCACCATACATGCTAGAAGATTTAGTCAGATATCGAAGGTATGAGGAAGAGAGGGACTGCGATTTAATTTGAGAAAAGGGAGGGGAATTGGAGCGAAAGAAGAGCAGAGGTTTCGATTCGATTGACCTACCCGGGCGCGTACCTTGGCATCTGTGTCAACGACAAGAATCTGCTCAGCTGTATCCCTCACTCCTAAATTGGATGCCACTCACTCCATATCCGCCACCCATCATACCATACGGACTTCCCATCATTCCCATTCCACCCATACCCGCTCCCATTCCATAGAGCGGCATGCCCATTCCTCCCATTCCTCCCATTCCTCCCATTCCCAAACCCATACCCATACCCATGCCACCCATCCCCATTCCCATACCGGGATACATCCCGCCTCCCATCATAGGATTACCGCAGTAAGCCTTCAATCCATCCCGTGTTTTGAGGTTCGGGTTCAGCATTTTCCATTTCGTTGTGAACGATACGATTTTAGGGAGAGGTTTGGGACGAAACCAAGCATTGGGGAAGAACGGACGACAGGATGGCAGGGGTTGTTGTGTGTAGGTGTTTTGTCGGGAGGCCGGATTGAGTAGCATCGAGTGGTTCAGAATGGGGGTGATGCGACCGGGAGGAGGTGGGGAGCGTAATCGGCGACGATGTGATGACCGGGTCGTGTCGAGCGGTGATGAAGGTGGTGATGGTGTAGAGAAACGTACGTTAGATCTCGTCTTGGTTGTCATGTCATATGGATAAGAGAAAAGAGAATGTCACTGACCATGAGATCAAGAATCACTACTTGTTATCCGTCAATTACGTGTTCGGGATGCAGCTTGTGATGATGGTAGCAATGATTGAGTTATTGGGGATTCATCCAGCGTCTAAAGCTTAATGTGAATCCGGTTGACTTGATGAAATCGGATCGAATAAGTACCAATGACAAGGTCTACGACGACGACAGCGGGGTTCTCAGTGTCACGGATTGTACTCGAGCTGTGATATGATGTCAAGGCTGATCCGTAAGCAGCTGACTTGGCTTTGTTGGCGGAATGATGCGCGAAGTCGTGGGTTTGTATGTAACTTATGATTCACGAGGCAATGATTGAGGGGCCAAACGAGATTGCCTAACAATCTACTCACTGCGCCCTTCGTGGTACAGTGACCTTATTCCGGCGTTCAGTATGTAGAATGTCACTTACTGATCAATCTTGCCAAGTGGAATGTGTCAGAAGAACAAGGACGAACAAAGCGTCCTCAAAGATGAAGAAACGCCGAAGCAGAGCCACGAAAGTGGAGGAGGGGACCGGAGCAAATCCAAAACGACAAAGGAGACTTGCAGCGTGAAAGCAGAGGACGCATGACGTCTGACCCCTTTGTCCGGTGTGGATCGGGCATATCGTGTGTTTGAGTGTGTGTGCATGTTAGGGTCAGCACCAAAGTGGCGTGTCAGTACACCTGTTGATGTTCCCCCTTGAAGTCAGATACCTCGCAAAATCGAGCATCGTCTGCTTGGTTCACTGATGTCTCTGTGTACGCATGTTGGAAGGCGAAACTCCTGTTTCGTGGCTGTGGTAGTATGTATGCGATCGTTGATCTCCAATTCACACGTCTGATTGTAGCTAGCTTTCGACAACAGATAGATGCACCCTTCACTTCGTCTGCCGTCTGCGTGCCACGACCTGTAAACCCCGTTTAACTCCGAAGCCCCTCTCTAACTTATTTTATCTGCTGCTTTGTACGCACTCCTCCCGTGATTTTCATTATCTCCTGCGGCAAACCCTTCCCACCCGGCACAGCCTCCACTTCCGGTCAATAACAAACCAACAAAGGTTGTCCTTCTGACAGCTTGCCCCTTGGTACGTCCACACCTCTTGATCCTCTTTGTCTCCATCTCTCCTCTTCTCACAGCTCATTGGCCTCAACCATCCAGGACAACCCAGAGGTCATCCACACACGACACGCGATGACACTTCGAAATACATCGGGCAAGTTCTCACTGTCCAACTTTGGTCGTAAAGCCTCTGGAGCAGGTGAACCAACTTCACCCACACGAGCAAACGGACACGGCGGCGGCGGCGGATATGGGGACGATGAGGTAGGAGCTTCACCAGGCAGAGATGGTCACGGCGGTGGTGGTGTAGCCTTCGATGGGCTGGGCAGAAAGCTGAAAGGCAGCTTGGCTCATCAGAGTCTAGTGCCTGGGTTTGGAAACAAAGATGTCAGAGCGTTGCAAGAGTGAGTTCAGTGAGGCTGTCGACAGAGTTGGTTCGTCATAGAGCTGACTTCGGATCGACCCCCAGCATCATCGCTTCCGAAAAGGGCGTGTTGCAAACGGCGGAGAAACTAGCAATCGGTGAGCTGTCCAGTTCCCCGACACTCAATGGTGTGATTACAAGTTGACCTGATACATTTTACCTCTCGCAGAAACCCAAAAAGCCGCTTCATGCCTTCCAGCATATGGTATCCAAGAAGGTCCCGACATGCAAGACATCCTCACCCAATCATCCACCCTCCTCGGACAGCTGACTACCGCACTCAATGTCTTTGCGTCGCATCAAGCCAACATGCGAACATGCTTGAAACGAATTCGAGATCGTGAAGAACAACTCGCGGAAATGAGAAGCCGTCGACGCAATACAGGCGCAAAGGCTGATACAGCTGAGAGGAAGTTGGCAAAAATGGGTCCGGAGAACAAAGGTCTACCTCAACAGACTGAGCTTCTTGAGCGACTGAGAGCGGAGATGAGAAGCCTCGATCAAGATATCATGACGGAAGAAACGAAGATCGGTGATTTCAAGAGACAGTGAGTTTCCCTCATTTTCCGAGACATAGCTGGTGCTTGCTGGAAGCTGATTACTCTGGCAGAATATTGAAAGAAGCTCTGTCATTGAAGTTCGGTGGTCTGGAGGAGCTCGGAGAGAAGATGTGTATCATTGGCGAGCTGGGCAAATTGCTCCTTGAGGAAATACCTCTTGAAGAAACACCTGTTGGGTATGGACGAGCCCCTTACACTGGATATGAGAAAACAGAGAATGCGGTCAATGAAGCCACCCGATGTGTACGTCTAGACTCTTGGCCGGCAGCTCTATGACCGTCGGGGTTCGATCAGTGCTGATAACAACGCACAGCTTTCCACCGTGCAATTCCACGCTGCTAGCAACAATCCCAAACCTCCAGGACTGCCTCAACCACCTTTCGCCGCTGCTCTGCAACCTCCTTCATTGCCATCGAGTATCGCCGCTGCCGAGGAATTTGCTCACTACCCTGGCAACGTCGCTTCGCCCGAAGCTAAGGGCAGAGAACGAGACTTCGCTTTGGACACGTCCAACCCATATGGGGGCATCAGTAATGCCTATGCTTCCGGTCCTCCTCAACTCCCCGTTCACCGATATAGCGACTTTGGAGGTACCCGAGGAGAACCAGGAGAGGTCGTTTTCTCTGGTCCTAGCGATGACCAGCATGCGCATCCGGCGCCTCCGCTTACTCGTGTCGACTCACCGCAAGTCCCTACACCTCCCGTTGAGCACGACTACGAGTATGAACAGCAGAAACAAATCGATGCGGACGAAGCATGGAAGAAGCTTGATGCGGAAGAGGCAGCGTGGAAGGAGCAGGCGGAGAGGGAAGACGAGGAGCAGGCGGCGGCTCGCGATCTGCCTCACTCTCACCAATCAGGCGAGAATGGACAGCTCAAATCACCTTGGGAACCACTCAATGTGAGGAGAGGTCAAACTCCCGAGCCTACTACTCTTCATGACGCCCCTGTCCCCACTGCTTCCTCCGCAGTACCTGCTGGTCCGTCAGCTTTGTCGACACTTGGTCCGGTTGTTTCCGAAACTGTCGAGCCTGTCCCACCTGTACCGGTCGCAGCATCCGCACCACCGACGCCCTCTGCGCCGGTCACCGAGACTATCGCTTCCCCAACAAACTATTCATCGCCTAGTTTCCCTTCCCGTCCGACTTACACTCCCGGTCCAAGCGAATTCTATACTCCCATGGAGACACCCGGTGACCGTGAGATCTTAGGTGGCGGTCCCGTGGCTCCTACTGGAGGCAAGATCTCTGCTGCAGCGTTTCGAAAAGGGACCAAGCCTCGAGTCAGTCTTGAACCAGAGGAAGGTAGCGATTCCGATAACGGTTCGAGAATCAGGAAATTACCAGTACCTCCTGTGGGCGTGCAGGCAGCTGGCATCGCGCTTCCAGCAAGCCCCGCAGTTGGGAACGGGAATGACGATAGCCCGTACGAGGTGTCTTTCGCAGATCACCAGACCAGTCCGCCGCCCGTTTATCGGGCAGACGAGAGTCTCAGGTGATCGAGCTGGAGGAATGCGAAATTGCGAGTCTGATGAGTGGTCCTTGGGAGACGGGGGGCAAGTCAGCGTGTCAGCATACTGGAGATCTGAATGTGGTTTGTATAATGGTATTCGATACTTGCTCATGCATGCTGTAACTTACCCAGGAGCAGAAGGGATTTACATAGTGCTCCGAGGCCGGAGCGTATTGCAGTATTTCCCCACGGTTGTGCCACTTTTTTAATAGATAGACAAGTTTATATCTCGACTCCCAACTTTTTGGTCCGACTTAGATCAGTGTCCATCTTTCAGCTCCTTTCTTGTTCTCTCAATCACACCAGATCCCATTACCTACCTCAACGACTGTGGGCATCATTCTTTCCCCAGTCAAGTCCATCAGATCGCGCCTACCCAATCTCTATCGGCGCCACTTTCTCCCCACCACTCTCGCCGTTTCTCCACTGAACCAAAAACACCATCAATCAACACTCTCCTTCAGGTCACATCGACCGAGTCGTGATCGCTCCGAAATCACATATACCTTAAAACATTATCAATCAGCCTCTGTCCCAAAGATGACAACGTCAGCACCTGATTCTGCCATCCCAGAGCGATTCGTGCTCCCAGCTTTGCCCGAGGTGGAGGGGGCAGATCCGGCGA
Source organism: Kwoniella newhampshirensis (assembly GCF_039105145.1). Taxonomy (NCBI): domain Eukaryota; kingdom Fungi; phylum Basidiomycota; class Tremellomycetes; order Tremellales; family Cryptococcaceae; genus Kwoniella; species Kwoniella newhampshirensis. Next base: position 314,237 of record NC_089960.1, read on the forward strand.
GGTCGGTCATTGATGCTTTCAAGATTGCCACGGCTCAGATAGTGGCGGAGGCATTTGATGAGAAGATTGAGAAGATTCATCCTGCTATCGAGATGGGTGAGTTCGTATTGTATTTCGCATCTTCTGCCGCTTTGTCGTTGTCAATCAATCCTTTATTCTGAATGGAGTCAAACGACTTTATTATGTGATGTTGTTTTTCACAAATTACTCTTCACAGCCTTCACAACTGGTACACTTCGCCTCGTTGGCTCTCTGCCATTCTGCTAATCCTCGCTCGCTATAGACGCTGACACTGTATACCGCTCATAGGCAAGAAAGGCGTCGACTTCTCGGTTGCCATCGTCAGGTTCAAGCGAGGGAAGCCTGCGGACCTTGAGGTCTGGGCCAAGAAAGTCATTGACAACGTGAGTGATAGCCGTATCGGCTACGTTATTTGCCATGACTGGCTCAGCATATGTCCAAGGAAGATAGTTAACCATTCCTTATGAGCAGTTCAGACCTTCCGTTTTCCTTTCTTCGGTCACCACGCCTGATAACAAGTTCTTGTACTTTACCTTCAAGTGAGTTTTGTCACTCATTTCACGACCCTCTTCTGTTTCTGCATGTCCATGTCAGCTCTCGCCCTATTCTCTTGAACTCACACTGATCGGTACACTTGCCTTGCAGCAAGGAAGCATTCACTTACCACCTCCTCCGCCAAATCTCCCTCACCGCCGAAGCATCTCGAAACGAACCCAAAAACTCCACGCTCGCTTACGGTACAACCCTCGAAGGCAAGGGTAAACATCTCGTCATTGATTTCTCATCTCCTAATATCGCCAAACCTTTCCACGCCGGTCACTTGAGGTCCACCATCATTGGTACCGTTATCTCAAACCTATACGCTGCGAACGGATGGGATGTTACTAGGTTGAACTACCTCGGTGATTGGGGAACACAGTATGGTGAGCTCTCCCAACACCGATTCGGTGGTGGATGTTGGTGCTGAATTGTGGTTTGCAGGTCTTTTGTCTGTCGGATTTGACAAGTATGGTTCAGAAGAGGAACTGGTAGCGGACCCTATTCAACATCTCTTCAAGGTGTACGTCCAGATCAACAATGCACGAGATGAGCAGAAAAAGAGGATCGAAGCAGGAGAAACTATTTCAGACGAGGAGAGCATTCACGCTCAAGCGAAGAGGGTCTTCAAGGCCATGGAAGATGGTGAGCAGAATGTATCTGAGCCTCAGGCGAACAATGCTGATGGGTTTGCTCGGCAGGCGAACCCAAGGCTATTGCTCAATGGTCGCGTTTCCGAGATCTGTCAATCGAGAAACTCAAGGTCACCTATGAGAAGCTTAATGTTCACTTTGATGTCTATTGGGGAGAGTCCCAGGTGTCACCGGAGTCAATGGAAAGGGCCGTCCAAATCGTTCAGGATAAGGGTTTGACTTGTGAAGACAGGGGAGCATTGTTGGTCGACTTGACAAAGTTCAAGATGGACAAGGCTATTGTACGAAAAGCGGGTGAGTGGAGTCGGAGCGAATCATTGTCTAATCGACCTCGGCTGATCTCGTCGCAGACGGCACATCGATTTATCTCACTCGAGATCTTGGTGGAGCTTACGACAAATACCAAAAATACAAGTTCGACAAACATATCTACCTGGTGCAAGCTGCGCAAACACTGCATTTCAATCAATTGTTCAAGACACTGGAACTTATGGGCGAGCCGTACGCGGACAAGCTCGAACACATCAGCTTTGGATTGGTCAAGGGCATGTCCACCCGAAAGGGAACCGTTGTGTTCCTGGAGGATATCATCGAGGCTGCCACCGAGTCTATGCACGAGCAGATGAGGAGTAACGAGGCGAAATACGCTCAAGTGGAGGACCCTATGGGTACCAGTGAGATCATCGGTACCACTGCGGTCAAGATTCAGGACATGGCGGGCAAGAGGTGAGTGGTTTGAAGCGGCAAGAGAAAAGCTGGGTGGGCGTCACAATGTTAACATTGATGTTCACAGGATTAACGACTACGACTTCGACATCAAGCGATGTACATCCTTTGAGGGTGACTTCGGGCCTTTCATCCAATATTCGCACGTCCGACTCTGCTCCGTTCAGCGAAAGAACCCCAACATCCCGGTCCCCACATCGATAAACGATATCGATGTCGCTCATCTGATCGAACCCAAGGTGCATGATATCCTGTACCACCTCGCACTCTACCCCACAGCTGTGAAGAACGCATACACCTTGCACGAGCCCAGTCAATTGGTCACGTGGTGTTTCAAGTTGAGTCATTTGGTCGGTGGAGCTTGGGAGACTGTCAAGGTCGCGGGACAGGACGAGGAAGTGGCGAAGGCGAGGTTGTTCTTGTACATTACGACTAGGGAGGTGTTGGCGAGCGCCATGAGGATGTTGAGTTTGACTCCCATAGAAAGGATGTAGGGTCAGAGTGGGTAGAGTGGACTTTGTGCATGTGCCATGCAGCGCAACTACGATCGATATCGACAGAGCCCTAGCATTGAAGCTACAACGGTGATGAACTACGACGAGTCTTTTAGGTACTGCAACTCCTCTTCCAACCTAATCTTCTCCTGATATTCACGGTGAAATCGTTCTTCCCAGACCTGATTATAATTTTTCAGAACTTCCGTCTCCCTCATCATTTCCCCCATCCTGGCCCCTTTCAAAATCTCGTGCTGTTCCTTGAGGTCCAGAAACTCATCGTTCAGTGTGAGATAACTCTGTTTCCACGCTTCGAGCTCCTTCTCGAGTCGTTCGAGCCGGAGGTGGTTCTTGTAGATGGTGTGATTGAGAGTGGGGATCTGGGACAGATGGGTCTGGAGGGAACGGAGCCGGAGTTGGAGCGAGGAGTTTTGACGAAGGAGGGAATCTCGATCAGACGAGAGATGTCTCATTCGGCCGGAGGAGGGGGTGATGGAGGGAGTAGAGGGGGTGGTGCTTTGAAAGGTGGGCGTAGGAGTAAGAGTAGGACAGGAGGTACCGGTGAAAGTACGGGTTGAGGCGGGGATAGCGGCTTTGACGTCAAAGACCGATGGGAGGGTGGAATCAGCAGTCTTGCGCGGCTGACAATCGGGGGCGGAAGATGCTGAGACGATGGTCGAAGATGTCGCTGGGCCAAGCACCGGATAAGAACCAGGAAGGGCAAGATGAGCCCCTGAAGATGATTCGGTAAATGGAACCCCGCCCGACGACTGAGCAGCAGATCGTATCCGGTCAATCCCGGACACGGGAAGAAGGGCAGACACCTGGGCAGACTCTGGGATATCAATGTGATGAGGACGAGATTCGGCCAGCACAGAAGGAATGGAGTGAGTCACTGTGGGAGTTTCCGCCACAGGGACATTTTGAATGGTCTCGGGGATTGTCGACGTTCGAGTATGATCGGACAAGCCTCGACGTTTGGAAGGGAGAGGTGATTCCGATGCGAGGGATTCGGATCGTTTTCGTTTCCTGTTATTGGAGCTGGAGTATTGAGGGATCGAGCCGATTGGATTGGAAGCGGGTGACGCTGCACCAACTCCCGCTAGGTCGGTGGTCAGTATAACTTATTCAGAAAACAACAACGAGGTTTGTACCGTAGAGCCAGAAAATCATGATGTTGAATGGATGACCTACCCTCTTTCTGCGCAACATCATCGGGTCGGGAAAGCTGCAATAACGACAGCAGGGACGCCAAGGTGACTCGTTATCCTCTCGATATCCGAATACAACCGGTAATTTACAACTTACAAGACCATCATCCGATTTCTTCTCATCAGGTTTTATCAGGATCTCCTCTGCTTTGGGATTGGGGGCCACACGATCGTGCGTCTTTCGATTCTTTCGCTTGATGGTCTCTTCCCACTCGGCACATGATTTCGCTACTTTCCCCGCTTTCTCTTCCTTCTTCTGCACAGCGTTGGAGAAAGAAATATCATGTCAAAGTGGATCAGTCAGCTTCTTATCGGTCCAACTTGTTGCTGTCGATCAAGATCCGTTGGGAATGACGAGATACCATATGTAGCAGAGAAGGACGGGACGTACATGAGCCAGGGGAGACTTGATGTTCAAGCTGTATCTGTCCAACAAGGGCTCAAGCGCTCTAAGAGGTGTTCGTGCAGCCGTCCACGAGCACAGCAAGGGTCGGTTCTCAGCGGGTCGTCTTCCATGTGATGTTAAAAGGCTGATGCTTACTCGGGGCTTCGAAGCTGTATCAATGGCCACACGACGAGTACGTCTGCCCGTCGGCGTAAGAGTCGACATGCCTGCAACTTCTTTTTTCTTCTTCCTCGATTTGGACTCCTGGTGAGAACAGAAATCAATACAGAAGATGATAATCTTTTTGAGAAAAGAAGAAGGATACAAATAGGTACAGGCGCCCTTGTAGTGGTTTCGTCTCGACTTTCCGCGTAAGAGTATGTACAGTAGAAACTCAATCAACTTCCATGATCGTACAGCCTCCAAGCTTTGTCATCCCTTTCTTTTGGTTCCTTTGACGACGCTCGTGCTCCAGCTGTACAGAGGAAGACTCTACGCCGAAAATGGTGGTGGTGGTAGGTAGCCGAGCAGGCTTCTTATAACGATCCATTGAGTAATTTGAGAACTGCTATCTATGAAAATTTAGTGTCTGTCTCCCGCTTCGTTGAGAGACAGTATGCAGGCGTGTCATTCGATTACATACGCATAGTACCGCTGCAGAGCGCTCTCATCACGACTGGGTCGAGGGCCAGAGACGTTAGATGCAGATCATCCATACCGAATATCAAAGCTTGCGGGAATTGTACCATAGCTCACGATATCTTGAGTGTGCTTTGAGGAGTGCGGGACACGATCCAAGTTGTCTTCAGCCTTTCTCTTGGTCCCATGTGTTTCGTCGCCCGCTTCGACGCGACCGAACCGACAGTGGATGGTGCGTGGTTGTGGTTGGGAATGAGGGATGATGCGTGTCGAGATGATGCATGATACGAGGTCGCCATACTAGCACCGACGTCACCACGCTCTGTGTCTACGTGTCTATGTCTGTACTCTGTTCACGGTGCGAGTAGAGGCGTAGGGTGTATGAACAGATTTACGAGTTGTACTCGTACTGTAACCTATGCCAGTGCAAGGAAAGTACGAGTTGAGGTTGAGGCTGAAACGCAGGGTAAACAATCGGGACCGGGAACACGGCAAAGAAAAGTTATCAGGCACAATCTGACATCAAATAATCTCGAGTGAATCCCCCTTTCTCCGTGTGGGGAGAAAACACTTTTTTTTGTCCCTCCTTGTTTGGGGGGATTGGGGGGAGTTCCGGTCGAACGCCCTCTGAATGGACTGTGTGCCAGCGCTGTGTGTGGTCGAGCAAACGGACAAGGAATCGCATCTACCGTGGCTGTTGGGATGAGGATGAATGCCTGGTGAGTGAATAAGGAGGAAGGGTCTGACAAGTACCAGGCGAGATTCCGGTGGAGATGCTGATGAAGGACCAGTCCGTAAAGAATGGCAGAACAACAATCATCCGCCGAGGGAGAAAAGAGAACAATAACGTCATTTGTCGTTTCATGTCCAGTGCGGCCGGACGTTTCAACTGACAACAAAAGGCAATTTGTACCACACAATGCACAACTGGCAGCGGGGGAATGCTCGTCTCCCACTCTTCTGCTCGGTCGGGGCTTCGTTCGGACCTCGGATGCATAGCCCAAGGTTGGTCTCGGACTGATCTGCCTATCTGAAGCACAGACAAAAGGGCATACAGCGCTTTTCTGGGTGAGTTCCTGATTGGTGTCCAGGGACGGAGCTTCTTGTCCACGATAAGAAGACCAGGATCCTGGTTATTAACCTTTTTTGTTCCACAGCAGCAGCAGACAGAAGACAATAAGAATACAAAGACTCAGACACGGGGCACGACACTCATTTGTGTTTCGAGAACACATACGCTCCATAGCGACTGTTCGAAAACCCTCTTTGTTCCTCGTCAAAGGTTCCACAGCATGTTCTGCATTCCGTCATTCCTTTTTCGATTGGAAGGGACACAAGCCACCGCCTCTTCCACACACGCAATAGCAGAAAGGAGGGAAAGGAATGGAATGGGGTGGGGCGGAGTGGAGTGGAGTGGGTGGGTCTGGGTCCGTCATGTGTGCGGAGTCTAGGAGGCAAGAACGCAGGAAGGAAGTACCGTCTGATGAGATCGGACCAAAGCGTGAGCCTGAGCATGAACGCACGTACCGGAAGCACGACCCAAGGACATTCCGAACGAACTATCTGTATTACACGACCCTGAACGCCGAGACAGATTCGCTCCGAGACTTTTCTTGTCATCGATGATGAGGTAACAGCAAAGGCACAGCAAGTCTCCGGAAAGGAGGAGGATTGATTGAGACGTGAAAGAAGCTTGGAACGAAAGGCAATTCCTTTCCAGTGAAATCAGTATCACCACACTCCAATCAGCTCAAGGGCTTCCTTTCCGTCTCTACCTCCCACGCCAGAAGGGCAAGAGGCTTGATTGATCGTTGTCCTACCGCAAGAGATTGACACCAATCAAAGGGATCATCATGAGATAGAGGCGGCGAAATTTGCTGGGGAGATCCGACCAAGGAACGCATATTGGGAGCGCAGGAGGATCCCAGACTGATGTAAGTTTCGAGTCATAAGTCATTGACACTCGTGCTGGGTCTGTCGATATCATCGGTCTTCTTTTCTCATCGAGTGTCGCTAAATCGCTCTGTCAGCACATCTCACACCTATTTGTATTCAGCACCACATCTCGACCCACACACCACCAGTCCTCACCATCTGCTGTATCTCTGGCTGCCATCACCGGAGACACATCTCACTAGCAGTGTATCTTGTCAACTCGTCGCACTTGTCGCTCTTACCGTCGATCGATCGCGTGAGTAGTGTCATTCTTCGCGACGCGCTTGATTGAAGGATGAGTCAACTGCTGATCTTGTCGTCTCCTAACATCATCACACATCGCCACCCGCTCACCTCCACTCCTGACCCTATTCATACCTCACCTATGCCCGCATGGTACCTTGCACGCATGGCACTGTGACCATCGAACATTTTGATCGCGATGTCTGGCTTTCCGAAACCTTCGCTATACCCACATATTATGATATCCCAACTTACCAATTTGTTCGGATCCTTCTCCATTTCACCGTCTCTTCCACATCTTTCCATTTTATTCTCATCGATAAATTGGTCTTCACTGGCCACCACAATGATCGCATATGCACACCCCACCTCGGCAACACCGTCGATCATACTTGTGAAGATTGCAGTAGCAAGAGACTTGTCCTGCACAGATCAAGGTGAGTTAACTTATATGTTTGAACGAGAACAAGAATAGTCAAAGGAATGGTTGTCCCCTGTCGCAACGTCTGGACCTGGTGATCGGCTGTCCAACACCGGTGTACACAGGAGTCAAGATCACCGGTTTCCGAGGTCGTCTCGCGTCCTTTTATATCAACTGCGCGTTTGGAGCTCGGCCGACCGGAACGGATGATTTTGGGGTCGTGATTCTGTGTCCGAGCGGAACAACGATCAAAGAGGCTGATGGAAATTTTCATCCCCTGTGGTCTCATCATCAGTTCAAGCCCAAAGGTTCCGTCGAAGTATCAGCATATCCTCGCGGTGTTGCACGACTTATTGTCCATCGGCCAGCCACGGCTTGGTACGGCTCGATCTCTATAAGTATCTTGCTTTCGAGTGATTGCCTGTGACTCTAGACGTTCGATCATATAACACAAGCTGCCCGGGCTGGGCATCAACCTTTCCGATTGAGAGACCACCCAACTGATGTGAGTAGTATCCTTTTTCCCGACAGTCCACTTCCCCACATCTCAGCGAATAGTAAACATGGTCGATCGTGGATATGTGGACCGGGTGGACCGCTGCGGCAGAAAAGACGGCTGTTGTGCAGTCCGGACGAGAGTCGTGGTGGAGCCGGGGGATTTTGGGGAAGATCCTGTGTTTCAGGTGGACGAGATCCTCAATTGTCATATGCTAATCTGGAATCTGATCCTTCTCTCCTCTTCCCCCCATCATGCAACCCGCCGGCCTTGTACGCTCCAAACAATTCCTCAAATTCTTCGCCGTCACCGTCATATCGCCGCCGTCGTCTCCTCAACCCCGTGTCATCGTTCACCACCCCATAAATCGCGACTGTGCCTGCCCCCGTCGTTACTCATTTATTGTACGCCCGTTGCGTGCCGCCAAACACAGCCACTGCCGGTTTGCATCGTCCTACCCAGGTGCGAAACCCTATATAACCGCTCTCTCTATCTCAATTGTCTTTCTTCGTGATTTATCTCTCAGCTTCACTACGAAAAAGGAAACCAAAGTCAACCTGGTCTCTGTGCTTGATTCCCGCAGCCTTTATCAACTTGTGGATCACACTCGACAGAAAGATTCCCGACGGAAGAAGCATTTCTCTTTCAACACCCTCCTTTCTCCAAAAGATTATCTCGGCCACTTCATTTTGGACACGTCGTAAACACCTATACACCCGCCTACCTTTCTTCACGTAAAATCTTCCTCTGTCTGAGGGTCTGAGTCGACTTGTTCAACATATAGAGCGGCTCTTTCGGTGAAGATTCCATAGAGTCACTGTAGAGATCAAAAGGTATCAGAATCTTTCCGAGAAAAAAAAAAGAAAGAAGAAATAACACCACAGAGAGGTACTTGATAACAATGGACGTACTCGACGTGAGTGAACATTCCTTCATTTCTTTCTTCTCTTCATTTCTTTCATCTTTCCACCCGTAGAAGTCTTCACACCTCCTCCAGCTTCTCTTCAATTGATCGTGCCCCCTCCTCCCACTTCAAGGCCAGGTAGTTGCCTATCTTCAGCCTCTGTGCTTTAGCGTTGCGCGTTCCATCAATTAAAAGCTTTGTTTTCCTCCTAAAATCGCTACCAAAGGAAACTGACAATCGTTCTTCTACTTTTTCCCATTGACGATGTCTGCTGTCGACTTACATGTCTCCCATGATCACATTCACAACGTACTGGATACATCCTCCTCACACCTTCCATCCGATATCTGTCATTGCCCTTCGCAATCTCCGTTACCTCTCAACTCTTCTTCCCCCGATATATATGTCGAAACACTCTCATCGATACTTCTCGCTGCTGATTGTGAACTCCTGGACTGCGAAACATCACCTCAACTCTCTGTTCTACCTTCCGGACACTCCTCATCCTCTTCCTCAACTCTATCTGATTGTGCTGCAACGCCTGTCGCCGATCTACAGCTTGTCAACGACAACAACTACGTGGGCGATGGCCGACCATTTGTTTGCAAGCTACGGAACTGTCAGAAGTCCTTTGCTAGGAGAAGTGATCTGAAAAGGCATGAGAAGATCCACACCAATGAGAGGTAAGCTCAAATATTCGAGACTTGAAGATCACAATAAGCTGATACCAACCCATAGGGCATTTGTCTGCCACTATCGAGGGTGCGGAAAGTCTTTTATTCAGCGCTCTGCCCTGACGGTCCACATTCGTGTGCAGTGAGTTGACTTGATCTGCTCTTTAGTACTTTAGTTTTGCAGGCTGACCTGTCAATAGCACCGGAGAGAAACCACATCATTGCGAAAATTGCGAGAAATCTTTCGCCGATTCGAGTTCACTTGCCCGACACAGACGTATGCAGTACGTTTTCTTTAGCTCGCCATCGAGCCAAACTTCATACTGACAGTGGAAAGTAGCACTGGGAGTAGACCGTACAAATGTACCGCTCCTGCGTGTTCCAAAGACTTCGCCCGCAAAAACACCATGATCAAGCATTTGAGAGGTCAACACCCCAGTCTGCCTGTGCCAGCGACGCCTTCGGTCAACTTGCCCCGTGACAATGCAAGGAGAATCACCGGTCCTCGAGCTGCAGCGATCAAAGGCGTGTACCCCAGCTCGGCAGTTGATGTCAGCAACCACTATCAGGGTGCTTCTATGGCATGTCCTCCGCACCTCCCCCCTCACGACTTCACCGCCTCTTACTCGCCAGGGAGGGCAGGGCTTTCCTTCCATAATGGACTTCCGGGATCTGTTTTCGGCGGAGTTTACGGCGGACACCCTCAGTATTTCGTCTCGAGCTCCGGAAACGGTCCGTACAAGTCATATGTCGACCAGGCTTCACAAGCGCAGCTCACTCCTATCTCCACCAACGATCCTCGCTTCACCGGAATGTCGCCCCACCGCTCCTTCGGACAACAAAGCCCCTCCACTCCTGGCGGAGTCGGCTCGAGCCCCCCGAGCAAGCAACAGCATGAGTCGCACGCCGCTCAATTCGATGACAACACTGCCAGCGCCAACGTCCTTGGTGTCGGGTACAAGCAGTATGCTTACTCTGGTCACCCGCTCTCTCGCTTCCCAAGTGACACCTCGACTGTAAGCTCCATTGGAAAGCAGAGCGCCACGAGTGGAGGGAGATCCTTCTCCACTCCAATGCACCCACCACGCTTCCACCCTTACGCGTCAAGCGGGCTTGGTCATGTTGGAGGCGGGTTCCACCCTTCTCAACTGTCTATCCCTCATCCGATCAGTGGAAAGTCACAGCTCCTCCAATCGTATCTTCCGACGGCTTCTCCGAACAAGTATCTTCCCGTTGTTCGACCTCAGCCCCTTTCTTCTCCAGCTGGCTCACCTACAGAAGAAGAGAGGGATGATCCACTCGTATCTCTATATGATGGTCCTCAAAGTGCAGTATCCCAACCTCCTCAGGGTATCTCGGGAAGTGCTCCCTTTACTGCAATTGGCCATCAACATTACAAGCCCCACTTTCCAGGCGCTATGTCACATAACATGTACTCTCATGCGCAAATTCAACGACTCAGTAGCGCTCCGCCAAACATGCAGAGGTTCAATTCGCTGCCAACTATCCCTACCGTTGGATCTTTGAATCAAGCTCCGGCTTACGGCAATGATGAGGAATTGGCTTCAAACACTGTGGAAGACTACCGAGCTCTGGAGCAAGAGATGATTAGCCGAGAGGTCTCTGTCAGACCGGAAGAGTCGACGATATCGAACCCGAGTGAGCGAAAGCAGATTGCATTGAACGGCGAGAACTACCAGCACGTGTTTGAACCCACCGAATTATCCTTGCATGCGGCTGGAGACGACAAGAAGAAGACTCCCTTTTGTTCGAGCGCTTCTTCATCTTCAGCTTCGTCAACTCTTGTTTCATCATCGAGTCACACTGGGCCTTCTTCCACCACCCTTCCTCCTATCTCTGTGTTATCACAAAACGTGCACCCGATGGCTCTGACTCCTATCAACACCAACGGTTTCTACCCCACTCCTCTAACGCCTGCCAATAGCTGGATGCAAGAGCACATGAAGCCTCACGGCCTCATCTCCCCCTTGGTGTTCAACCCTCGAACTCACAGTACGCCTTCGCTCGTTCATCATCGCGAAGGGCAGGAAAACGACTCTCCTGAGCAGGATACTACTCTCACGACTCCCCCATTGATGCTCGCGGACAGAAGGCAGAATCCGTCAATGTCCCATGTCGGACTGGGTATCGCAAACGTCCATTACGACACCCGTGAGACCGACTTTGCAGCCGACCACCTGCATGGATATCCTGATACCGACGAGTATGCTCCGACGGAAGCTGATTCGCGACCAGGCGACGGCGAGGATGAGATGATGAGTCAAGAAGAGTCAGTCCAGAACGACAGCGATGACGAGTTCGTGCTTGGAAGGAGACCCACGAAGAAAAAGGCAAAGAAGGGAAGTGCCAAGTCGAAGCGTGGTGCTGCTGGGGCAGACGCTGTGAAAGCAGCTGCCAAGGTCGCATCGAAGGCGAAGGGCAGGAGGTCAATCCTTTAGAAATAGTCAACGGATCTGAAAACATACACGCTCAACGACATCATCAAAACGGAGACCTGAGTCTCTGGAGATACCCGAATGATCACTTTTCACTGCGACGAAATATATGACGAGGAGGGATTGTATATAACGAAAGGAAGTCGATGAAGCTTTTTCGGTTTCATTCAAATTCAGTAGCTAGAAGGATCACTGATCGCGTTTCTCTCTCTTTCATTTTCCATTTTCTATCTGATCATCCATCAACTTCCGCCTTGTTTCCCTCAAGGTCACTTGGGGAACTGGGCTCAGGAACGATCGTGTACTTGATCCTTCATTTGTGAAAAGAGAAAAACGGCTTTTAGACATTTTATACTACCACCGGTAGTCGTAACCCCGACATGCAAGATGACCCTCGAACATGAATGAAAAGAGCAGATCCCAGAAATCTCATGTCGAGACGAGACGTGATGGAAGGAGGCGACATTTGAGCGCTCAGCACTGTGTCCTTTCTAGCTCAAGTCCAATTAACTTACCGCCACTGATCAAGGTTGACTTGCGTGATTTCATTCAATGAATTGGATTCTATGCATATGCAAGACCACAACGCATCTAAATATGAACACCTACACCTCATTCCTCTTCGTTCAGGACGGATGATAGATCGTCATGTCCCGATACCCCGTCGTTGTCTACATGTAATATCGATCACCGATATGGCCCATACCTAATACGGTCAGACAACATGAGCTCCATTCCAGTTCACTGAATGATCAAGCCGATCCCACTGCTTGTTGCCGCGCACAGAGGGAAAAGTGACTGAGACGTGGGGAAGAGACTGAAGGTGTGTAAGAAGACTCACCAGGCGATATGACCCAAGCTCTCTTCTCCCCAAAAGCACCATCATCACCTCTCCTCTCTCTCGCTCTCGAAAACTTCAATTCCTCCATCTCCCTCTTGATCGGGACTTTGAACCTGTCCGCCCCCAGCTCCTTTTCACTCTGCACTCCTTCTCTCTGATCATCCACTTTCTCCCTTTCGCCTTCCAATCCACCGGTCGTGAGATCCCCATCGATCAGACGCACAGCGAAATCCGCTTCGCCGGCAGACTCGCCGAGGACCAAAGTCGATCGATTGTATGGGATGTGCATCTCGTCTAAGCCCGGGTCGATGGCGGCTGTGACGATATGGATGGACGGGAAGGCTCGGAGGACGGAATGGATGGCTTGTTTCGCGATCAGGTAGGTGAGGAAGATGATATTGGATTCGAGAACACCATGGTCTAGTAAGACCCGAATGGCCATCACTGATCCCAAACAAATAGGTTTCTCATTAGCATCACTGACCAACATATATCGTCCGGGAGGTGACTCACTCGCCGCTGCACCTGTACCCATCTGCGAATCCAGCAAAAGCACTTTCACCTCCCCGCTCGTTTCGGTCGACTTGATGCTGTGTGGGAGATCACTCTTGAGCAACAATGGTTCACCAGTCTTCGGATCAGATTGAATCAACATTCCTCCGATAGGAATGTCTCGAATGACCCGTCGCAGACCGTGTGAGAATGGACCGCCCGAGCGAAGGATAGATACGCCAACCAGCTGCTGATAAAGGGGCCGAGGCAAATCAGTCAAGAGCTCGTTCGTGGACCGAGCAGTTGCGATTGAACTGAAGGAGCTACGCACGTCGTCCCCTCCTGTTCCCTTATAATCTACACCTAATGGCGTTTTTACGGTCTTCGGCTGACATGGTATCAAAGTCAAAGCTTTCTCTACCACGATTGTCGATAATCTATCCGCGTAAAAGATGAAGTCCCCTCGTGATGTTGTCCGATCGCGAAGTATGGTCATAAGGCCCTGGAACCTCAAGTGGGTTAACTCTGACACGGAAGTTTACGCGGGGAGTGTCAGAAACCTGCTCACCAAGAGCTGATTGGTTTGTTCGAGTAACACCACCTGTTTATCTGAATGCTCCTCTCCCTTCGATGACTGGACCTCTGCTTCGTCGTCTCCCATCTGAGCTAGCATCTTGCGGAAGCGTAGTGATCGAGTATCAAGCTGACGCTTGACGTGAGTAACAAGAAGCTCGATAGCTAGTTGGTTGGAGGAGCCAGGGACGATCTGTGACACAATGAATCCGCTAAGTCTCCCATTCGCGACACGACAAACGATAGAACTCACGATATCCGCATATCGCGAAGACGGCTGGACAAAGTTATCATAGCTGCTTTTCACGAATCGGAGATACTAAGAGACCATCAGCAAGAAAGTCAATTTGTCTTAGACTCGGATATGAACGATCGCACGCACCTGATCTAGGATACCATCTACGTCTCTTCCACGCTCTTGCACGTCCCGTTTTATCCGTCTCGCCAACATCAGATCCGAGTCGCAGTTCTGATTTTGACATCGTCATCAGCTTTGAGTTGGTTGATCCACCAAGGAAGCCTACCACGAAGACTTTCAGATCATACAGATCCCGTAGTTCTGGTGACTGCAGAGCCATAATACCTTCCCTGAGTCAGATAACTGTTTGTGAGCCACAAGCGGCCCCGTCGTGATAAAAGCTTTCGAGCTTACACGATGATCACGCTTGCACCGTAGATATACTTTTTCTCGGGCATTCGTTCTGTCAGGATGTCAGAGAGCGAGCTAGCCTCCGGGGAAATGAGCACTGACGATGATGGACGAAGGAATAGGTGGGGATCTGCTCGAAGGACCAGTCAACCACGTACAACCGCGACAAGGCTTCAACATACCTCGGTAGCTTTGCCTTGCTTTAGGTCCATCAAGCACTAAGCGACCGACGAGTAGTCAACATGCAGCGTCTGGTGACGTTTCGCTTGTGCCTCACCTTGGCAAAGAGACTGGAATCTATCGCATCTGGGTGGTCTGTAGTGGAGATCAGTACAAGGTGCATAGGGCAGGAAAATATACCTACCAAGATCCAGATCATTATTGAATGCTAGCTCGATCTCTTCGTCTGTATGCGCGTTATAGAACGAGTCTTGGGATAAAATAAGGACTGTAGGAATGTAATTCAAGGCGGACAGGATAGCGCGTGCTACTGATGTCTAAAGGTATCCCAAGCTCTCCGTCAGCTCGATGCTCGACCGATCAACCGCCCATGCTCACTGTCAGTATCGGCCATAGAAATAGACTGTTTACTGACTTTTCCTGAAGCGCTCCCTCCCGCTATTCCTACAACATAAGCCTCTATGTTCTTCCCGTCCGGACCGTACCATGGTGCTCGACCATGAGAGACCATGACCTCGTTCTTGGATCCGGGCGCGCTGATCCAAGATTGTAATTGTGGTCGAGGATGCAGATGGTCCGGATCATGTTGATGTCTCGCCATGATTGTTGACCATGTAGGTATGTCACACGGGAGTGTATCAGATCTATCCAAGGTGGTATGTGATGCAGCTATGTACGTCTCTTCGGGTCAGATGGTGTAGCTGAGCTAGAGCCAAGACAGGATGATGATGGAGTGGCAAGCTACGAAATCGAAACAGCAGTACCAATAACCTTTCCTCTACGTGGTTCGGATGGGAAGCGATATCTGGCCCGGTGCCCCGCTTTTCTAGTCACGTGGGTGTTCACTATTTGTTGAGCGCATTTAATCCTGGACCCGGTCGCGCGCGTTGAACGATCATTTCGTGTTTTGTGTCAACAATGTAACTCGCTCGATTACAGACTACTGGACAGTCGTTTGGTGATCTCTTGTAGCTGACCATCAATGATCCGTGACGACCCGCTATAACATTCACCAGACAAGACGGAATCGAATCAAGTCTCACAAGGGCCGGCTCGTAAAGTAGGACAAGGACCACGAGGCTCGGGCGAAGAATTACAGCAATGGACGGCGAACCACCTCAAGAGGAGGATTTCTCTCAAATTCCTATAGTGGAGCGAAGTCAACACAAGGTATGTTCAACATATCGATCATTAGAACGGAAAAGACCAGAGGCTCAACATGATGTCCTCTTTAGAATTGGAAAGCTCGATTATCCGCGTACACCGAAGTCATCTCCAGATCGGCAAAGACAGCTTCAGACACAGATCCGTTTTTTAGACCATTTGTCAACGATGGAGCGTTACTGTAGGTGTCTCAGATTCCACTGGAGTTGATCATCTATCCTAACCAAATCTCTTCTCACATTCAGGAGGAAATGGTGTCTGGATGCGAATGCAGTAGCCCAGGAAAAGGGCATCGAAGCCGTTTTGGCGATCGTGCAATATAGCGGAGAAACGAGTGCCAGGTGAGCGAGGAAGATCCTCTTACGGGACTGAATCTACTGGCTGACCCTGCTGGCTGATCTGTAGATTACGATCCGATGTGGTACCAGCAATAGTAGAGAAGGCCCTGGGGTCAGCCCGAGCGGGTACGAAGAAGAAGGGAGCGGATCTGTGCAGCAAGTTTGTCGAGGTGGAAAATAGCGGTGAAGGGGTCATGGTGAGTGTCGTCATACTCAGCTGGGTGAAAAGCGAGACTAATGGGAACTAAACTCTCCTCAGACGGATCTTCTGGCTGGTTTGGATGCCAAATTGCCTAAAGCTGTTGCTGGGGCGATCACAGTCCTGAAGGAGATTGTAGAGTGAGCACAAAAATTCAGAGGCATTGCGGTTCTTGCTGAATTCTTGTTCTAGATCCTTTGGTACAGCGACAATGGGTAATATCAAACCCCTGCTGAAATCGTTGTCGAAAATCTTCGCCCACTCGGACAAAACTGTGCGAGCCGAAGGCACCTCCCTTACTCTTGTCCTTTACACCTATCTCGGTCCTGCCCTCGTCCCATCACTAGCCGATCTCAAACCAGTGCAGATGACTGAACTCCAGAAAAGCTTCGACGCAATGAAGCAGGAAGGAAAGGAAGGCACAGCCAAACCCACTAGGTGGACGAGACAGGTTCAGAGGGATAGGGAGGTTGCAGCAGCCCTCGGAGGTGATGAGGACGGGGTCGGTGCTGGGGCAGAGAGCGAGGCGCCCATCCCGATAGATCCCAAGTCTTTACTCGACCCGGTTGATGTGCTTTCGAAATTCCCCGCCGACCTAATGGAACGTCTTTCCTCGACGAAGTGGAAGGACAGATTGGAATCCTTGGAAGAATGTGTCACAGTTCTGTCGCAACCTCAAAACGCCCGAATAGCCGATAGCAATGTTGACGCTTATGGAGTCCTCGCTCAAACTTTGGGAACCAAATGCAAGGGTGACGCCAACGTAAACGTTGTTATCGAAGCGACAAAGGTCATCGATGGGTTAGCGAGAGGTATGGGAAGACCCTTTGGTAGATATAGGCCTGCCATTATGCCTGGATGCATGGAAAGGCTGAAGGAGCGGAAAGCCAATGTGGTGGAAGCTCTCGGCAAGGCTCTTGACGCTCTCTTTTCTACAGTGGGCTGTCTTTTGTGTAAATAACGCCGCGGACTGCTGATTTCAATTCAAATTGTAGACGACATTATCGGATTGCGTCGAGGACATCCTCGCTTCGCTCAAGTCCAAGAACCCTCAGGTCAAAGAAGGCACACTCCGATTCTTGCACAGATCGTTACAAACCACTCGAGATGCACCTTCGAAAGACCAGATCAAGCCTCTGGCCGAAACCCTCGTAGTGCTTCTTGGTGATAGTGGAGAACCGGTTCGAGCCACCGCTGCAGAATGCCTGGGCACACTGATGAAAATCCTGGGTGAGAGGGTGTTCAACCCGTTTATCGAGGGTGTTGGGGAACTTCAGATGGCAAAGGTGAAAGATGCGTTTGGGAGAGCGGAGATCAAGTACAAAGCTGGTGGAGTTGGAAAGCCTGCTGGTAATCCTGCGGGCGGAGCTCCGAAGGCTGCACCTAGTGCTGTCAAGAAGGTGGGTCAGATTATCGTCTGAACAGAGACGGTGGACGCTCACCCAGCGAAGTCCATATCCTCCAAATCTGCTGCCCCTGGCTCTCCTCCGATCAAGTCTTCGGGCAAATTTGAGGGGAATGATCTCCTGGATGAATTTGCTCCTCCTGCGCGAGCTCCACCCGCAAGATTCGCTCGCTCTGGCGTACGTACCAGGCGGACTCTCTCCTGTGAACAATCACAAAAGGCTAACAATCTTACCTAGGCTGCCAAACCTCCGCCAAGCACTTCTGCACCGTCGTCTCCGCCAAGACCGTCAGCTCCGCAGATCGCAAAACGGCCTCCTCCTGCGACGGCTGCGGCTGGCCCTTCCAAACCTCCTGCTAAGCCAGCCGCCCCTGCATCTAGCAAAGCTGGTCCTTCCAAAAGCCTCGCAGCGCCTCCTTCTGAGCCAGTCAAGTACCGATACACCCCGGAAGACGCTGCATCACAAGCTGTGGACAGCATACCGGCCGATTACCATGCCAAATTAGCCGATGGCGCTTGGAAAGTCAGATTAGAGGCTGCCGAGGAAATGGTCAAGTGGATCGGAGACGAAGGGGGTGCACAAAAAGTAGACTCAGAGGTACTGATGCGTTTCGTGAGCAAAACACCAGGATGGGGGGAGAAGAATTTCCAAGTAAGCTCTTTTTGGCGTTACGGTCTATGAGCAGCCTACGCTGACCCTCGACCATCCGTAGGTATCTGGAAAGCTATATCAAGTCATGGCATTGATGGCAGAGAAGAGCCCTACGTTCGGTAAACCTGCGGCAGCCATTGCTATCGGACACCTGACGGATAAACTGGGAGACATGAAGCTCAAAAAACCAGCGGGTGATGCCTTGACGGCGTTTGCGGAGAGAACATCACTTGCGTTCGTCCTTGCTCAAGGTATGTTGATCAGCCAACCACCGACTCATCTCCACCGACCCATCAGCTGACCATTGTACAGGATACGAGCCCATGACGAAGCAGAAAGCACCCAAAGCGCAGGCCGATGCACTACTCTGGATCAAGCAACAATTGCTCGACTTCGGAATCGCAGGTATCCCTTTGCGGGATCTTATCGGTTTCGTAAAAGCTGCACTGGGATCACCGAACGCCCAAGTCAGGCAGAGCGCGACGCAATTGTTGGTGACCATCAGAATAGCCGTAGGAGCGGGTAAGTCCGACAGGCTACTTATGTGGTAGTCCTTCTGACTGATTTGATACGCTCAGATATATCTGGCTTCCTGGAAGATCTCAATCCACAGCTCTTGACGACCATCAACTCTGAGTTTGAGAAAAACAAGTCTGCAACACCTCCCGAACCGACGAAATCTCAAGCAGATCTTCAAGAAGTCGCGTCTGCTGCGCCAGGCAAAGCAGGTGCCAAGTCAGGAGGAGGTGACCCTCTAGATGACCTGATTCCTCGAGTGGATCTTGACAAGCTCGTAGCGTCCACTACGGTTCTTACCGACTCGAAGAGTGATGCCTGGAAAACAAGGAAGGAAGCTTTCGAGGCGCTGGATGGATTGCTGGATGTGAAGTCGAATAACAGGCTCAAAGCTAACATGGGTAAGCACATTTCAGACAGGGACGTGCGAGAAATTGTCACTGACAGTGTTGAAGGCGAAATTGGGAGTGTTCTGAAGAAGGCAATGGCGGATACAAATCTTGCTGTCAAGATGCTCGCCCTTGGTATCACGTCAAAGATCGCCACAGGCATGGGTCAACCATTCGACAAGTATACGAGACTCCTGGTGGCTCCGATAGCAAGCGTGTGTGCTGATCAGAAGGCAAGTACACGATCTGCTGCCCTTGTGACCCTCACGGCCATTGCCGACGCGATCGGCGGTCTGGACAGCATGTATGTTGGACTCGGTGCAAGCTTAGAGTCAACCAACCCTGCCCTTCGAGCTTCTGTCCTAGGATGGTTAGCAGAACGATTACAAGCGGATCCACCTCCATCATCTGCGGACATGTCACCAATGGCGGGGCCTATCATACGCTGTCTGGAAGACAGAAATGGCGATGTGAGGAAGAACGCAGGCACGATTCTGCCATTTGTGGTTGCAAGCGCAGGGTTTGAGTATGTCATGGACCAGACTTCAAGCCTCAAACCTGCCTCCAAGGCCACCATTGTGCCACTCATCAACAACGCAAAGGTCAATGCGCCTGCTTCATCAACGTCACACGCAGCTGCAGCGACCCCTGGACCTGTCGCTCGAGTGGCCAAGTCTTCGATACCACCACGAGCAGCTCCTGGTAGTCCAGCACCCACAGCAGCCCCATCGCTTCCCAAACCGTCCGGTGTTCCGGCTCGATCGCTTGCTATGAAAGCTTTATCATCTGTACCTTCCGCTCGACCTGTATCGTCGTTGAACTCCCAAGACGATAGACCGTCTGGCATCCCGAAGTCCCGTATGGCTCCACCTCGGCCTGCGTCTGCCATATCCTTGGGAGCTTCAAGTGCTTCCTCTACGCCCACATCCGCACGAGTGATCCCATTCCTGACCAATGCTTTCGAAGCTCGAACCACCCGACTGAAGCGAGACACTACACGGTGGATCCTTGATCCGTCACCGAAAGCTTCTGCCGATCTTTCCGAATACCTCCAACATCAAATGGAACCGCACGTCGCTCATGAGCTGTTTTCCTTGCTGTTCAGCAAAGATCACCGAGCCGAGGAAGACTTTATGGCTGGTCTAGCAATGATAAGCGAGTTCTACGATATCAAGACCTCAAAGTCCTTTGCGCTGGAGGAGGAGGAAACACATGCTTTGCGATCGGCAAATGTGGATTTGGCTCTCAAATATGCCGCGCTCAAGCTGTTGGGAAACAACACCCAGCTTGCGAATAGATGTTTGGAGGTGATCAACCATGTGGTCGAGACTATGCCGAAATACAATGAGCGATTCTCGGATGCGGAAGCCAAGTTGTTTGTCCCTGCTCTGGTGTTCAAGGTACGTACACTCAGTCAGGAATGAGAAGAGTAATTGCAAAACGCTGACATCGTGCAAATTGTGCAGCTTGGTGATGCTAAATTTGGACCCAAACTTGCCCCAATCTTCGAGTCCCTCGACAAGGTCATCGCTGGTTCGCAGGTGGTAGCTCTACTCGTACAATTCGGCTTGGAGGACAAATCATCAGGCAAGACTTGCAAAAACGAATCACTTGCGCTGATCGAGAAGGCTTACAAGAAGCGAGGCTCGATCCTACGGACGAGAGAAGATAAAGGTTTCTACGAGACGTTGGCAAAGTGTATATCAGATAGTGGAACAAGAAACGCCGCATTGAGCGTAATGGCGTGAGTCGGATCCTTGTCAGTAAGGTACGCTGGGACTGACAGGTACCGCAATTTGCTCAGACTCCTACAAATTCAAGGTGAATCTAAGAGCTTGCATGCGGTCATTGAGGGAATGCCGCAATCCGCAAAGGATATGCTGGCGAATCGACGAGCTACAATGGCTACGAGCAAATCCGGACTCGCAGCCCCCCCCACGGCGAAAGTTTCGGCTGATGCTCTCGCTGGTGACGCCGCTTCGCCAAGGGTGAAGCGAGCTGTAGGCCTTCCGAGCCCTCGCATCAATCAAATGCCTAGAGCAGAAGCTCCGGCTGTGGATTCGCCGAAACCGGCTGGAAAAACAGCTTCTCTTAGTACACGAGTTCCTCAATCTCGTACTGACTCGCCTGCGCAAAGACGAGCCCCTACTGGTCTGCCAAGGGCTGGCATAGTTGCCCCGAGTGGACACAGTCTTCAACGCCCCACAGATGTTTTTGGTGGACGGTCAGCTGCTCTCCAACCTTTGAATCGTGGGCCTCTCCCACGGGCTACACAAAGCAATGGTCATGGTCACAAGCAAGATGTGGTGACCGCCATCAACGAGATACGTCACGATGACCTGGATCGATGTGTGGATGCTCTCAAAGTGATTCAGCACATGCTTAGTGCAACCCCTGACTTATTCACCGACAACGTTGGAACTCTTGCCGACACTTTGATAGATGAGATGGAGTCCGCATTCACTCCTCCCGACAACTTGCGGGATCCGCAATACTTCCGAGTGGTCAAGCATCTCATCCAGTCGTTTTCTGGGCTGTCGTCTTGTCAAGATCTCATGCGGCAATTGAGCTACGAACAGCTATATGCTGTCTTTAGCTGCCTATCGATCCGACTCGTTCAAGCCGATAGGATGGGAGGCTCAATCCAGGACATGTCACGTTTCATCAACCTTGTCTTGGTGCAATGTTTATCGACACCTGATAGACTGCTCGTTTTCCAAGTGATGTTCCGACTGCTGTTGGATCTCACGCGAGACTTCTCAACCACGAGGCCTGATCCCGAATCTGAAAGATCAGCTCATGCAGATCTGGTCATCAAATGTCTTTGGAAGAGGTGTAAAATACTGGATGACGACTTCAGATCGGGAAGGCTGAAGCCTGGCCCAGTTCTGGAAGTCTTAGAAGAGTTCATGCGAGCAGTACCGCCCCAGGAATACAGGAAGAGGGCAGCGATGGGAATTGCGTTGGGTGACATGCCATTGAGGACTGTGAAGACGATGATACAAAGGTTGTTGGGTGAGAGCTGACCTGGAAGTCGATGTCGCCCATGTGCTGATGATTGCTGTCGTAGTGTACACGAGAGAAGCGGATTTGGAGATTTATGATATACTCCTCAACCAATTTGGCGATGATGCGGCTTCCACTACCGTATACACATACGTTTTCAGACTCGGTGAGTCGCTCCATCGTCCACCGCTTGGGAGGCTGGCTGACCAATTTCATGCGTAGCTGGACAAGAAGCCTCCCGACCAGCTAAACCTCCCCTTCAAGCAGTTCACGAGGATCGACCGGCTTCAGCAGCAAGTCATAATACCGCAGTGTCGGCTGATGCTCAAGTTGGCCGATCGGCGGGAGTGTCTGGGACCACAACACCTGCAGAGAACAATGCAAATGGCAGTGCGGAAGAGACAGTGGTGGAGAGGATGGTCAAGAATCTCAGAAGTGGAAACCAGACTGAGGTGAGTAGGGCAATCGCTTCAGATGGTACAAACACGAGATAGTATTGACTCTCGCATATTCAGCGTCTCGATGGTTTTTACGCCTTCATCAAAGCAAACCCTGACAAGGAGGGTGAGATCAATGCGGCGCTTTCGTCTCACCTCACCCCTACCTTCCAAACGTACGTCCGGAGAATGCTTGAGCAGAGGAAGAACAATGAGAATCCTTGTGAGTGTCACAATATCCGGGCTGCTGGATTTTGAGCTGAAGGTCATATTTCACCACAGCTCCTTCGCGAGCTGAGCACTCGGCTTCTCCGATGCGCTCTCCTCGATCGGAATCGATGCCAGCAGCTCTGAAACCCTTACCCACGATGCCTCGTAAATCAATTGGTCCCAGACCTTCAAGTTTAGCACTCAACGTGGACAAGAATGCTCCCCTCGATGATCAACTGGCGCAGTACAAGAATTTGTTCAGAACTCAAGCCTTGACTAATTCCACAAGGGAAGATTCGGGGTCTCCAGAGAGCAAAGAGAAGCAGCAAGGGCAGGTGTTGGCGGAGATCCAACCTCAGGCTGTGTCTAAAGGTCAGCTGGGTGGAGGAATGAGAAGTGCGAGAAGTAGTGATGTTGATTGATCTTGATATGGCGTAGGAGGTATCTTCCTTTAGTTTCAGTCTGATTTTGGTTTTGGTTTGGGTTTGGGTTTGGGTCAATTTGGCTAGGTTTTTATCAAAGGGTGGGTTCGACGAGCAATGATCAGTACTCTCCATGCATTATGATACCCGTCGTCCGACAGGAAGAAATGCGAAGGAAACCAGTGAGCGGGTGGAACGACAATGTTCCAGACTTGGGTCGACGTTCCAAGCTTTCCAGATGGAGGGGACATCGATACAGTAAAAATGCACGGGGACATTATTGACGCACAAACATTCCCAATGGCAAACTCAGAACCAGCTCGCGGCAGTGCCACATTGCAAACAGTACACGTAATACGTTTGCTCAATCTTTGTGTCGTCGTTCGCCTTCCTGTGGAGTGAGGTGGGGCGAGAAGGGACCGTCAATGGGGACGAAGAACCGTGTCCCACAAAAGGATGGGGCGACGATGAAACGCTCTATGCGTAAGGTGGGTTGAAGGCGCGCTCCTAAATCTAGGACAATCGACAGAGTCAGAATGGCTCCAATGTACTGTAGACCGGTTTCGGTCGATCCCTCGAGTTGATATCGTTTTCTTGCCGCCCTCATCAATCACGTACTGCAGAATTGCATCTCACGCAACGGGTAGAGACAGGATGACTCCTCGTAAAGAGCGGCCGTCTTTCCTCAGGGCATGTAAGTAAGTTACCGTTGGCAATTCTGCTTTTGACCCACTATGACGACTGATGGGGATACAGCTCTGTCCATTTCCAGAGTCAGAGCGCTATATAAGCTGTCAGTCAGCAGTCATTCTCGCCCATCTGTCCAGAGCGATAAGAATATAGATCGTACAACCGAAGAACAATCCACTATCCCCACAAGAAAGACTGATGACAAGGCGATCCATCTTCAGTTCTGCCCAATCGGCTTGGATCAAACGGCTTCTGAAGCCTATTTACCCGTTGACGGAACATTTTTACATGACTGAAGGCCCAATACATCAATACATCAGAAACGACTGTGCGTCGAGGCGATTGAGAAGTCAATTGAACCATCACCACACTTATGACCGGACGAAAATATACTGTAATTCCAAAGCGGACGGAACATGGTATCCTATCGACTAGAGTCAGTACTATTTTGCTGATACAGTACCCTTCGTAAGAATCACCCGAAGGGATTGATGGTCTTTGGAATCATTAATCACCCTCGACAGATCTCATCGCCCGGGATCACGTCGTATACTGAATGACCTGGATGAGCCGGTAAGCCATATGCGATGGCTCATGACATCTTGAGTATCATCCGATGACATATCCTCCTGATTAATCTTCCAATCTCTGCATGTTATTGCATCCCCTTTGGGACTTGGTGGGCTGGCCGACGGACGCTTTGACATCAACCAATTGGATAGTCCTACCTATACAAGAGAAGAGACATGAAGGGACAAGGTTGACCTCGTGTTAGACAGGATCAGACGGTCATCTTGTCTTTGTACAGATACATGTTTTACCCCTCATGACAACGCGCAGGATGCAAAGTCATCATGTCATAGTCAACACCGTCTCCCTCGAGAGAAAGCTCGGACGCGTGCGTAACCTAGTCTGAGACCCCGTAGACTTTCCACCATCCCACAGGGAATTTGCAACCCGCAAACGACCTTGTTGTAGTCTGTTGTTTCCCATTCAACGCCATGATAGGCTGACAAGTTGTTGTCATTGCGACACAGGCACAAAGGATGTAGATCGCCACTATTATCCACGAAGAGCTGAAACACGGAACGAGCCATGATGTTGCGCATGAAGAAGGGAATGTCTCCCATGTATCTACGGAAGGCTTCACCTTTCGTCATTGCTGATTTCATATTGGTAAGCAGATAGCTAAGCGAACCTCCGTCATACGACGTTTTTTGCACCTTTGTCGAAGCTCAACATGCCACAGACTTGGGTGAATCCAGTATAAGTGGCGCAACAGTAATCTCGCCATTGACATAAGTTACTGTAACTTGCATTCAGCACAAGTGTCATTTTAAACAAAAACTCCACCTGTCAGATTAACAGCGCAATGTCGACTACTGATGAGTCTCTAGTGTCCAATACAGGTGAATAGATATTCTTCTATTAGTAGCCCGTCATTGAGACATCGCTGACCGTTTGCCACAAAACAGCGACCAGCGATAGCGTATACAGACTTCGGGATAGTGTGGGTGAGTGTATCCAGCTTGTGGAACTCTTTTTCTAAGCCTGTGCCAAGTGCCGAGGCTGATGTAAAATTAGATCATGGCAATATCGACAGAAGGTTGATCTACTGGACAGAAGACTCAACGAGGGTAGAAGAAGAAAGGATAAATCGTATCGGCCCTCAGGCCTTCTTATTCTCGAATGGCACCGCGATCGGAACGCTGGAAAAGAACGAGGTCAACATAGCTTTCTACGCGCCACGCTACTACGATGAGTTTGGGGCGAGGAACACTGTCACAGACCTTGCTGTGAAGGATGAGCTGGCAATGCGTCCGGGATTGCTCAGAGACATGGGGAATCACGGGGATATGCTTGAAGATGAAATGAGACCGCTATATTTGTGGGCAAACACTCTGGGACCCAATGACAGACTGACCAATGGAACTGACGACATCTATCGGCTTGAGAGTAGTGTGGGTGAGTAGTTTCAGATGAAAGACAATGTGGTCTGATGTATTTTCGTCTAACTGTGTTGTCAGACCTATCCGGAACCGATGCCAAAACTTTCAAGATCTACTGGACGGATGATGAGACTGTCGCGCGCGATAGGAAATATGTGGACCATTTTGACCATGCACCCAAGGCGTGGCTGCTGCCCAACGGTACTGCAGTCGGAGAGATACGAACTGACAGGATTTCTGCCGCTTTTGGTCGGATGGCCACCCAAGACAAAGATTTCGCGACCATCAGGAATCGTACTACCGGAGCCGAGGAGGTGCTCGAAGTCGATAGGTTACCAAAGGTGCTTTCTGAGAATCTGTACGCATCTGGATCGGGGGATAAGACCGAGCACAGCGGTCAGTGTAAACGTATCTACATCTGGGCAAGAGAGATCGACGATGAGGTTTAGCCATCGCTTGTATATAGGATATTCAGTGTCCGCGATACTTGAAGAGTGGTCGGGTGGTTTCAGCTTGTCAAGACACTTCCTATCAGGTGTACTGCATTATGTCTGACAGCGATTGTTACCCACAAAAGCGTGCCGACGCTCCTGTCCAGGCTGTGGCACCAAGCAGATCATCGGTCAGCGGAGTAATCGCCACACCGGAGGAGTTACTATACTGCTGTAAGCTATTCTGGTACATGCTGATGACGGAAGAGGAGCAATGAGCAGACCCCTTTGCCACGAAAAACTGGGCGAGACCCCGCATTGAATGACGGTCAGCTTTCGTCATGGTCACCGAGTTCCTTTCAGTAAGATTGTATAGTGGTGGTCGAATACACATTGCACGCCATCATGGCGCAACATCTAGTGTCGTCATCCCCTTCCTTTCAACGAAGCGCGAAGCCTGTCTTCTCTCGGACGAGTCACCACTCGAAGCCGGAAAGGTATATCAACGCAGACCGCAGACTCTGCATGACGTATCCCAGTGACTCAATCTTATCACGACAGTCCTAAGGTCAAACAGTAACACAATGTCAACCCGCGTTTCGTCCTCTAGCAACACCGATGGTCAGTCATTTTTCATTATGTCTCAGACAGAGCGACAGAGTGTTGAAACCAGAACTGTCAGACCGCGTGATCATGGTCTCGGTGTATAGGAACCATACCGATCGCGAGCCTGAGAAGCGGATCTACCTGCCCTCGGATACTAGAGAATCTCGCTCCTTCATTTCCGAGGACGGGAGATTCAGTTTCGCTTTCACTTATGTGAACGATGCTAGTTTCCGTGCCGAGAACATGATGAGCGTGGAGAGTCGAGAGCTTGAGACGGATGGCGGCATGTGGGGTTTCCCTTTTTCTCAGCGTAACACCGATGGGGCCGTGACGCAGGACTATTACTACGCACTGTATGTGCGTGGAGAGAGCATACCGAGATCCGCTGCCCCAGCCTGGGGCTGAGAGCGCCTTGATTCTCCCGTACCGGTAGGTATGTTCTAGTCCGACGGCTGCACCCCATCTGGAATCTGGCATACACAACGTACTGAACTTTGTTTCGCGTCTGCGCGAAGGTGTCAGCCATCTGGAAGAGGCATCGACCGATGTCAAAGAATTTACAGAGGTCTGGCGGTAAAGGTGAAGATTGTATCGAGGTTTCCTGACCCATCAGGGCGAACCGGTTGTCAGGACAATAGGAATGCATTTCATAATCTACGATGTGCTTCGCGGTGTCTTCCTCATGCTCGTGATACTACATGTCGTACAGGATTACTCCTTTTCAGTAGCCAAAAGAACGCAGTGCTGGCCACTCGCCGTTGCGTACTTGACGCTATAAGGTCGGAGAAGCTGTAAGTTGTGTATTTTCATGTTGGATATTGTATTTTAACGAATAAGACAACAATTATCATTCTCACCTTGCCGCTTCTGACCATCGTTGGCACGCCCGCACTCTCGATCGACGATGAGGTTTAGCCTTGGTAGACGGAGACGTGTTCTTGGAATGCCAGAGTCTTTTGTCGTTGTGTTGCTTGTGCTGCACTGTGTGCTTTGTCAACGGAACGCACATAAGTCGCAGTGTACCATATGGCGAGAGGAATTGTGCACATGTGTGTTGGCTGGCTGCTCACATGTCAGGAGAAGATTGCCCTCCGCACTTTGCTTCTGACCAGATTGGACTGCCAGCAGTCTCTCGTCGAGCTATGAAACAGTTCACACTGAGCTGCACCCTTCACCTGGGCCAGCAGATTGATCGTTGTATCGCCAAATGGTCACCGCGCCAACCGCGCCATTGTAAGCTGCTTGTCTGGTGCACGTTGATACCGGATCAGAAGCGACAGGCAGACCCTCGTGTGACGAAACACAACATACTGAATGCGAATGATATTCGAGTTGTGTCACGTCATCGTCATTGAGTTCCTTTGAGTTGAAGCACCTTACTCGGGGGTCGTCATTGACTCTGCACGTCATCGATTAGAAGGCGCAAAAACTCATTGCAGTCTCTCCTTTGCTTATAGTGAGATGCATAACCTTCTTCGCTCAGTCATGTCACTTTTAGATGCAAGGCGATTCTAAAAAAAAAACGCCTCAATCTCCTCGTGACCTATAACTACCCAGTAGATGATTTTGAGCATTGACAGCCTTAAAGCAAAACAAAAACAAGATGTCAACCCAGGCTCCCTCCTTTGGCGGTCCTACCAGTCAGTGATTGTTGTTGTGCTTCTGACAAGTGGCCAGAGAGCTGAACAGATCAGCAGGGCATAACCCGCCGGAGTCTGTGACCGTCGTCTCAGTATCCGAATATCCTGGTGGCTCCGAAGCTTCACTGATTTATTTAGATCCGGATCCCACGGCATCGCATCTCTACAACGACAAAGGTGGACGATTCAGTCTGGCTTTCTACCATATTGATGATGATCATTACCGTGTCGAAAATCTCATGAGAGAGGAGCGGTGTACGTTCAAGGTGAATAGCAACATAACGAGCTTAATACACGGTACGAGGCACGACTCCGATAGCACTGTTATCACGGAGTATAGGAATCCGCTATACGTACGTGCATCTAGAAAAGCTCGTTCGGAAATCCCGCCCTGGGGTTGAGCGAGACTTCAGCTTCCTGTACCAGCTGATACGCTATACCTTGACGTCCCCGCTTGGTCTGAAATCGCATCTCACATGAATCATATGCTGCTGGCGGTCTTGGGGTTGCGCGAAGGTGGTGAATGTACCGAAGAGTGAGGGGTCGTTCAATGATTATACTTTGAGTATGGTGGATATCGCATAGGGCGATTCTGTGCGATTGCCACGAAGGGGCGGCTGGACGAAAGGCATGCATTTCATATTTATGACGTGGTCCTTGGTGTCTTCCTCATGCTCGTCAATCCAATCATGTCGTACGTGGTTACTCGTTCTTGGTAGCCAAAAGGACACAGTGCTGGCCACCCGCCGATGCGTAGTTGGCGCTATAAGGTCGGAGAAGCTATATGTATTTTTATGTTAAATATTGTAAATATCCGAACGAATAAGACAACAATTATTCTCACCTTGCTTCTGACCAACGTTGGCACGTCCACACTCTCCTCTGAACCGAGACCCAATTGACCTTGGTCTATTTGATCGGAAACGTGTCAGCTCGAATCCGAAGCACTTTAAGCGTACGAAAAGTGACAATACTCACTTCCCAAACCCCAAGAATACACGTGCCCAGATCTCGAGACAGCAATATTGTGTCTGGTACCCGCGGAGATGTTGGCTATAGGATTGTCCGACGGCTTGGAATCATTGTAGGCGGGAAAAGGTGGCACAATCTCGTATTGCTCAGGGATAGGAGGGAAGCAAATCTACTCGAAGGTGAGCGCTCTGAATGCAGAAAGTGCTCAGAAAAGTATGCTCACCCTGATAGGCTCCGGAACATACTCGTCCATTGGCACACCTAAAGCTGCTCGAGCCTCTGCCAGCTCCAACTCGGCTTTCTCCTTGGCATCCTCGTCCACCTTGTCAGCCTGGAGTATAGCATCCAGCTTCTTCTGTCTCGTCGCCACCTTTGCTTCCCTCTCCTCCGTCACTTCCTCCCTTCTCTCCTTGATCCCTTCCATCGCAGGGTGATCTTCTGCGATACCAAGCTCGTGTGCGTCACATCGACCGCAACCCCAAACTTCTCCATTGTCGAAAAGGAAGAGAGAGTAGTGTTCACCTCCGCTGACCTGGACGACTTTACTGCCGCCGTGCTGTTCAGGTGACAAACCCTCGACCTTCGTAGGAGTTATAATCATGGTTTGATCACCGCCATGCTTGGAGCTCAACCCAGTCTGGTGGAAGGTATTCAAGCCCCAAGCAAAAACGTTGCCCTCGGTATCAACCGCGAAAGAGTGGTAGATACCCGCTGACACGTGAACGATGTTCTTGAGACCCAATCGTTCAGGCTCAAGGCCGTTGATCCTTCTTCGTTCGATGATACGTCGACCAAGTTGGTTCTCCTCTCCTTTACCCCAAACGTAAACTCGACCGGTAGTAGTGAGAGCCAAAACGTGATCGGCACCGCATGACACAGACACGATCTGAACTTTTGAGAAGGCAGGGAGGGAAATTGGGTTATATTGGAACTTGGGGTGACCGGGGACACCATCGAAACCGAGCACACCGTCGTTGGACTATTGACACATTAGCAAGGGTATGTCAACGCGACGCTACCGCGAAGCCGAACTCACTCTGAAACTGCCCCAAGCTCGGAGCTCTCCACTATCTGAGATGGCAACACTGATGCTATCACCGGCCGAGACTTGGACAGCTCTGAACTTCTCTTTTTCTAAGCTTTCGATGACCATAGGTACGGTTTCCAGATCCTCATTGGGGATCATTGATCCGGGATTGTTTGGATCGGGCACATCAGACGTTTTTCTTCCCAAGGCAGCGTTATCGTTGATGCCCCAAGATCGTACCTGATTGTGCAAGTGAGCATCGACCGACTTGGTTCGAAAAAGCTCAAACTTACGCGACCCGCCTCATCGATAGCAAGTGTGTGCATACCGCCACATGCAACGGCTTCGAGACCACCGCTCCCTTCCTTGCCATCCCTACTCAACTTCCCATCTTCGATCTGCTCTTCAAACCTGTTGTCAACTGGTCAGCGGCTGCGATCAGACTGCGGGGCCCGCAACTCACCAAGAATGCAGTTTCGGTCGAGCTATCTCGTCTAATTCATCCGGTCCAAGACCAAATTGGCCCATATCACCCGTACCCCAAATGAAAAGCGCGTTGTGAGGAGAGGCAACAGCTACCAACGGAAACATCAAAATTCATACTCCTTGGGCCGAAGCAAGTCTCAGCTTACGAGGAACGCCTGGGATAGCATTGATGGGTATGCCACCTATACTCGATCTTCTCCTCGATGTCTTCTTTGCGTCCTGAGCAAGATCTCCGACTCTGCCCTTCTTCGCCGCAGGGGCCTTGTCCGGAGATGCGGAAGCTCTCCTGGTCTTTCCGTTGACAGTCCCGCTTGGTTTCGGTTTCTCTTCCTCAACAACATGTCCGTTGGGAGCAGCAGCATCTCCGTCCTCGGCAATGTCATCTTCTTTGGAGGGAACAGAATTTGTCACCGCAGGTTTTGAAGCTTTTGTGGATACAGGCTTTGTAGCCCTGCTCGAAGCTGGTTTCGCCGCTCGAGACGCCGGTTTCGCTGTTGCGGCAGCAGAGGTTCCTGTGATGAGACGGAATGTCCATGTACATCAGAGATGTGAAGCAATCCTCAGGAGAGACTACTCACTTTTGGGCGGCATTGGTAGGACTTTGCAGCGGTTTTGTCGTCTCTTTAAAGTTTCGTTATGATGTTGAATGGAGGTTATATAAGAAACGTTCTCTGCTTTCAATGTTGATGCAGGTTCAGAAAATAAAACGGTTGAAATCAGATTAGGCATGTGTGATGAGTCAACTGGAAGGAAAGGCGCGTAGCCTTGTCGGTTGGAATGAAAAGGGGAGGACCGGATAAAGTTCCAGGTTGTTTACATTTGTGGGATTTAAGGGGGCGGGGGTGCGGTTGACTGTGCTCAAGCGCACGTTCAGGCACGATCACCTGTGGAAAGGTGTACGTACTTTGATGTCAAGAGAGGGAAACACACGCGTCTGATCTCTTTCTCCATTCGAAATGTACACAAGTCACCTGTTTTTTATTATTTCTTCCTTATTTTGACTTTATAGTTATCTCATCATCATTGCTCTTGATCGTCAGCTTCTGCGTGCGTGGGAAAGAAGAAGAACAAACAAGCAAGAGAGAGAGAGAAAGAATCATTGACGATGGGTTGAAACTGCTCTCCACATCAACAACAACATCAAAGCAGCTCTGAACTCATCCCACCGACATTCACTTCTCACACTTCCCACTTCGACCAAAACATATCAACGTATAGACAGATACAGCGACAATCGGCACTTTCTGAAAGGGCTGACACAGTCTCGCTTCCAAACATCTTCCCTTTTCACACTTTCAGATCCTTCATCATCAACAACAATGGCGTCAACAACAACGCCGTCACAGCTTCCTTCACCTCACATGTCTTACACACCCTCGCCACCTCAGTCATACTCTCAGTCGCAGTCCTCTCGACCTTCTACATCGTCGCTTCCCAGATCTTACAAGAGAGCAAAGTCCGCCAGACTGGAGAGAGGGAGGCGAGAGATGTCGGTCCCATTGGTGAGTTGGTCTTCGAGCTGGAGCATAGTGATCACAGTCATCAACCCCCATTCTGATCGTCATTGCAGCTGTCAAAGGAAATGTCTCATTTTTCCTTGTCTCATTCATCACCACCCCAAATGGTCTCACCTCGGGAACCATCACGATCCTTCCACATGACTCCTCCACTCATGTCAGCCGCCTTTCCAGCATCCTCGTCCACGTCGTCACGGACATCACATACGCCGCGATCGAAAAGTCACATTGGGCCTTCGAGAACGCCTGCCATCCCGCCGTTGCCAATAGATCACACTTATCCCTCCACGGCACCGCTTCCACACTTGCCCTCATTCCTAGGCAGTCCATTCTCCTCAAAGACTGCAAGAGGACAATACATGTATCAAACCGCTTCCACACATCAATACGCTGGCAGAACCGCAATGACGGAACGTCTGACTCAAGCAGGATATTTTGATCAGCCAGGCTTGGAATGGCTGGAGAACAGTGAATGGTCACCGGTGCGGCAGCACAGAGCCGTATCTGATGAACATTCACCACTGATAGGAGGGTTGCCTCAATCATCTTCCCGGCTTCGCAGAGGCACTGACGGCTCCACATCTTCCATGGACGACTGGAGCGGTAGCGGGACCAGTTCGTCTTCGTTGTTATCGCTAGCAAGAAGCTCGATGGAACAACAGTCCCGACCCAATATCCGTACGTTATGGGATGAAGCACCAGAGCTTCCGGAAGAAGAGGAGGAAGATCTCGCAACACCGAGTCGCCAACTCTTCGGTCTCCGCGGTTCGGATAGCGCAGTCCCAAAGTCGTCTGAAGCTGCTCTTGGTTTCCCGGACCGGTCACCCAAATCTCCTCAAAGCACGAATCTGTCATCCGCGGCCATTTACCAACCTTCGCCACTTCATATACAGCCGCTTTCACAAACATCGCCCGATGACACATCTAAGGGAGATGGTATCAACTTCTCACCATACAGGCAATCACGGGCTTCGCTGTCGAGCTTCATCCCTCGCCTCCTGTCGTCAAGGAAGAAAAACATCTCTATGCGAGGTGACCACGCTCCAGAAGTTTCACTTTCAATCGAAACGACAGGAGACGAGGAAGTCCACACTTTCTCAAAGAACGACTCGTCCGAACAAAGTTTGTCTCAAGGCAAGAGCTTTTGGAGTCGTGCTTCGTTGTCGACGGCAAGAAGACCAATGGAAGGTGGCGATTTTGAGAACCCGATGGTGATCGGCCTTGGCCTGGGTATCAGGGGGAGTTCAGCCGACAAGGCCTTTGACCTCTCCAGATCCCTGTCGAGTGACTCCAGCGGTGATATTGAAGCCTCGCCTTCGAGACCGATGTCTGCTAAAGCTTCGACCAGTATGTTCGTGAAGTCTTCGGCCGGCTTCTCCTCAACGGCCAAACAACAGCCAAAACTCACAAGGCCATCATTCCCGGGTCGAACGGTGCTATCTAACAGCTGCTCGTACATGACTGTGCCGCGCAAAAGTTCGCCAGATGTACCAACCATCGGTACCCTCCGGCAAATCAGCGGAAGGCCTCCACTTCGAAGAGGTATCACCGAACCTGCTGAATCTCACACACCATCAAGCTCGGGACTTTTGTCAGCGAATTCGGCTTTTCATACACCTACGTCCGCATTATTCGATGACGCCAAACCCTCTCCTGCGGCGTTTGCATCCACCGGTTTGGTCAAGAAGAAGTCGGGAATCGCTGGTGTAGAATTACCCAGATTTGGTGGAGACAGTGAACCAGTTGGCGAAGTGAAGAGGAGGGAAGCAGCCGGGCGCCACGGGATGGGTGCTGGTATCCCCAGCCCACTCTCGCCTATTCAGCCTCTCCCTGGATCTGTGCGCAATGCAGATTTGAGCACCGCTTCAACTAAAGGAAGTACGACCAGCGGAAGCACAAGTACGGCGAGCAGTAATGCCGCATATATCCAAAATGCTCAGCGAACCAGGGGTCTGAGGAGGAAGGGGAGTACTATGTTCATTTCCAGTGGATCAATCGGAAGTGTTGACATGATGAGAGGGGATAGCAAAAGTTCCGTACAGAGTTGCTACTCTCCTGCCACGCCAACAAAGCCTGGCTTGCAAGGTGCGCATTATATCACTCACATGTGGGTAGAAATATGGTCGAGCTGATACGTGTAAATAATGCTTCGAGTAGGCTTTGGTGTCAGTACCCCGTCGCCGACTAGCGCTTCCTTCGTTTACCCGTTCGCGCAACCTGCCGCAGCAAACCCTCTGTCTACCCCTCCACACTCAGACCAACAGTCTCGGCCCGACCTACATGCTCCTCTTTCGATTGAACGATATCGTCAGCTGCCAGCTCGAGTGCGACAGATCAGTCATTCGCACAATGTCGATGGCCGAGGCCCAATTGCTCGAGCTTCGAACCCCATGCTGGCTGCAAGCTATAAAGCCGCTGTTCATCTGATTCCCGAAACTCCCGGCGCTGGCGCTGTTAGCTCATGCGCGCACGGGAAGGAAAAGGCGACCAAAAGCATGACACGACTGGAGAAAGATTTCCTCGTAGTGCAGAGTCTCGGCAGTGGGTCGTTTTCTCAGGTGTGGAAGGTTAGGGAAAGGAAGAGCGGCCGATTCTACGCCGTCAAAGCCGGCAAGCCTTATTCTGGGGCAAAGAATAGGCTCCGTCAACTGGAGGAAGTCTCGATCCTTCGACAGCTGTCATTCGACCCACATCCAAACATCATCAAATACTTCGACTCATGGGAATCACACTCGAGACTGTACATCCGTACTGCCATGGCTGAATGTGGAGATCTATCCAGGTTCCTCAGTCTTTTGGGAGACACCGGAGGATTAGGCGAAGCTCGGGTGTGGAAAACACTGGTGGAGCTCGCAGATGGTATCGAACATATTCACAAGCACAGCTTCCTCCACCTCGACATCAAACCTTCAAATATTCTCATCAACCAGCAGGGCGGACTAGTCATTGCTGATCTCGGCATGGCGGTCATTTGCGGGGAAGGACCGGAGGGGAAAGTGATGAGCGGTCTCAGTCCAGCACTGCCTGAGCGCGACGAACGTGGAGGGTTCATGTGGGAGACAACGCAAAACATAGCAGTGCATACCGGATCTGCAGGAGGTGCAAGTAACGATGCGGGTGTAGTGTCGGTGATTCCTAGCCCTATCATCGATAGGGAGGTGGAAGGGGATAGAGAGTATCTCTGTCCGGAAGCTCTGGGTGATGAGGAAGTCGGGAAAGGCGCAGACGTGTTCAGTCTGGGGATCATGATATTGGAGGCAGCGTTGAATGTAGTACTGCCAAGCAGTAAGTCAAAGTTGTTCCCGGTTCAAGGTCGCGTCGAGCTGACAAAAATTGCTTAGATGGAGACGGATGGGTCAAACTACGCAACGACGATTTCTCCGACCTCGTTGAGCATTACTATCCTCGTCAAATATCATTGCGACGAGGTCTTGAACAAAGCCAAGGGGATTCGAGCGCACCGATCCTCTCGGATGAGATCCTGAGTGTGATCAAGGCTATGATGAGGTCTGTTCCCGAAGAACGGTGGAGCTTGGAGGATGTGAGGAGGTACGACGTGGTTATAAGGGTGAAGGAGTGTGCGAGGGGAGAAGCCCTGGTTGAGGAAAATGAGAAGTGGCTGGCGGGGGTCTTGGGCGAGGACTGTTGAGATGGGCGGCGCCTGGGAGAAGTGAAGCAAAGGTAAAAGTGCATAGAAGTGGGACAGTGAACAAAAAGACGCGAACGGATAAGACCACAGTAGTAGCATGTAGCCATTGAGTTTAGAGAGACTTGCATCAGGGATGATCCTGATGAATAATCTCACAGTCCGGATCTGATTGAGCAGCGATGATTATGTTGTGCAGCAGAACTCTGGCACTCCGACATGCTGAACTATTTTAGCAGTTTTCGCTAGATGATGCAGCCACTCTTTATCTTTTGTGGAGGTGGAGTAGATGTGGTGGAGGTGGGGTAGGTGTTTTTACGCTTACCTGCCGAGTCACGTGACTTGATGCCGCCGGATTGATAAGCATACAATCAGATCTGGAGAGAAGGTGGAGGTTGATCGATTGAGCGTGCAGGTTGTTTTGGTACTGAAATTGCTATCATGTCGCTGTAGAGAGACGGATGATTAGCTAAAGGCATCGTGTGGAGTGTGTTACAGGTGGAGGAGCAGCATGTGACAGGTTATCACATATTACAACAAGAGGGCAGACGGCCTTCTTTCTCGTGTGTGTCAAACGGTCACCTTGATTGTATCTGACTGATCTTTCAGAGATCGATATTTCGCGACAAGATCAATGTCCACACCCACCCTGACGGAGAGGAACGGGGACATTATCAACCTGCCCGTATGCTTGCGGTCCCATGCCGAGACCGCCTGCACCGCTTGTGATGACGAGAGGGGTATCAAGGATCAACATGTCCCGGATACGAACGGGGATCCAGAGCCTTGTACAGGGTCTATGGATGCTGCACGGGAAAGAGAAGCTCCGGCTCCGATCCCACCTCCTGCGCCTGCCCACAAGTTCGCTGTCAAGTTGTCCCAGAAGAAGAAGTATAGCCTGCTCTTCATCTTCAGTATGGCCTTGTTCATCGATCGTGGGTTAACTTATGCGCCTGTCCTGGGCCCGTTCAAGCCATGATCAAAGGATCGTCACACAAGCTGACAACACTTTCCACTGGTAATTCTTATCGCATCGATCGCAGAATGGTGCCTTGCCGCCTTCTTCATCTTCACGAATCCGATCGTTCAAGATCTCAGGGTCGAACATTCCCAACAGTCATGGATCATCACCTCTTACGCGGTGACCTTTGCCGCCTCTCTCCTTTTCTGGGGAAGGATGTCCGATCTCTACTCGGCTCGAGCAGTCTTCTCCTACGGTTTCTTGGCTCTGGGCGTCCTCTCCATCATCATCAGTTTCTTACCTGAACAATATTCATTCTTCATCTTCCGAGCCTTGTCAGGACTGGCAGGCGGAACGCTCGTCCCCTCGGCATTCCGGTTGATCGTCATGGTATTCGAGCCGCACGAACTGAAAAAGGCTTTCACGCTCTATGGCGTTGCGGGACCACTAGCAGCGACGAGCGGCGTGATCGTTGCGGGACCACTAGCAGCGACGAGCGGCGTGATCGTTGCTGGTTTGATGGAACTGATCAAGAAACACAATCAACTGGCAGGGTGGAGATGGTTCTTCAGATTGTTGGCCGTCTTGACTTGCCTGTTTCGCTCGGGAGTCTGCTGTGGATCCCAAGGGAACAAGGCGGATCCACAGACGTCATCAAGGATAAATGGAAGAGATTGGACCTCGTCGGTTCTTTCACGTCAGTGACTCTCAACCCCCTCTCTACTGGTGAACGCGTGTTGCTAATTGCTGGCTGAGATGCTGTAGTATGCTCGCTACGATCATCCTGCTCGTCTTGTCGTTCACTCTCGGTGCCACATCTGGGTTCCCTTCCGCCGGTTTCCTCGCGCCATTCTTCATCTCCCTCGTCCTCATCGGTCTATTCTTCTACTGGGAATCCTGTCTGCCCGTCACCCACGCCTTGTTACCTCCTCAAGTGTGGAAATACCGGGATTTCGCACTGTGGATCGCGTTCGGCTTGTTCCCACAGGGATGGTGGTCAATCCAAATGCTACCCGTCGTGCAGGTCTTCAGGGAAGTGCGAGGCGAATCGTATCTCATGGCAGCGGTAAGAATGCTACCGATGCCAATCGGAGCAACGGTCGCCACCATCATCGCCACCAATTTTCCGAGGACGGCGTCGAAACCTAGGTGGGCGGTCGCGGTCAATATCACGATTGGAATAGCCATGTTGGTCCTCTTTGCAGAATCAAGGACTCAGGTCGGGAGGGATTATTGGAAGTATCTCCTCCCAGGGT
This sequence comes from Kwoniella newhampshirensis, assembly GCF_039105145.1. Taxonomy (NCBI): domain Eukaryota; kingdom Fungi; phylum Basidiomycota; class Tremellomycetes; order Tremellales; family Cryptococcaceae; genus Kwoniella; species Kwoniella newhampshirensis. The sequence continues at coordinate 352,686 of NC_089960.1, forward strand.
GGTTGGTCGCTTCAGCCGCTATGATGTTCCTCTACAATGCAAATAAGTGAGTTGGAGGCGGAAGTTGACTGACTATATCCTCATTCCTCTTCAAGTCCATTTGACGTGACGTGGCAAGGCATCCGACTCCGCACATTGACAACATGGTGTCACACACCGATCCGCGTCCTCATCACACCACATCTCTCCCAGTGGTACCATTCTGTTGACCCTTTACCACTCCCACGAGGTCTTCACGTCGTTCCTCGACTTCCTTTCGTTTCCTTGCCTGGCACCCGATCGCAGAGCAAGATTCAGCGCTGACTCGCTCTCTGTCACTCGCTCAGCGTCGGAGTCATGACCTCGGTCCCGCCCGAGATGGCAGGAGTAGCGGGTGCTCTTCTCCAAGTCGCCGTCCAAACAGGTAACGCGATCGCCCTCGGTGTCCAAGCTGGCCTGCTCACCGTCCATCCTGGCGGATATCACGATTGGAGGAATATCCAGGCCAGTAGTTACTTCCAGATGGGCTGGGGAGCCATCTGGATGATTGGGTTCCTGGTACTCTATAGACCTAAGAAGAAGGCGTTGGAGCAAGGGGATGAAAAAGCGGAAGGGAAGAGGCAGACAGCGGCGGTTTAAGCTATCACTGCATCCCGGAATGTTGACAGGTGAGAGAATAGTAGAACCTATCATACAGTCAATGCATGCAAGAAAGTGACTTGCAATGGCACGCTCGATCAGGGTCCTCTTTCTTTGAACTCATACGCCTCTCTTATGGTCGCCGCTCGGCTGGCCTTCAACCGCTCTTGGACAGATCTGGCTCTGTCGCCCACCCTCCACTATTACCATTCTGCTCCTTTGCGTCTGCCTCAGCTTTCTTCACCAACGTCCTGATCTCCTCAATCTCCTCGGTGACCACCCCATGCTTCCCCTCACCTTCCAACCCAACGATCTCCCTTCCAAACAATTCACCGAATTTAGGAACCATATCCCCTGCCACGTCCGCCACCGAAGGTAACGATGGTATCACACCGTTCGAAACGGCAGATCGGGAGATGAGATCATGTAGCGAGCTCGCTCGGACGTCTGCTAATCCGCAGGCGAGAACGAGGTCGAACCATTTCAGTGGTTCTGGTGTGATGTTCATGGCGAAACCGTGAGATGTGATTCGATGGCGGAGGTGAATACCTATGGAAGAGACCTGAAATGAGGCGACGAGCGTGCGAGAAGGAGAAAGTAGATATCGCGGGGGAGCCAAGCATGAAACAGAGAAAGAGAGAGAGAGAGAGAGTCGTCATGTTCAAGATATGCGGTCGGCGAGTGGTTTAGGCAAACAAGGGTAGTACGATCAGCCTGTGATCCCGTGTCGATATACATGTGTCCACATACCTTTTCAGTAGGTGAAGAGAAGACTCCGACATGGCCATCAGGATGGGGAGCGAGGATCGTATCGCCCAGTGCAGATATCTCCCTGACATAGTCTCCCAACATCGCTTGCAAGTATTCCACATAACATCTGGTGGAGGTCTGCGTCCATATCTCCATAGATCAGCAATCATCCTTCCTCGCATAAAGGATGGACGGGATCGTCAGACGACCCGCTGGGACTCACCTCCATCACGTTCAGATCCAATATGGGATATCCGACCAATTGACCCGGACCATGATATGTCACTTGACCGCCTCGCTTCGTGATGAAGAAGCTCGCTCCTACATTCTGCACTTTCTTCTCTTCAGGATGTAATTCGTTCGGATTCGGGGAATTGTCTCGTCGTCCGGTAGTGTATGTCGGAGTGTGTTCTGCGAGAGGGGGAGAAAAGTGGTTGTTAGTGACGGGAATGAGGTGTGTACGAAGGAGGGAGCCTAGCAGCAATACTGATCAAGGCCATTTGCCTGTCCAAAGCTGGATAACAATAGTAACTCCATCTTGACTCCTCGATTCATTCTCACTTGCACCCTTTCTCTCACGCTTGATTACCCCTCTGTAGTCCCAAAAACCAGCTGAAACAACTCACCAAGCAAAAGCACCAGATCCCCCACCCCTCTACTCCCCACCGGATCCTTCGTCTTGGCCGCCAACCTCCTGTCAATGATATCATTCTGCAGCTTCAATCCCACCGGATACGGTATCGGTTCCTTGAAGACATGATATCGCAAGGGAGGGAGCTTGATCCCTCTGGAAGCTGAGGAGGAAGGAACAGCACATGCTGGAGATAAGAGGGAGGAGGAAGGCGAGGACGAGGAAGCGGTCGAGGAGGAGAGAAGGGAAAGGGGTCGTGTTGTTGAGGAGAATAGACGGGTCAAGGGGCGAGTTGTCATACTTGTTGTATCTTGTACTGCTTCTGACCTCTGATGGTATGAAGAGACGATCGAAGTCGTAAACCTGGCGCCAGTGCAGGATCAGACGATATGCTGACAGATGTTGCTTCTGATGACAGATCAAGAGGGTCAACGAAACGAGCTTTTTGTTTTTCCAATTGAGACGGATGTCAAGTGTGGAGGCTTCTTGATCTGCCATTGCCCATGTCACGGCACTCCGAAGAATGACTGTCTCTTCGTCAACAAATCCATGCATAGCATTGTATCATCATAACATCCTCGCATGGCTCGTAGAGTATCGTCACTTGCTATCTTACACGCAAGTCACAACATGATGACTTGGATTCCCTTCTCGCCACCTCCCCTCGCTCTCCGATGGACAACATGGCCCGTTCGAAGCATATGGTCTTCTTGGCCTAACACACAATGATAGATCGAAAGCGTGCAATGCGTCTACCTACGGTTCATTGTCCGTCCGAGCTCTGCGTGCCTCATACCTGTCACCCAAACCAATAGTCGGCTTCTATCGTCATGCATCGAATGCACTCGAACACCTAAGCCATTCTCCCAGCTTTACTCGCACCAAAGATCCCCTTGAACCCTCCCTTCTTCTTCTCGGCAATTACCGGCTCAAGATCCGCTGCGACATACCTCCTATCCATGCTTGGCTGGACATACATCGTTTGCACTGCTCGTCCGTCCATCCTTGTTCTCGGACTTCGTTGATCGAGCGAAGCTCTGCCTGGCGTGAGAATGCTCTGAACATTGAGGGGATGAGAGGATTGCTGTCTTGACCGAGATTGTGGCTGAGGGTAGCCACCATATCCTACGCCGTTGCCCATCTGGTAGGTCTGACCAGCGCGTTGATCAGGGAGATAACGACCTGTTGTGCGCGAAGAGGGAGATTGCGAGGTAAGTTCGACAGAGCTGGCCACCGGCATTGCCGCCTTGTGAGAGCTGAGATACTTCGAATCGTGGACAGTACCGTTCAAGTTGAATTCTTGATCTGGGAAGGTCGCAGCGAAAGAGTCGGGTGAACCTATCAACCTCGGTTCTTCCCCTGGCGGAGGTATCGGTGGTAAATTCTTAAACCTGTTTGGAGACAGTGGCACCGAAGGAGACTTGACGATGGGCTGTCCCTGTGCGCCGTTGATGGCATTGGCGTTCGGTGTCTGACCCATTTGTTGATTGAAGAATGAGCTGGAGTTGAAGGTCACAGGCGGCGGAGTTTCAATGGCCATCGTTCCGCTTGATGCAGAAAGTGAAGAAGTAGTCTTGTTATGGGGTCTCGAATTATGCAGTGCGTAACGAGTACCAGTCTGTCCACTTGTGTTACGGAGACCGGTTCCAGGGTCGTCATAGATTGACGCAGGCTCTTGTGACATATACCCGCCTCGACCTGTTAACATCTCCATGACAGTGTCTTGCCGATCCTTCTCCTCTCCCAAATCGTTGAGCGTCACCGATACCCGTTTACCAGAAGTGAAACTTTCTCTCCTTCTGCCAGAGGTAGCGAATTTCGAGCTTGCGGGACTCGCTGATTGACTCACGTCCGATGACGAGGTGTATCCGTTCCCGTTGGCGTTGATGGGCGCAGACACCGATCGGACACCGTACGGGTAGGAAGCAGAGTAACGATTTTGACCATTGTCCTGACCATCTGTTAACATCGACGATGAGGACCCGCTCCTATCTCGCGTGTGCCGGGCACGGTCACTACGGCCTCCTCCTACGAGATAAGAGATGGAGGGGGGTGGGGCAAGGGGTGTACCAGGATCGGTGCTGTTACGCTCGGCTTCAAGTCGCGCTGATTGATCTACTTTGGAGCCCTTCTTCGACTTGTCACCCCTGACCTTCATCTTCCTGAAGAAACCTTTGATGCCCTTCTTCTTTGCTTGTTTGTCCTCTTCATCACCATGAACTTGCGAGAGACGAGAGTGACTGACAGCGCGCGAGATTCGAGGCTGTTGATGCTGCTGTTGTTCTTGGTCATGGTTTGTCGAGGATCCTCGAGAGTCAGTGCGACTGAAGAAAGAGGGGCGGGTCGGGGATGCGAGCGAGACAGCTCGAGGATGTGATGTGACGTTGTATGACGATGATCTATTGCGTCGATCGTTGTCTAGTCCAAGACTGAGGGATACACGTCAATAACATCGTGAACAGACACTCTCCGGCTGACTTACTGCATGTCCATCATGCTACCACTGCCATTCTGACTCCCACCGAACAAGCTGGTGACGCTGCCTCCCCATCTGCCCCACAAACTCCGTCTTCCACCATGTCCGCCTTCGCTACCATCTCGCGCGGCGGTCGCTCCGGCACGAACCGCAAATGAGAACGGTCGGAGACCGGTTCCGTCCGTCGGAGACCAAAGTTCTTCATTCGCATCATCGTACATTTCGCTGCGGACAGATCTTTGTTCGCGAAAGCCCGGACTGCTACCGTTTGCATCCCGACGGGTTACCGGTGAAGCGTACAGCGGAGTCCGGGGAGCACCTAAGGCAGGCTCACGTTCAGGAATGTAGTGAGTAAGCGGTCGTTGCAATGGTGTCGGTTTAGGCCCGGACGCGAGTGCGGTGAGGTTTGCCGGGGAAGAAGGGCTGGGTCGAACGACGGACAAAGCAGGCGTAGTCCTCGTGGGTGTAAAGGCACCGCGCATATGTTCGCTGAGATCGCGAGCGTGTTTTGTGTCCCAGGCGAGAGCGTTAGACTGAGTCCCTCGGATACCGGTCTGTCCTTCGTGGCTGGATATGGTTGACGACGAGAAATTGTTTTCCTCTGGGAAGGGAAAGTAACCCAAGCGTTGCGCCTCAGTCCGCATGTCGAGAACCAAAAGCCATTGGTGGCGAAGATAGGTTTGCAGAGTTTGGTATCGGAACGCAGATGCGGAAGGGAACTACGTCAGAAAGTGAATTCAGCCAAGGAACGTCAATCACGTTGCCAATGTAGACACACCTTCATCATGACTGCTTTGATACCGTCTTCCGTCAATTTGCCTCCTTTGGTACCACGAAAATTCCTGGGAAGACCTTCCCCACTTTCCCCTTCTTCCCACCTGAATCCCCTCCATCCGACTTCCTTGGTGATTTTCCAGTCGGCCTCACGTCTTGTCGCTTTGAGGATCGAGCGTCGTCGTCGTCTCTCTTCGAGCTTCCTTCGAATCTGCGCATCCTCGAAAGAGTTTCCGGTCGAAGCCGGACTGAAACTGGTCGAATCCGAGTCTTCGCTTGAGGCGTCGTCATCGTCGTCGAAAGATCGATTGAGTTTGCTGATCATCGAGCTGTTACCGTTGCCAGTGTTCAACGACTTTAGCAAGGCCTCTTCGCGCCATTGCAGATCTCGGAAGTCGACATCGCTACTTCGGCTCCATACGCCTTCACCCTGGACATCAACATCCGCTAGATCCCGATCTCGCATCATGCATTCCAGACAAATCTCCTCTTGAGGTTTGCTTGGCCCTCGACCCGCAGCGGTTTGGCCGCTCGGACGGCCCATGCCGACACCGTTTTGGTTTAGTGGACCGGCTCTGCTCGATGTACTGGCTATAGCTGAGGGATAAGGGCCAGTGTCGGCCAAGCCAGCGATGACAGGCAAGCTCGAAGCGGAATTGGTCGCTTGGTGCTTCTGGTAGAAGGACACTGGTTTCAAGGTAGAGCTATTCTGACCTGGTGTTGCCGCTGTTTGAGGAGATCGCGTAACATTTAGAGGAGGCCAGCTGGAAGACGGCACGGGTGCGGTAGGCGGAGCCAAGCCGGATCGCTGGGGTTGTGACAGTGGTACTGGAGCTGGAGCGGATTGTTGATGGGCATGAGTTAGAGCAGGTTTTGAGAAGGAGTCGAGAGTTGAAGGTTTATTTTGGATTGTCTGTGCTGGGTCTGTTCCGGCGAAGTTTGAATTGTTCACATTATCCAATTTAGGCGGACGGGGAAGCGACCTACGAGTCGTTGGTGAGGTAGGCGACGGATGTTTTAGGTCGTTAGTCGATGCCTTCTTCTCCAGTCGCCTGGGACTCTCCAATTTCGCCTGGTATTCCTTTACAGGTATCGGCTGGGGTTGAGGCATCATAATTGATCCGCATTCCACTGGTGATCTCTTCTCGGTGATCTTTGGCGAAATCTCGTGAGGCGGGGTATACGTGCCAATCACTTCCGACACGCGCACAGGTGAGGGCTCATGACTAGGCCCACTGCTCTCAATGACCGTCCTTCGTCGCGCGATCCCGGGAGAGTGTTTGAGGATAGGATCGGGTATAGGATTGCCGTCTCTATCAACTTCAGAAGCCGAAAGCGGTCCGGGGATGTGAATAGTGAGAGAATGTCCTAGTGGTCGCGCCCGTATAGGTATCGTAGGGAGGTCACGAGACACTGACGTCGAACGATGGTAGGGTAGTGATGATGAGGAGGCAGGGGAGGAGTGTTCTCCGTTGGCGGTCTTGACGAACGATGGTGATAGGGGACCAGCGGGAGAGATAGGGGACAAGGCAGGGAGGGGGGGCAACGCCATTGTTGGCGGTGGTAAAGGTGGAGGGATGGAACTGGCTACTCCTCTGACCAGCTTTCCTGACGAGCGTGAAGACGCTGATGATGAACTCGACGGCCTGACACTCATTCGAGCACCGCGGCCGTTGATAGATTGCGAAGCATCGATTTGCGCTGAAGTACCTGGACCTGGTTCGATTCCGTCCTCTATATAGCGCCTCGTGGGTGATGCTGAACTGGCAGTGGTCACAATGGTATGATGGGTCGATTGCGATCGAGAACCTGTAGGCGAAATTGGTGAAGACGCGTATGGTTGAGGTGACAGACCATCAAAGGATCCAAGGTGCAGTGCAGGATACGACAGAGTGGGTGGACGTGGTAGAGTTGACAAGGTGGCGGGTGTCGTCTGCTGTCCTGCCAAGGTAGGATCCGGACCCGTGTTTCGGGCTGCGGGGACAGAAGTGGCCATGGCGGTGCGTGTTCGTATGTGTCTGTCCTGGACCAAATCGATTTCTGACGTAAAGTGGATGAAACGTGTTTTCCTTCTTCGTCAAGTAGGACAAGAGGGGATCTTGACAGCTTATGCTGTTCAGATCTTTAGATGATGTTGTATCGTTGTACGTACAAGAGGATCGTTCTGAAGTCTAGAGGGTTTGATGGATCAAAGTAGTCTTACAGATGTGCGGGTGGGAGAGCGTGTAGCAGTCGTGTCTCGTCCTGTCTTTTTGTTTTTTTTTGGGTCATTAAATCTCTCTGTCGACTGAATCCCTAATTTCGGGTACAAGAAGGTGGACTCGAGGGGATGACACAGGAAGCGACCATGACTTGTGTGTCTATTGTCGACGCGTGGATGTGTCGATGAGATGGATGATGGCTGATGTGATGTTGATGAGTTGTCGCTGCTACTGGTGACTAGTCTTCTACCACGAACCCAGTCAGTCGAGAGAACCAGCAGGTGATCTTTTGCTCCCTAATACGTTCTCTCTCCCACCGAGTCTAATGATCGGGTCCAGCCCCCGATCGGACTGACTGTGCGCACATCAACACTGGATTGTACCCTGATCATTACAGGACATTGGGTATATTCTAGTTAGGCTCGCGAGATATATTTGTATCATCGTCACAACAAACTGGATAAGCTTTTGACCCGAATGATTGCAGAGCTAGGCACGCGCGTCCTTTCTTTCCCGTTCCTCTTACCGTATCCGGCGGTTGTTTCATCGTCTGTTTACTCTCGTTCCAACCCTCTTCTTCTCGTTGGACTTGGTCCATCCCACGTCCCTCCTCTCCCTCTCCCTTTCTCTTCGCTTCTGAACAAGACCAAAAGCCATCCCGTACAGACTTCAAGGTTCGCGACTCGTCCACCCTGATTCTGACGTCAATTACAGGGACGTCCCACAACGAGTCATCAATCGATCCGTCGATCAAAAACAAACAAGCCAATTCGCACTGCTGATCGTCTTCCCCAACCCCTCCCTCCTCCTGCTCTTACGGAGGAGTGGAAGGTTCTGCATTGAGGGCGTATGTATTCCGATCGGCTTACCATATTCACTCGGCCATCTGGCTGAGTTCTCACGCCGCCCGCTGTTGATAGGCGGTCCCATGCTGCCTGAATGCAGAGGCTGTGGACGCACGAGGTAATCGTTATGGGACGGATCACGTCCGGCCCTTTCCATGTTCTTTGTCTGTCAGGCAGACGAAGGGGGAAAATTGTCTCAACCGGATTAACTGGAAAATGTGAATGGCCACGACATACATCGGATCGGACCATCTGCTCTCGTTGGATGACAGTAAAAATAAGCATGCGCAGTAGTTAGCTGGATAGTACCAGAGACCTAGTCGTACGCAAACAGTTTTTGGAATGTCAATCAAAACGTATTCATCATCTGCTTGCCTACGTCTCCACGGATCTTTACTCACCAGTGTTCTGTATTGATTACATCGCTTAGACACATAGATATATGAAGGTCATCTTCACTGTTAGACCGGTTGTGTAGTCTGTACCTCGATCCTTCTCCTTCTCCTCTCGGTCCCAAAGCTCATCTTGACGATGGGTTTGCCGGCACCTGTGGGCTACCTATACTGGTACACCACTTCCATTATCCTTTTCGTCCTCGCCCTCCTCAACATCACCTCGAAGCTTTATCACCACTTCACACGACCTATCGCTGCATCCGGTTCCACCCTCACAGCACCTCCGCCCGCACCCACTTCGACTGAACCGAAACCTCTACAAAAATCGTCCGCACCTTCAATCACCACAGGAAGAAGATCGATACCTCGTTCCAGACTATATGGACAGGTTCGAAGGACCATCCGGGCGGGCACTGTTTTCTTGGACAAACATGTCTTCTTGACAGCTCTCACCTTGCCGTCGGTACGATTTTGGGCAAAGAAGGCTAAAAAAGTGGCGTATCCGACGACAGAGGTCGCCTGGAGGGTCGGGTACACTGTTGGGTTTCTGGTGCTCTCATTCTATGGCAGTGAGTGAATGATCCCCGCTGAGCTGTACATACTAGCTGAACCACTTTCTGATGAACAGCTGGTTGGGGGACATACGCATGGTCGAACCAAGCTGCTTGGGTTGCCGTTGCTCAGGTACCGCTGATCATTGCCTTGGCTGGGAAAAACAACATAATCTCATGTGAGTCGTTCGGACGTCCTACCGTAGCTACTGCAGTTGATCATGTTCTCGCAGTCCTGACGGGTATCTCTTACGACCGACTCAACTATATACACCGCGCTGCTGGAAACCTGTGTCTGCTTGGAGTCTGGATTCATGCAGGTGGACATTGGAGTAAAAGCCACGGCTGGAACGATGTGACCTGGCATACAACGCTTGCCAAATGGGTAAGTGCTGCTTCTTGTGGGGTTCAATCTCAACATCGCGCTGACTGTGATCAATACTGATATGCGGTACCTCAGGGGTGCACCGGCATGCTCTCTATCACCCTTCTCGCCCTCATTTCGTTGCCTGTCTTTCGCAGAAAGATGTTCGAGTTCTTCCTCGTCATGCACATCGTGCTGGTAGCTCTCATGCTCGCGGCCTTTGTGATGCACTGGCGTGCCATGGACGTATGGATCTACGTGAGTTGGCGTAAGCATCTCACTGCGGCTGTCACAATGGCTGACAAACCTCTCTACCTTAGCCTGGCGTTGGTTTATGGGCTGCAGACCGGCTTCTCCGGGTCGCTCGGTTAGTAGTACTAAACAAGCTTTGGATCCGACCCTCCCTATCGCCATCGTCTATTCACTCAACGGCAAGTCTCACACTCCTCACTCCGTCTACACTCTTGGTCCGCTTCACCCAGCCTTCGCCACATCTCAAATGGTCAGCAGGTCAACATTTCTACATTGTCATGCCTGGAATCTCTCGTCTACCTTGGGAATCCCATCCCTTCACAGCCAGTACCATTGCCAAACATCCCGAGAGAGGCGCAGAGGCCGGAGAGCTGGCTTTCATCGTCAGAGTCAGAGATGGTTTCACAAAGAGGATGAAGGATCAGGTTGAGAATGCCAGGAAAGAGAAAGGGTTGGGACTGGACGAGAAATTTGAGGTGGACGTGAAGGCAGCTGTGGACGGTCCTTATGGAGTCAAAGCGAATCTGAGGGGGTATGATGGGATCCTGATCTTTGCTGGTAAGTGTACGATCCCTTTTGTAATATTATTGAACACGAGACTGACAGAGAGTGGTGTCATAGGTGGATCTGGTGTTTCGTTCGCGTTAGCACACCTACTGGAAGTGCTTCGTGAGATTCGGGAACGGAAGAGCAGAGTCAAATTCATCTCCATTGTGTGGATGGTGACTTCACGATGTGAGTGGTCTGTGAGAGATTTCAATGTGTTCTCACTGACTCATTGGTATTAGTGCATCTCGAATGGATTACACCATTGCTCAAAGGCCACCTTTCATCGCTTCCTCCCGATCTGTCTCTTACGTTACATGTCCATGTTACTGGCCAGTCGTTCCCTCGGATGTCAATGACGACCCTTCCCCAACTTCCTTCAGGGGACTTCGCCGCCTACCTCGAAAATCGAGCGAACGAGGCGCCGGCCCATAGAAAACGTCGACGAAGTCGATTCATGTCGACATTCTCTTGGGCGTCATGGACGGGTCCGGCTGCTCGAGCATTGACTGGCGGAACCAGACCGGGGACGAGGAGAGGAAGTATGATGCCATCTGAGTCTGGGAGGTCGGATGGGTCAGGGTCGTCCACGGGAGGACAAGGGGAGAAGAAATCGTCAAAATCTAGCAAGGCCAAGAAGTTCGGCTCGATGACGGTTTCCGACATCGGAAGACGAGAAAGTCAGGGCCAACAGAGCAGCAAGAGTGAGAGCGAAGATGAGAAAGGGTCGTCAACTGGAGGCAGTCGAAGACAGAGCACCTCGGCCATCGCTTGGTCCGATGGGTATGCGGGCAATACAATCCCCAGTGGTGGGCCTGGATCCGAAGCGGTTAGCTTCCAAAATCCGTTCGGAGGCTACAGCATGACTGGCAATGTCCATGTTCACGGTCATGGTTATCAACCGCCGGAAGGGACTGTGTCGAAAGTCGTGCCAATCATCGAAGGCGAAGAATTGGAGATTGTACTCAATCAACCTACTCCCATGGAAGGGGTGCAATCCACAATGGAAATGAGCGATGCCCCGCCAGTACCATCGCCACCATTACATCACGACGATGTTGATCCTCACGAACGTCCGCCGACAGCTCCATGGCAACCTATCTCCCCGACTCGTCACGACTCTCCGTTACCGGCGGTATCTACCCCTCCAGCACGGGTCAGACAACTGTCGATGGCGGAGAGTCATCATTCCTCCCCCTCGCTGGGGATCGGAACGCCCCCTACTCGAGTACGACAACTGTCGACGACTGGCACCGATTCTCGACCTTGCACTCCCCCTACGACTCAGCAGCCCACGCCACCGCCACGTACTCGTCAGATTTCCATATCAGACGAACCACCTCGTCGACATTCCACTCCGCTCTCATTCACTCCAGCTGGTCGTAGAGGTTCCGTGCCGTTACATCAACCTTCGCCCACTTTACGTCCACGAGGCTCGATCTTGATTCCTCAACCTGTTGCTCTTCGAGGTCGACCCTCTTTCCTCGACACGGCGCATCTGGCCGCACCTGACATGTCCCGGTCGTCCTCGACCGCATCAGGAACATCGATGGCATCATTCACCGAGCCGACGCCCATCGATCCTGTCCAGCTGAACCAACCCGAAACCCTCTCGAGACCATTGACACCATCATTGACATTCCAACAACTGGGGCAAGAGACCAATTCCTCTCCCGACGAATTGCGCAAGTCCATCTCTCTGCTGGCGGCGATACCCGATCCGCACGTCCGTCGCGAGAGCATTGCGGCGGTGTTGGGACCTGCTGAGTTGGCGCTGAGGAGGAAGGCGTCGGAAGGTCTGGAAGGGGTGGTGAGATGGCATGAGGGAAGAGCGAACCTGAAAGAATCAATAAAAGAATTGATGGACAGTGTGGCTGCCTCGTTGGAGTTGGACTCGAACAATGAAGAAAGGGAGGGTGACGATCGAGAAAAAGGATTAGGAAGGGAGAAGGACGGGAATAGGACCGGGACGAGGACGGGAGGAAGGATAATGGTGGGAGCTTGTGGACCTAGAAGTCTTTTGGACGCCGCGAAAAACGGCGCAATGGAAGTCATGGATGCGAAAGAGGTGTACGGAGGAGGGGTCATGGTCGAGTATCATGCAGAGACGTTTGGATGGTAGGCGGGTGAGCAGCGAGCAAGCGAGTCGGGGCGTGTAGGTCATGGTATGGTTCGCCGGCGCTATCTTCTTTGGGCTTTATTCTTCGTTCGTTCGTTAGTTCCTTGTGCTCTTATCTCTCTCTCTTTTTCTCTCTCACACACATATAGATCTTGATCAGGGCATCTACAAGCATATATTTTGAATGTACTAGTACTACATAATCACCTGGTGTCCACCTATGCTTCACCTCATCATGACATCCGTTCTGATAACAGTACGAGTGTCGCTGTTGCTTTCGCCAGAGGAGGACAAAGAGAATCACGCATTCATCCCGATACTTACCTTGTCCGTTCAGTCCAGTACTATCGTTCGCTCCATGCCTAATGCCTGAACTTCTGCACGAACGCAAGTCATCAGGATAAAAGGAAGCGTATAGCAGTGAACAGTCAATCGTCTTCGCTGATCTACCGCCGGATGATCGATGATGCGATGGTCGGGTCGATCGAAAGAGTCGTGCTATCTCCTTCCCGTGTTGTGGGTTGGATCGGCGCTGTATCTCGGGTGTATGACAGGATCAATTCTCAACTTCCTTGATATTACAAAGACCATGCATGCGATAACATGATTCATCCCTCCCTTTCCGCGATAAGAAAGGAAGAAAGAAAGAAAGAGAAAAACTGGGCTTGCCCACAGATATATACAACGTTACATCCCCCGCTTCGTGTGACTTCCCTACCTACATTTCCAACTACACGCTTCCGGAAACTTGATCACACTTCTCCTGTCGTCAATCATCCCTTACACAACCACATCGCGATCAACCGCCGTTTCAAGCCATGTCCATGGCCGACTTCATGTCCACTCTAATCATCTACAACTCCATCTCCATCGCCATACCTGCCCATTCTTCTCCTTCATTCTTCCTCCTCTCCTCTGCCTCTTCGCTCGAACCCTTCTTACCTCTTCCCCAACCATCGTCCTCTTCACCTTCCTCATCATCCTCTGGTAAGTCCGCAGCACCACTTCGAACTGAACTGCTAGGGACTGCGGTGTTGATTGCGCCGAACATGCCACCGCCTACCATTCCTGCTTTGAGATAGAGAGGCATAGTCCTGTTTGGTATGGGCGACATGCCGTTGTTCGGGATTGAACCATTACCAATTGATCCTGATCTGAAATTGAGACCCGCCATGTCGGGTAATGATCCAACCGATTGTGGAGTAGCAGGTCCAGGGATAGACGATGAAAGAGAGGAAGAGTTGCCACGCGGACGGGTGACCTGGATACCGACGGGTCGAGTAGGTCGCGAGTATGGCGAAGAAGCACCGTTCTTGATACCCAAACCGGTCGTTTGAGGAATGTAAGGCTCACCAGCGCCCATAGACGAGGTCGTCGAGTCTGAACCTGGGGAAGACTTCCTCTCCTTCATATTTCGCTCTGCGAGTGTACCAAGGCTCAAGGGCTCGCGTAATGATGACGGAGTCAGAGGCTGGATGACAGAGCTTGGTGGTGATCTTAGAAGTGACGGATCTCGGTTACTTCGCGCTGGCTTAACCTTGGCATTCTCGCCAGCAAGATGGGGCGAAAGGACAGCAGGCCACAGTGACTTGTCATTCGGTAGCGAACGGCCTGGATTAGCCGTGGGATCCAAATGGGCGAGAATAGCAGCGGCCTGAATTAATGAGTCAGAGAAAGTGTCACCCTCGGAAAGGAACGACTCACCTCAAGCATCTGTACTTGTTGGTGCTTGCTCATACTCAGTGCGGTCGGTTCCTTCCAATGTGGGCTGTGCTCCCATCGATGCTTGATCAAACAACTCGGATGACGGTATTCCTGGAGAGGAAAGAGAGTCAAATCACAAGTCCTGCCATTCTTGTGACCGCAACGAGACAAGTGATGATGCCACTTACCTTGCCACAATTCTCGCATTTGAACACCATGCCCTTTCTTCTTCCTTTGACACCACCACTTCCAGTCCCAAGTGCCAATTTCTCCCACTCTTTCTTGACTTCACCATCCTCATCATCCATATCCATGTCGATGTCCGCACTTACACTGCGTCCGCTACCTTCGCCCTCATCGTCATCGTCACCGTCAAACTCCATGTCCAGCTCAATGTCATCATCGTCTGCGGGTGTAGGTGGAGCCTGCCGTAAATGAAGTCCATTTCTTGCAGGCAAAGAGGCGGGAATGGCTGTTGTTGATCGAGAGTAGGGTTGGGAGGGACGACGGTCTGTCCTTGCGAAATCGAAGAGTTGAGGAACAGGAGAACCACTGATAGTGGGTCGACGATTGGGAATGGGAGTAGACCCGGAGTATGCAGGAGCTCGACTGATTGCCATTCAAGCGGTTAGTTCTGCTGTTACAGCCCTTCCAGTAGTACTTGATTGCGGGAGCGCAGCAGCGCTGTGCATAAGAAGCGGGCAGAGAACTCACATATCCTTGGCTACACCTCCCAAACCAAGTCCATTGTCAGCAGTCCCGGTCAAACCCAGCTTGCCTCTGCCCAGAACACCGGTGGTTGAGGAACTCATCCTCCTCGCTTTGGGTGGTACAGCCCCGTTCTCCTTCTTCTCCACAATGGTAGCAGGGACAGTGGGCGGTCTCGAGGAGGAAAGGAAGGAACTTGAGTTTGCAGGAACGGAGGAAGGCACAGCATGTGTGGTGTTCGTTGACTTGGTCGCGGGGAGAGGGGGACGTGTGCCAGCCGGAGTACCACCTGACAGTGATAAAAGGTCTGTGACATAACCGCATTTCATGAGTCTGTGAGTCGTCAAGATATCGCACAAGTCACTCACCGAAGGCATGAGCATGCATATCACCGTCGTCTCGTCCGTGTTCGCAAGGGGGAAGGAAAGAAGGGTGAATTAAGTCGTTCTTCCCAACCTGTGCTATATTTGGCGATTCGGTCTTGGTTGGTTTAGGTGATAGTAAGACGGGAAGAGTTGATGGCTGAAATAACCGAGTTGATTGTGCGAATAAGATGGACAGAGAGTCATTCGAAATTTTGGGACGACAAGAGACAAGTTGGAAGGAAGACCATTGGTGAAAGGAGCGATCAACATTTTGGGAAAGGGATTTCGAATGTGTTTCAAACACACAATGAGAAGGAGCAACGGTCGCCGTACACAGGTCAGCATATGTCACTCGTTGTATCACACAGAGACTACAAGATGATGAGGAGGAGTATCTCGTCGCTGGGGAGGAGAAGTCACGAGGACAAGGAACGATGAGACCAATGGGACCTCGGTCGGACACATGCGGGAACGATGTCCGGTCTATTCCTCTCTGTGCTGTGCCAATCTCAAAACAGTTCCGACATACCTCTGTCAGGGGGGTTTCTTGAGGAGGAGGCGAGCGCCATGACTCCAAGCCGCCAACAGGTGTCGCGACAGTCATGGTGGAGAGGAGTGCTGGGACAGAGGGGAAGGGGCGGGGCGGAAGGCGAACCGTAGTCTGTGATCAAGTCGGTCGGTCAAAAGTATCAGTCAGCGCGGGGACTTTTTTGTCACTTTCCAACTTTTTCCTGCTGCGGGCTTCCCCTTTGTTTGCCAGCCCGGTTTTGCGATCATCAAGAGCGACTCACAGCCAGAGGAGAAGACAAGCTGTGGATTGTACTGCCTTGTCGATGGATAGTTCGGTATACGAGTCAAGCAGAGAGGAGAACGAGTATCAGAGAGAAAGAGAAAGTCGAGGTGAGAGTGGGGGTGTCAGGGAATTATTTCGAAATATCTCGCTGTCCTCCAAAAGTCAGGTGAGACGTTGCAATTTCAGAACCCACACACAGACACACCCAGACACACAGACACACCCATAACAACAGACCCTGAAATCACGCGGCTCAGCGCGGAAACGTCCAAAAGCACGAATAACAGTTACATAAGCATCACACCTTGACCGAGGAATTACTTGTTGAAGTAGAAAATCCCTCATCTACCCTGTAAGCACGGCTTCCTGCAGACTGAATAATACACCGACAACATCGTACAAAAGCTCGCTATTGTCTGGAGACGGGATGTGGGGAAATTCACCCATCATCTATCTCTTTTCAATGGATTGAACCGTGCAAGCCGGGTGGGTGGGTGGGTAATCTACGCAAGTGCGACCCAATCGAAAAGTATCTCGTTTTATTTCGAGCCCAGGTCTCCCGGTGGAGGAGATGCTTACATACGACAGGCCAACCTTTGAGCAGAAAGAGGGCGGAGGAAGCGTACAGAAGTGGAGGGTGATCATGTTATGCCTGTTCGTATGTGGGATGCATCTACAAGGAGAATCGCCGTCCGAGCCCGTTGGAACACACGGTAGAATTATCAGGCTCTGCAGTCAACAGGAATCTGACACCGTGGGAAAACCAGACCTCCCTGCATGCGCATCCTAAAGTTGAGCTTTGTGTTGGACAAGCAATTGGAATGCTGTGATTGTTGCCTGACTTTTTGGCAATCGTCAGATCAGATATATCCCTAATATGTCGGAAGCTGGACCGTCAACGCAGCCACAAGTACCGCTGCATGTCCGTAAACCCAAAGCTCCCCATCCGTCCGCCCTGCTAAATTCGCGCAAACGAAAACTACCGCCTCCACTACCTCCCAAACCAGCTACCTCGTCGCATCCTTCTGCAGCTGCGACACCGAGAGGTATAGTCCGTACCTTACCGATCAAACCTCTACAGGGGGTGTCGAAAACGAGGAATGACGGTACGAAAGATGGATTTGGCAGAGAGGTGATCTTCGTGACGCGCAAGACGGGTTTGGGAGCTCTGATGGGAAGATGTAGAAGTTTGGTAGTCGATGAAGGGTGAGCTAGATGCTATCTCGCGCAGTAGAGATCAAATCAAGCTCATCGAGGTGGAAACTCTTCAGGTATACGTCCCTGAGACTGCATGCTTTAGGAGCGGCAATCCCGCAAGCTCTTCTTCTACTATACGCTCTGCTCGACCTCTTACCATATCCTGTGGGGGAGAAAGGCATGTGGTACGAGATCAAGACTGGGAGTGCAGAATGCGTCGATGAGATAGACAAGACAGCTCCGGTGGCGAACGCCGACGGGAATGACAAGGATGACATGGCATGGCTGCAGAATGTGGGGGATATGGAAGAAGCAGCACCAGAGAAGAAAACTCGGATCAAGGTGAGCTTCCGCTCAACCCAATGAAGGAGAAGAATGCAAAGCTGATGTAGTGAACCATACATAGTCTACTATACAGATCGACATTCACACAAGTCCTCGACCATCACGGAGTAAAACCGTTGGCCTCGAAGCGGATACGACGAAAATGCAGAAGAAGACAGCTGCTCGAAATAGACCTAGTAAGAAACGACGTCGAGCTCTCGCCACACGCATAAGGGGCGAGAAAGACAGGGTGGATGAAGAAGAGATGATGAATGTTGGTGCTCATGTCGATAATGGCGCCGATCAGAAAGGCTTGGTTAGAGTCGGAGAGGACGAGGATGAGGAAGATGAGGAGATTGAGATGGTAGAAGAGCGGTGATGTAGTATGTAAGAGCGGTTTCGACGAACGTGTTGTACTCTGTGCCATCCGCCCATATGACATATGCATGCTTAGCACTTGGCTGTGCTATGAGACGCAGGGTGATCGCTCCCTGTCGATACCTAGAACAGTATCTGCACGCAGGGATTTCAGAGCCACGGGCTGATCGGAGTTCTGCGCCGGCTATCGGTTGAGCCCCTCGAATTGGAATCTGACGAAATACTCTGGGACCTACGTCTTACTTGGTTGGAGTGGGACATGCCCCCTCTCCCTCCCTCCACCCCGGGCCCAATCTCATCGACAATAATTCACTGATGCATAGAATCAGACCCCTATCTATCCACTCGCTCATCTCACTACTACGTTACAACACATACGTCGAGTCAGACGGGCTATCGCACCCACGCATCTCAATTCGACAGATCACGCAGAACGATAGGCGTTTGAACGTACGTTTCGCTGGCGAGATCGCGCAATCGTGTGCACGGCCCCCTCCATCATCCTTTCGCCTCGCAGTTTCAGTTCTCCCCTTTCTTGGTGACCGATCACGCAAAGTCGACTGTAGCGCTAGCTCGACCACTCTCTGTCGTCTGAAAAGTACTTCGGAGACACCTTGCATATGCCAGCACTCTGCTTGTCCTTCTTGTAGGTCAGTCGTCGTTTCCCTTCTCGACTGCATTGGTCATCATCTTTCTGTCCTGGAGGAGAGATATAGCTACTCGCCCTTTCGACGGGGATCTTTCCTCCAATCCTCCTTTCTTACTGCACTTTCTTCTCGTTCCATGCCCTGTATGCCATTCAAAATGATCACCTCACTTGCTATCGCCCGCACAATCCTTTGATCTTGCCATCCCCCGAATGCCGAAGCTGTGTCAGATCTTCTCGGACGCTTCCACATTCCTCCGACTCGGTGTAGAGACACAACTCACACACATCACCTCCTGGGTTTCCCCTTCGATCGCATCCCTTGTGACCCACTTTTACATCCGCGGTCGACGGAGTAGGGTACCACAATCGTGCAAGGTCCTACTTTGGCCTTCCGTGGTCAGTCTTTCTGACTAGATCAAATCCATCATCCTCTTCTCTCTTTTCCTGTATCCACTATCGACGTAAAGCGTAGACAACATGCTAACGTATGTGACTTCACCTCATCGTCATCCAGACATCCTCCATCGAACACGTGAAACACATCAGCTGGATCTTCGTGAACCGCCACCGCAAAGTCCACACCATACATCACAAGTCGACGGTTCATTCACCTCAGCTTCTACTCCGACGTCTCGCCGGAACTCGTCCGCCCCGCTTTCCCCATCAGCTAGATCGTTCAGCCCTTACCATCGCAATCGACCACAGACCGGTTCTCCAGGAACTGGACTAGCGACCTCCCCACGTCAAAGACTCCGATCCGTTCACCTTCCCCCTTCGACTAAACCATTTCATTTTCACCATATAGACGAGAACGTTGCACAACTCTCGATAATCCCTCACTACGGAGAGCGAATCAATCAGGAGCCCCTACCGTCGTCACGACCGGTTGCGTTAAGCCGCATCATGTCTCGTCCTGGGTCATCGGGTCATCGACCCACACATATTGCTCTGCCCAACAACAATTCCACCCCAAATGGTTCACCTCTTCAAACCCCTACCGGGGGAGTAAGCAGTGCTGTCTCCCCGAGTTCTCCTCGACACAGTTTCCTTGGTTTCATGCGGACCAGAAGTCGAGCAGCGACAATCACCAATAGTCATTCTGCACCGAATGTTCCTGGATCGCCATCGATGGATAGGAGCAGTATGGGGGCAGTGCCAGCTTCGCGAGGTGCGACTTCTCGAGAACCGTCAGCGGGTCCAACGGGTAGAGAACCAGGTGTGACGAGGAGTATCAGTACGCCTCATAGTGGAGGCGGATTTGGAGCGCCAATGGTGGTCAATGGCTTGGGCATCAGCAATGGTGAGTGACGATCACCCTTAATGACATCTGCGATGCCTCTGATAATATCTGTCTCCTTTCAGACACGCCCACTCCTGCAGCTGAACAGCTAGCAACCCAGACTGCTACATATGTCCCGTCTGCAGAAGGTTCCACTTCTGCCAAAACCTACCGAATTCGTCTGGTGCCCAATCTTGAATCTCAACGCTCATTGGCCTTTGACCCTGTCGTTCGCGAGCTCTTACCCATCGTCGTCCCAGCCGGTATCACTCCGACTGTCGCTGCTCAATCAGTTACTGCAGTCGGTCCGACGGTGAATGGTCGACCGCCAGCCCTCCTTCTCAAAATTGGAAGATTCACTGATAAGTCGAACGCTCAACAAGCTGTCTCTGGCACTTCAGCAGCTGGAGCGAATGCAACAACGGGCCCGAATGGAGGTCGAGCAGGTCAGACGGCAAGCTTGACCTTGGCAGGTGGGGGAGGTGATGTATGTTCTGGTAAAGTCGCCTTCAAGAGCAAGGTCGTCAGTAGATCACATGCAGAAATATGGTGTGAGCCAGGTGGCAAGGTAAGTCATTCGTTTCTATGATCAGTGATCAGAGACCTAACTCGCACAATTGGCTTTACGATCGCCTAGTTCTATATTCGCGACACCGCCAGTAGCTCGGGCACTTTCCTCAATCACATCAGGCTGTCCAGCCCTAACACCGAGTCTCGACCAACCATGCTCAACGTGAATTATTCCCATGACCTTCTGCACAAGACAGCGTCACTAATCATGCTATTGCGATCAGGATGGAGACGTGCTCCAGCTGGGCGTCGATTATCAAGGCGGAACGGAGGAGATGTTCCGATGCGTCAAGATGAGAGTGGAAGTGGGACGGGAATGGCAACGTGCCGCGAATGAGTTCAAGTGAGTGGAGTCAGCCAAGATACGACCGACTTCTAAGAAAACGGGTTTGATGACATAGCTGACATCATGTCATAGCACGAACGCTCTCAAGCAACTAAAGGCACTAGGTGGTGCCGCTGAGCCGAAAAGCAAGTCCACTGAAACTCCGTCGAAGAAGCCGAAAGCGAGTGTGACGGACTGTTGTATATGTCTGTTCTCGGTGACTGTGTGTCAATCGTTGTTCATCGCGTGAGTTGACATGAACGCTCTGGTACGAATGTCTTGACAATGGCTGACTTGGCACAATCTCCCGACAGGCCTTGTTCGCATGTCTTCCACTACAAATGCATTCGACCTCTTTTACTGCAGCATCATCCGGGATTCTCATGTCCTCTTTGCGTGAGTGACCGGTCGTCCAACACACATGCAAGTGACCAGGTGACTGACCAGCTTCACGAGTGTAGCGGACCTTTGCCAACCTAGAAGAAGACGTTGAGATTGAGGAAATCGCCTCTCGACGAGCTTCCATCATATCGCGTAGACCTTCGAACCACTCCATTAGATTACCGACTTCCAGCGACAATCCGTCCTCGCCCGTTAGCGCTGATGTTTCAGCCTCCGGGCAACCCTCGACAAGTATCGGTCTAGCTGGAGTAGGCAACGGGTCCGCCAGTGTGGACGAGCTACTCGCGGGTGACAGTCAAGGCGGTGAAAGCGGGACTGCCAGTGCCAGTGAAGAAGGCGGCGCGAGAATGACCGGATCATCAGCATTGGCAAGACAACAAACGGCGGTTGCTTCCCCTGGAGCTGGTGAAAGTGGAGATGTGGAAATGGATGTCCCAGAAGCAGTCCAAGAAGAAGGAGGAGAAGGAGGACAAGAAGCATCGGAAGATAATACGCTCGAGACTGATCGAATCGGTGCATTACCCGTATCCATCGGTCTCGGTCTCGGGGCACGAATGCCCAACGGTGTGTCAGGAGGCGGAGAAGGAGCCCTCAGTTTCTCACAAGCTGCAACCCCTATGAACGATACGTTTCTGGCGACTCTGGCCCCAGGAATGCACCAGAGATTAGCTTTAGCAGAAGAGATGACGGGACCTGGAAGTGGGGAAGGTTCAGATGTAGGTATGGAAGGTAGTCTCAGTGCGAGTGGTAGTGAAGGGAGACGGAGCAGGGAGGAACCGAATCGGGAAGAAGCCGAAAGAGGATTGGTGAGAGGTGATATAGATATGATGATGTTTACTTGATCGTCTTGGTTGAGTCGATCGGAACGAAGAGACAAGCGAGTGGCTGCTTTGGTTGTGTCTGTCGCGGCAAGAGGGCGGGGGTGGGTGAAGGACGAGGAGAATATACTGTCTGTTTGTCCGTTCAGTTTAGGAAGTTATGATTGTTATTCTTCATGCAAATTTGTATCGATTATGCCTTTTCTTCCGGTCCAATACAGAGGCGATGCACAAGGCATAGTGGGAGCAGATAGTGTAGAAAGTATCATCGCTGCGACGGATGAAGGTGAGGGGAGGGTGGTGGAAGTGCTTGAGATGCTGGTCGTTCATCTTCGACTCTGCTATACTGCACATTACGCTCAGAGCCTAGTGAAACGTTTTCGGTCTGCATTACTCAAGTATGAGTTGTCCGGTGAAGGAGGAGAAGCCAGTACTTTGAACTCAAGCTTTGGCTTCTCTGCATGCCCCTGAGATGCATGGTGATCACCTCTCACTGGTCTGCCTGTACCATTCCACACATCATCACAAGAATTGCATGATCTCGACCGTAACCCATACTGATACTGACATGCTTGGCCTGCTCCTCTACGTCCTATCGCCCCCTCCCAACACGATATGATACCCTGTCTAAGCCTTACCAATGGCTTGCATAGCCTTCAACATCAGTTCACCGATCTGAGCCGGACTCTCCGCAATGACCGCACCGGCCTTTTCGAGCGCCTTGACCTTGTCCGAAGCCGCACCTTTACCGCCAGAGATGATCGCACCCGCGTGACCCATTCTTCTACCTGGAGGGGCAGTCCGTCCCGCAATGAACGCAACGACGGGTTTCGGGTTGGCAGAGCTCTTGTTGTGTTCTTCCAGATAGGCAGCAGCATCTTCTTCCATGGATCCTCCGATCTCACCGATCAAGACGATACCTTCGGTTCGAGGGTCGGACAACAGGACTTTGACGACGTCAATGTGCTGAGTTCCAGGGAAGGGGTCACCGCCGATACCGACTGTGAGAGATTGACCGAGACCGACAAGAGTGGTTTGGCTGAGATGAGTAAATGCGCGTCAGTAATGTAATTTGAGGCCAGACTTTATGTCCAGGAATAGGTCGACTCACTTGACGGCTTCGTATGTAAGGCTACGTCAGAAGATATCAAGCTGTCAGTAAGGTTTCCGCCATGAGCAAAGGGGAACGGTGACTTACGTTCCGGACCTAGAAACGACACCTGGTACGAGGAACAAAACGTCAATGACCGCTATCTTCATTGATATAGTAACTCTGCCGCTGCAGACTTACCAATCTTTCCCTGCTTGAAAATGTGTCCAGGCATGATACCCATCTTACAACCCTCACTGATGATACCGGGACAATTACCACCGATCATCCTGCTTTTGCTCTGGCTCTTGAGAGCGTTCATGACCCTGATCTGATCCCTTTGGGGGATACCTTCCGTGATGGTGACGATCAGCTTGATCTCGTTCTCGATAGCCTCGATGATCGCGTCGGCAGCGAAAGGAGGAGGGACGTAGATCACTGAAGCATCCGGTTGAGCCTCGTTGACGGCGTCTCGGACAGTACCAAAGACAGGAAGACCGAGATGGGTTTGACCAGCTTTCTGCGTTGGGGAAATGTTGGTAATGGGTGAGAGTCGAGTTAAACCAAGATAGCAAGGAAACGAGAGGGAGATTTAGTCGCATTAGCACGATCAGTCGGAACAGAAGTCATTTATGACGCACTTTGGGGTTGGTACCACCAATCATTCTTGTTCCATAGTCAATAGCTTGTTGAGCGTGGAAAGTACCCTACGCCAGAGAGACAAGCAGGTCAGAATTGGCCCTGGTCGCAAATTATGATTCGTGGCTCACAGTCTTTCCAGTGAAACCCTGTACAAGAACCTTGGTATCCTTGTCTACGTTTTGGAGCGAAAATCAGCATTCTAGTAAGCTGCAGTTCTTCAACAGCGGTATCGTTACACAAGACCACCCATTGGCCGAGTATCGCTGTTTGCTAGATGTAGAGGCCAACGCACTGATGAGGATGTTCTTGATGGTATCGTCATAGCCGGCCCTAGCAGGGGCAGAAGTAGCGAACGTTCTGGCTGCACCTGCATGACACGACGAAAGTCAGTTTCCGACATGTTTGTTGACCTTCTTTCTCATGACAGCGTTATCTTTGGAAACGCACCGGCAGAACGAGCGACACCTGTAGCGGAACGAAGGGATGTTCGGAGCATCTGAGGACGGCGCAAAGAATGACGGTGAGCTTTGACCGGCCCAGTGAGTGCTCTTGGAGGAGGTCGTAGCTGTACTCACCTTGATTAGATGTAGGTGCGGGGGAGTCGTCGTGGGTTGAGAACAAGTCGTGGATGTTACTTGTATCGGTTGTATGGTGTGGAAACGGTTGAGCCGCCGGAGAGCGAGAGAAGTCTCAGCACTCGGTTGGAACGGGGGCGGACATAATTCCGAAAGACCGATCACATAGCCACGTGGGACACGCATGGACAGCAACATAAGTCAGAAAGAGACGCGTCTAGGTGTTGAAATGTCGAATTGGAATTGAACATTATATTGCGCTTGACACTGGACAGAAACCCCAGAGCACAGCTGTGGAAAGGGTCAACATCGTGTGAGGGTAGGTGGCCATGTTCATGATCGACCAAGCTGACTTTCAACAGTATCATCGACCCCATCCCCAGTTGCTGTACGATCTCACACTCTCCGCCTCCATCTGATCTACCCGACCACCCATCACGATGTACGGTGATCTCGCATTGCAACTGGTGACGGCTTCCCACCGATCCACACTGTCCACCACGCCTCAACTACCTCTACCGAAATATGCGCTCCCTCTCATCCTTTCCATCTGTCTCGAAACACGTCAACTCGGGACATCGATCTCCACCGCTGCTGAAACCCACGGCCAAGTCTCCTTATCCCAAGATCGAGGCTTGGTGTGCAATCTGACCGTTCAACATCTTGCCGCTCGACGGAACAAACGATGCTTATTGGCCTATCTATCGACAAGAGTAGGAGGTGTCAAAGAGAGATGGTGGGATGCGGGTGGTGGTCTGGCTTATCTTCTGAGCCCATCGACATCCGTGGCGGTAAATCCAGATTTGGACGCTCCAGACCTACGATCAGCATTGAGTCCACAAGAGCTGGACTTCCTCAGAGGATACAACAACTTGATGTTGGACTATAAGAGCGATTTCTTAGACGTGCTCGATCTGACAGCAGGGATCGAAAAACCTCCGGGAGAACTGATGGTGGATGTGAGAGTGATCAAAGACGCCGGAGAAGTCATATTGGAAGGTGGGGAAAGGGTCGAATTTAGAAAGGGAGAGAGGTTCAGATTAGCAAGGAGTCAAGTGGAAAGATTGATCGTCCAAGGATTCTTGGAGGAAGTCTGAGGAGAGCGAGACTTTCCAATGTCAAATTTCATTGGTGTATAAATCTATATTATTGATTGTTGTGAAATAGTGTCAGGGCGAGGTGGTGTATCGTCATGCAATATCTTTTTCTGCTGCTCTTTGTTCTTCTTCTTGCCCGCTCACCAGACTGACACCCGGCTCACTTCGGTAATTCCGCACCACCATCCACTGATCTAGCTCTCTGTCGAGGCTGGACCAACTTCAACAACGCCTTGACCAGATCCCCATTCCCGGCTTTCAGTCCCTCTTCAGCTTCTTCTTTCGATATGCCAAGCTGTGTGACCTGTAGCGGCAAGGTCACGACATCAACTTTGACGATACTGTGCCAGGTGTTTACCATCAAACCTACGATGTAGTCCACATCCTCCCCTTTCACTCCTGGCACAGACGAAGCTTTCCCCACATCTAAAGCTTGCATTGCTTTCTGAGCCTTCGCACCTTCCTCTTTGGTGATTCTCCTCTTCTCAATCTCCAGCACAGCGTCCTCGAGTTTTTCTGCGAGTCCGTTCGGCGTATCAGTCATAGACGGTTTTCTATGATCAATTACCGGACATACGTTTGACATACGACCCTCCGTCCGCAAACTGTCACAATCCAATCAGCCACAAGCTCATGATGGAACGCTCAGCTGTCACTCACATCCATGATAACCTCTCCTTGAGGTACACGTCCAGTGGAACTTGATGCCATCTTGCCTATGCTTCGTGAGGTTTCAAAGAGATCATCAATCATCAGAAAGGAGCAATTGAGACTTTGACGGACTGTTGAAAGGTGGCTTTATTACGTAAACTAATCTAGACGCTGAGCCCCGCGTTCCGACGCTGCGTCACAGCGGGTGACCATGCTGTACATTCTACTAACATCTGGACATCCTCATCATGCCCTCTGCCGGACAAAAGACAGAGCTTCGGTAATCGAGACGAGAGCGGATCGTCCGCGTTCTCAAAATATCCACAACCAGTAGCGTTAGACACCCGCTCGTTATACTCAAAGACTGTCGGCATTAACCGGGCGCCATTCACTTTCATCTCAACATGTCGTTCCAATCCCCCCTCATCGCCATCCCCAAGAAGACCACTCAAGATGTAGACTGGACCGGCCCTATTCGATCTGTCATCGCCCACTCGTATGGCGAAGATCCGAACAACTACACGGAGGAGTGCTCAGTGCTACAAAGATGCCGACAAGATGCCGTCCGAGGTGCGGGTAGCGATCAGACGGGTGAGCGAGCTGGATTTGATTCTTTTCGCCGCTACACTGACATAATCTGTGCAGCACGAGACTTGCTGTACAAGTATTTTGGCCAACTCGAGCTGCTTGAGCTGAGATTCGCCGAAATCAAAGTTGCCTTCCCTTGGTGGGTTACTCCTTCCGATGACAATGTCCGATGATTATTGATTCGTCCATCTTGGGCAGGAACGATGCTTTCACCGACAAACTCACCACTCAGACCTCTCTCGCTTTCGAGAAAGCTTCCATCATCCATCTCATATCTTCCGTACTGTCATCTCTCGCTCAATCGCCCTCGCGATCCGATCCAGAAGGTCTCAAACGTGCTTATACGAATACTCGCGCTTCGGCCGGCATGTTGACCTACATCAACGAAAACTTCCTGCACGCCCCATCAACTGACCTCAGTCGAGAAGTCGTCCATCTACTCATTGGGATCATGATGGCTCAAGCTACAGAGATCTTCACCGAGAAGCTCGTCGAGGAGAAGAAAGCCCCAGCCCTGGTATCTCGAAGTGCCAATTCGTGTGCTGCAACATACAACACTGTTGTGGATGAAATGAAGGATTTCCAAGGGAAGGGCGTGTTTGATAGGAATTGGCTCTATATCGTGCAGATCAAGACCAAGCTCTTCAGCTCTCTGGCACAATATTACCGATCCGTCGCAGACAGCGCCAGCGGGAAACATGGTGCGGCTTTAGTCCGCCTCAAGGCCGCTGATACGCTCATCCAAGAAGCCCAAAGACAAGCCAACTCCTTCAACTATACTTTCATCCCTTCCTCCACACCGACACTGCCTCACGATGCGGCGACGAGTCTGCACGAGATCACCAAGGCACATGCTACTCTGTGTGCCGAGGCAAAAGAGCAAGCGCAGAAGGATAATGATCTGATTTATCACGAAGTGTTGCCATCAGAAGCATCACTTCCCGCTATCGAAAAACTGCCTGCTGCAGCACCGATCACCATCCAGGAGATATATGGAAACCCGGAAATTACGAAATTGATCGGTCCGGACATCTTCATCCGTCTTGTTCCTCTTGCTGTGCACGAATCGGCATCAGTATACTCTGAGGAGAAGGCAAAGGTCGTTCGAGGCGAAGTTGAAAGAGTAGAGATCAGTGAGGGTGAGATTTGTGCTGGGTTGGAACACCTTGGTCTGCCCGGTCAATTGGGCTTTTGGAGGAAATTGATAGACGATGATGGTGATAATGGAGAAGGTGGTGAAATCCAACTAAGTACCGCGGTGAAACAACTCGTGGAGGAGGTCGGACGGAGTGGCTCTGTAGAGCGGGAGCTGAGAGAGTTGGAATCGGAACGGGGCAAGTGCGAGCGCGAATTACGAGAACTGAGCGGACTGCTGGACAATGAGAGCAGAGAGTGTGAACGAATGAGGGTGAGCCAGATATGCCCAGCTGGATAGTTGAAGGGAAGCTTACCAGAGCATTCGTTTTCGCAGGCCAAATATACCCCTCAATTCACACAATCGCCTTCGGGTCCACAGACCGCTAACTTCCGTTCAAACATTGCCAACAATCTCTCTGCATTGTCCTCAGCAGGCTCATCGGACTCACATCTGCTCTCCATCTGGAACGGTATTCAAGCCGAAGTCAATCTGTTATCTTCAGGCGTATCTGGCGTTGAGAGAGCGGCCGCTCAGGTCGCTGTTAGTGGGCAAACTGCCCCTCAGATTGACCAAGGGATAAGTCTCCTGGATCTCCAGGAAGACGAGGGACCAAATAAAAGGGGACCTGACGATAAGGAGAAGGAGGAATTGAAGAAAGCTATCGACGGGGCGACAGAGAAGATTGATCGACTGGGTAAAATCAGGCGGGAGAGAGACGAAGTCCTCAAGGATCTCAAGGAGAAGGTGAGCGATATCTTGACTGTGCATTTATGCCGACAACAGCTGACATGTTTGCTCTCAGATACAAAGCGACGATGTCTCGTCGCTGCTTCTTCTCAATCGCCGCTCCCAGAATGTCGAACCACAACTATTCGCCTCGGAACTGGAGAAGTTTCGCCCTTATCAGGGTCGCATCGCGGCCGCAGTCCAAGCATCGAAAAGCATTCTTCAAGAGCTCGAAATGCTCGTCAGACAAGTCGAGAAGGGCAAGGGTATCCGTGAACTACAACGAGGGACCAAAGAGCGAGCAAAGCGTGTCAGAGACTGGGAGAGGAAATTGCAGGAGGCTGGAGAAGGTTATTACGAAATTCGAGCGGGGCTGGGCAAAGGCATGACATATTATGGGAGTTTGGACAGGGTCATTCAAGATCTTAGAAGGGAGATCAAAGGCTTCGTCGCCCAAAGAGAGTCCGAAAGGAATAGGATAGTTGGGGAGATCGAAACGAGACAGCGATTGGGCAGTTCTCCTCCTCCTCCGCCGCCGTCCTCAGGTGGCCGCGGTCTGGAGGAACGACTCGCGGCACTATCAATGGGCAGCTCGTCGTCGCCCCTGCCACCACAACCGCCCAGACCTATGACGTCCTCCACCCCTGGTCTCCCTCCCCCTCCGCCCCAAGCTTCTACGCCCCACTTCGCACCTCCACCGCCACAGCAGAAATTATCCAATCCATACGATTTCAGCGGCCTTTCCAATATTCCTTCGGCTTTCTCCTCCTCATCTCCCGTAAGCTCACAATCCCCCAGTGGCTATGGCCGCCAAAGCGAACAGCCACAGAGACTACCGTCTTACGGTAGTCCGAGCTACTCGTACGCGCCACCACCACCACCTCAACAGTCTTCCAATCCGTACCCGCCTCCACCACCTGGTCCTGCGCCGAGAACGCAGCCGCCGCAATCGTATGGATCGTACGCTGCAACCCCGTCGCCAAGTTCCAACGGATACGGTGGTCAGCCCTCCTATCCTTCTCCTCAAGGTCAGGGTTACACATCTCCTCTTCAACCAGCATATGGATCTCAACCCCCCCAGCCGAGCTACCCATCTCAGCCTCCACCTCAAAGCTGCCCCTTGCAACCCCCTCCCCAGACATACACTTCTCTAACACCGCAGCAAGCATACCAAACACCTCCGCAATCACAAGGTGGCTACTACCCCGCACCACCCTCTCGACCGAGCTACACATCTCCTCCGCCACCGCCACAACAGACACAACAACAACAATATCCTTCATACGCACCTCCACCTTCAGGATACCAATCCCCTCCTCAGCAGCAGCAGCCGCCGTATGGGTACGGAGCGTTTAGCTATCCCAATGGTCAAGGTCAAGGTCAGCAGCAAGGTCATCAGGGGCAAGGTGGGTATCGATAGGGAGTAAGACTGGAGGCATGGGGACTATTGTGATGCATGGTATGGCACTTGACATGCTGATGTTAGCTCAATGATATCTTGCGTGGTGTTACTATCTACTGATCTTCAGACAGCTGATAGGACCTGAATGTTTTTTCCTTTGGTATACGGTGAAGTACGATATCATACGTCCTGACTTCAAGCCTGTCGAGGGAATCATTGGCTTGAGAGCTGTCGAGTTACGCGCTGATGCACTATGCAATGTTCGGAATTATCGTCTTGAGCGAGACCCCTGACATAGACATTTAGCTAATAATATCGACTGACGAAGCACCGCTTACCATCTTCAACGCGCAGCGACCGCGCTTTTGGACCACCAAAAGCGCGAACGGGCGTCCTTTAGTCGATATATGTCCTTCGTCTCGCTGTCGAAGAACGGTCAAAGGACCTTTCAGATTTCCACCTCTAGTTCTCGCCGAGATAGGGAAAGTGGCACCTGTCACTTACTACCTTAGGCTCGATACCACTCAGCCATATCAGATACAGGATGCCTTCGACCAAGGACGGGGCTAAGGAGAACACCTTTGATTTGACTCTATGGAGCGGTCTCAGTGAAGGCTCCGGACGCTTCAACGGGGGAGCGAATCAGTCAAGGGGAAGGGGTGTTCGGATCTATCCTGATACAGGAAGGGAGCAGTCCGGGATGACCATTGTCCAAGGGAAGGGGCCGCTGTGCAACCAGCACAGAGTCTTCGAGTGGAGAGGAGAGTCGTGTCGTAGGAGCGGCGACTGAGTTTGGGATTTGGTTTGACGAAGTGATTGCAAAGGTACAAGAAGGAATTGAGAGGATACAGTTCCCTTTGTTCCCTCCTCATCTCGAAGTTCGATAATAGTTTCTGTCAATCAGGCTAGCATTGATCAAGAGATTTGGCGCTGTCGACATCACACCTTGGGTTACCGCAATATGGATGCTTTCTGGACAGTCCCAGACGGTTTTGTAGCAGAGCCTGGACAAGGTGAGTTCGATGATCTCAAGTTAAAACTCTCGAGCACCTTCTGTTCACTTGTGCCTTCCTGGCAGCGGGTCTCGGTGATTGTGAACGTATTCGATGGTCGCCATGTTGCCTCTTCTCATTGATCAGGTAATAACTGACACTTTTGACTCCTCCCAAAAGACTTCTTCCAGCTCGAACCACCTACGCCGAAGAATCTCATTGACTCTCGCAACCACCAGCATATGACATATCCTCCCACCGATCACCCCTCCACCCAATCACAATCACAACCACAAGCACAAGCACAGCTCCATCCATCGCAGTCTCATCACTCCCTCCGATCCTCTCAATCTACCTCATCGTTGGGAGGATGGTCAACTGTTGCTCCATCTGAAGCACCCTCGCTTTCAGATGACGATACCTACCATTCCTTACAGCTAACTGCTTCTCTCTCGTCGTCGTCGCCAAACTTGGTTGATCAACCTCAATTGGAGACAAGAGAAAATGGTAGACGACAGAGTTGTATGACGAGGTTATCGATCGATCCGAAGTTGTTCGCTCCGCCTTCCGTTGCATGCGACAACAAGGATCAATTAGATGGAGAGGAAGACGATGTGATTGTCACTGCTAAACCGAAAACGAGGGGTAAGGGCAAGGTCATCACCGGTGATAAGATGAGAGCAGGAAGAGAGGAGATCTCTGGACGGAGGAAGAAAGGCGCCACCGGAGGTGTTGGCGCTGTGGTGAAAGAGGATAGCGGGAAGGTGAGGATTAGTCATGCGAGGAAAGTGAGTTGATCATTCCTATCTTCTGTGATACTCAACCTCACATACCAGACCACAATGTTCGTCGAACGGGTCTACACTCATAAGTGACGAATAGGATCAGAACGGTCCGAATAACGCAATGACGTCCCGTACTGACTTACCCGTTGATCCCGTCAGCAAACCCCAGACCACATCCCCAGACCTCGTAATGCATTCATCCTGTTCCGTAAATATGTGGTCGACGCCAAACTCATCCCTGCCAGCGTGGAGACGAGACATCAGAACGTCAGTATCATCACGGCTAAGATGTGGAGCGAGGTGAGTGAGGATTTTAATTACTGTACCGATACACCCGCGAGACTTGACTGAGTTCATGGATGCTCCAGGCCTCGCCCGGTCAGAAAGCGCATTTCAACAAGTTAGCGACGATCGAGAAAGAAGAACACCTGAAAAAGTGAGCGATAAACTTGAACATGAAACTCCAAGCAGCTTTGAGCTGTGCGAAGACCAGATGGGGTGTGTGCTTACCCTCCACTTTCAGATACCCCGGATATCGCTATCAACCCGTTTATCGACGAACCAACGTCATCCGTCGAAGGGTCCGCAAAGACGAAGCGGAAGAAGAGAAATGTAAGAGTGTGGCGGAACTCTTGATCAAGGGTAAGAGTGGGGAAGAGTTGGAGGGAGAGATCAAGGAGAAGATCGGGAAAGGATCGAAGCCTGTCCTTGAGGAAGCTGGTGGATCTGTGGCAAGTGGCAGGAGTGGACAGAGGTGAGTAGTCGGCGATCTGTGTCGATACCCCCAATCATCTACCTAAATGATCGCGCCTCCTGTAATTTGGGGGAGGATCGCAAGGCGTGTCAGCGCACATGCTGATGCTGCTCTCGCTTTATCTCCATTTCCAGGAACAGCTCCCGGAAGTCCAGTCAAGCACGCGAGCTATCCAAAGGTGCTCTCCGAGCTTTACGCGCCCAGCTTCGCCAACAGCAGCAGTCGGGTGAATGGTCCCAAATCTCTCGATCCACCTCTGTCGATCCATCAGACAACAGCAGACGACAGAGTGGAACGCAGTTCAGCTCTCGCGAACGTCAAACCAGCTCCGTATACGATACGATGAGCTCAGAGTCTCCCGTTCCATCTTTCGACTACCAACATGAAGAAGAAGGGGACGAAGATGAGATGATGGTGCAAGCGCAAGACTTGAGATTCGGTTTCGCACCTTCTCAACTCCACCATCCCGGTTTCCAGTCCCCGTCGGGACATATTCAGCCAGAATACGCCTTCCCGATGAATGAAGCGATGCCTTATGCTCATCCTGATTTGACATCTCAAGTCGCTTTCGCTCAACCTCCCAGTACAGATGTTCGGATGGCCGAGGCAGGTGGACCACAATTCGTATTCCCGCAGCAGCAGATACACGAGCAGCATCTGTTCGAACAAGGTTTCCAGCAACAGCAATATCAACAGCAGAAGCTCGTGACGACAAGCTCTGCATTTCAATCCACGCCTTCTTCTACGTCTCAGTCTCAGTCTTTCCTGTATCCCCAACCTCAATCTCAAGTCTACCAGTCAAATTTCCTCCCTGTAGCCACCGAAACCTCCGGCGAAGACTATTTCACGTACGACGCGGCTCTTCCCTTCTCCCCCTCTGCCACACAGGTTGCATTCCCCAGTACTATCATCAATGACAAGCAGGGTGTCAACAACAACAATGACTCGCAATACCTCAACACCAATGTCACCAACGACTTTTTCGTTGACGCCAGTCAACGACCACCCATGTCTGCGAGATGGGATAGGGGTCATCTCCTCCCGCCTTCTAGCGAAGTGCCACTTGAGGCCTTGCCATTCGACGAAGCGATGCTGTTGGGAGATTTCGAAGCGGCACTCGCTCATGCTGATGAGTTGGTCTGGTAGGGGCCAGTCCAACAGAGACACACAGCCTCATATGCGGGGCAGAGGGAGTCCCGCAGGCTAGCATCATCGTGCATCGAACCGGTAGTAGTAACCTGGTATTCACCTTGCAATCAATAATCATGCATTCTCATCGATACCGGTCAATCTGATGCTGTGCAGTTCACTCCATTGCCCATCTCTCGTTACTTTTACCCTGTTCTTTCAATCTTTCGAGGTGATGCCAAGCCTTTCTCTCCTTGTTGCCACTGGGACCGAGTGTGACTGGAGATTTGGTTCCGTCCCGTTCTAGCCAAGGTCTTGGACGAAAGAGATGAGTGATGACGCTGATGATTCCCATCCACTCTTTTTCTCTTGCATGGGATAGCTTGGAGACATACTGGGCGACAGAGAACGGTCGGTCCATCAACCAGTCACTCTACTCACTCATCCATCCACTCTGGAAGGGAATTGAAACAAACCATTTCCTCATCTTGTCGATATACATAAGCTGTGCTCCGAGCAAAAAGCTCAACCTACAACAACAACCCAAACCCTAAAGGCCCAGACCCCCACCCGCGACTAACCCGACATTCATATCCAGATTGATTGATTCATCCACCATTTCGCTTTCAACAATCAATCATCTTTTCATCTCTACCGCTACTTCTCCTAGTCTATAGCATAGACGTAAGTCTGCTCTGCTCTGATGACCTCCCTGCTCGCTACCGATCTCGCCCCTCGCCGAGCGAACTACGAGGGTCAAAGTCGTCTTTGCTGGGTGGACGCCGTAGCCGAATTATGAAAGGAAGACCTAAACGCTGATCCGTCTTTCTTTCATCTCTTCATATAGACATAACACACCTTTCTTCTCTCCCAATCAACTATTGTCGAACAACGCTTTCACCGAGAAGAACACATCTTGGGAATTTGAACACGCACAATGGGCAAATCTCAATCCAAGCTGTCCGCGGACGAACTCGCCGAATTGCAGAAGAACACGTATTGTGAGCTGGAAGTGCCTTGTGAAATGTGAGGAGCAAGCTGACGACGGTCTTTCGATGTAGTTGACAAGAAGGTGAGCCTCGGACCTCTGTTCTATGGGTTCATCTGTGGTCTTCCCAGGGGCAGGGCGGCGATGGGAAGGGGCGCTTATGACCGCGAACCAACAACCTGGATCGAGCTGACTTGGGTTTCGTGTCTTGCTATTTCTTGGATAGGAGCTCCAACAATGGGTGAGTCAGTTGGATTTCTGGTAATCTGTTCCGTAAGCGAGCTGACATGTACCGCAGTACAAAGGATTCTTGAAGGACTGTCCCGGCGGCCAACTCAACAAGGAGGGTAAGTGGTATTGCTGCTTCCATTGTCTCATGTCAATATAGCTCATGTCGTTCTACTCCGCTCTTGTACTCTCCCTCCGCTCTTGTATCTTCTCATCCTTCTCAACGACATCCCAATCGCTCTTCTTGTAACCCTAACCCGCAGAGTTCAAAAAGATCTACAGGCAATTCTTCCCGTTCGGCGATCCGAGTCAATTTGCGGACTATGTCTTCAACGTGAGCTTGATCCAAAGTTCAAGCAGAGGTTCACGGAGGTTGACATATTCGATGATGTAGGTGTTCGACGAGGACAAGTCAGGTACAATTGAATTCAAGGTGAGTTCGCGGTCCATATCCTCAATCAGACCGGACAGGCCTGAACCCATGTTTTCTTTTTACAGGAATTCATCTGTGCTCTGTCCGTTACCTCTCGAGGTCGTCTTGACGAAAAGTTAAAATGTTAGTGACAGTGACAGTGACAGTGACAGCTACCTGCTTGATTGGGCACGAACTGATGTTTCGTTTGGGTTCCGTTCCACAGGGGCGTTCCAACTTTACGATATCAACCAGGACGGCTTCATCACCTACGACGAGATGTTACAGATTGTCAGGTCGATATACAAGATGACAGGTCAGATGGTCCAATTGCCAGAGGACGAAGATACGCCCGAGAAGGTGGGTCACATCTTCTCTTCAAGTAGAAGGCAACAGCTGACATATCTTAACTCTTACGCTTCTATTTCCCATTGCCTTCTCTCATTCACCGCATCTGCTCCTGCTATCCATTGTGGCAATCCATCATGTCTCATCCGTAGCGAGTCGACAAGATCTTCCGAAACATGGACTTGAACAAGGATGCCAAGCTCACCTTTGACGAGTTTAAAGAGGGATCAAAGCAGGACCCCACGATCGTACAGGTGAGTCGGACCTTCTGCTTTGTCAAAGGGATATGCAGAGCGGCCGTTGACGTATTCGCTGTGATAGGCTTTGTCGCTGTACGACGGATTGGTATGATCGCCTCGAGTCGCCGTCTGTGGCATGATCAGCCATGACGGGGTGTGTCACGAGTGGGACAACTCGAATTACATATGGACTTGTTTGTACTCTTACCTTTCCGAAATCCTATGGTGTGATGCATATTAGATGAACCCGAACTCGCTGTCCTAGTCATATCATCTACGATGCGTTGAAACGAAACGCCACTTGACCCACGTTTGGTTCGCAGGAGGTCAGCGCATTGTTCTGCATTATGCGATCATGTACAAGATGAGATCGATGCATAATTGATAGATGGCAAACAATGATAACACGTCAGAGCAAGCAAGGATGCACAATGTGAAAAATGAGAGAAGATGGATAAATTCGTGTACGTATACATGTAGATGATTGAGAAAGAACGATCACAAATTGAATAAACGCAAGAATTGACTCAACTAACGCCTAGCAGCACCGCCACCTCCCCAGACTAGACCAAAGACTCTCTGGAAGACAGCCGCGACTCTACCACCTGGTACTACATCCTGTTCTTCCTCGCTTATCTCCTCGTCCTCCTCCTCATTGTTGAAATTAAAACCGTCTTCGACTTGAGAGGTTTCCCGTTCGATCTCAGCTTCGACATCCCCATCAACGTCACCCTCTTCGAGCTCGAGAGCGGCTTCAAATGCCCTCACAGGGTCAATCTGTCTTTGGCGCAGATGCCGACTCGGGGTGGGTGCATGGATCATTCCTGGGAAAGCACCAATCACTTGTGGTGAGGATGAGCGTGTGTACCGGATTCGTCGACGAGAAGGAGCAAGGGGCGAAGCTGAGGCTAGCTCAATTTCGTTGTCCTCTTCTCCTTCAGTGTCGTCTCCATCTTCGTCTTCGTCCTCGATGAAGATGGGTGCAATCACGGTATGACAATCGGTTCTAGCGTTGTAAGGTGGAGGAGGCGGAGGTGAGAGATTGGTGTATCTGTCCGGAAGATAGTCGGGAAGAATATCCGATCGAGCGGGAGAAGTTTGCACGGGAGCACGTCGTGGGACCGGTGCTGGCGGAGACGCATGCAGAATTGCGGGCGGAGCTATGACAACAGGGTAGAAGGGGAACTCATATTCCGGCGGCTCCGAGATCAATGAAATTTCCGAGAAGACGGGGCTGGGCGGCGATTGCAATCGCTCCCTCTCGAGTGCCTCTTGTTCGGCCACTGCTGCGATTTGAGCGACACGAGCGCTTTCCTCTCGTTGCCAACGCGCAAGCTCCTCTGCTCGTATTTGCTCCTGCTCTTGTTCCGCCTGTCTGGCTTGATCTTCGGCCCGTCTTCGCTCGGCCATCTCAGCAATGCGTGCCTGGGCAGCTTCGATTGTCTGTCTTCGACGGACAGCTTCTTCTCTTTGTTCAGAGACGAGTTGAGCGGTGAGCTTGTAGGCCTGGAGTTCTTGATTTCGAAGCTGGTTTCGTCTAGCCCAGCGCTCTTCTACCTCGGAAGACCGCTCGTCTTCGCTATCACGAGCCGCTCGCTTCTTCGCCTGGTTGGACGTTCGGAGACCTGCACGACATGACGAAGAAGGAGAAGGTGAGGCTATCGAAGCTGTGGCCATGCTCCCGTCATCGTCGTCGTTACAGAGGATGTTCTCGACCTCGACTTCATCCCTGGTCTTCGGTGGTAGACGCAGTTGCGCAGGGGCCACTTGAGGAAGCCACCATTTGTTGGTCATCCGAACGACCTCTGCATGACCCCACCAGGTACCGATCATCGCTCGCCAGTTTCCTTGTTTAGTTCTTTCGTTGTGAATATGAACCCTGCTACGACGGACTTGACTAGCGGCTCGCTTAGTACGAAGAAGAGCTAGGAAAGCCTGCCCGCTGATACATGTGCCGAAGTCAGTCCGTCCCGGTTTTGATCGAAGTTTGTCCTTGGCTTGGAAACGGCGGAGCTGAGATTTCAACAGGTATCTGCGAACAGGGAGAAGAGAGGATGGAGAACTGCGATGTAGATGAGAGGTGGAATGTTGTCCGGGCATCCTCTCGGGGAAAGCATGGTACCGTGGTCGACGATAAATCCCCTTGGCTGGATTGGACAGCTGCATGTCAACAGCAGCGAGCTGAACTCGAGCGAGAGGCAGGCTTCGCTCATAACAAGCTCTGACCTTGGTTCGATTGGTCGAAGTCATCAGATCGTCGAAGACCACTTGAAGCTGTTCCGATACCTCGTCGGCGTTCTCAACCTTGATATCGCTCGAGGCGTTCATTTCGGCATCGCTGGCAACGCTATCATCGAAATCGCTGATATCCATGCTGGTAGGATCGGGGACGAGCTCGGGTTTGGCAACGACAATACCATTCCAATCGCGGAATATGGAGAGTCCGACCAGCGGATCTTCCGAAGCTGTAAGTTGCTGGAAACATCTCTTTTGTTCACCGCGTTTGAATTTGTGAGTCCTCAGGCGACGGTTAGCACGCGAGGGCCGAGCAGCTAGCTTGGGCGCAGTGTTGTGAGTGATCAGTTCGGGATGCTTGCTGTCAACCGGGTAATCGGTGTCGACGTTCATCGGCAAGATGGTGCTGGAGGCTTGCTATAGTTTATAGTGTCAGTTGAGGGATCAGTGTGATGAAGGAGGAAAAGGTCTACACGTCTGACAGCATCTAAAGCACTCACAAGACCGTCCATGCGCTTGCAGATTCCACCCATCGAGGAGTACGAGGTCACCATTTTCACGTCCACAGAGTACTGTGACTGACAAGCACACCAAAAAGCATTAGCTGGCTGTAGTATCAGGGCGATCCGGGCCGGGGGGGGGGGGGGAAGTATAGTCATTTGGTCGTCTTCACACACCTTCTTCTGGAACTTGACGGATTTTCTATCCAGCATACTTTCAGTTTCTGCTTCGTCGTCACCGTCTTCGACGCTGTCACTCCAGCCTTGCATTCCCGCGTCTGCATCATGGAACTGGACATCTCTCATCCTTTTCTTGCCCTTGAAGATCGTCCGCTTCCTGCTGTGGACAGACGGTGTCGGCAAAGGTGAAGGAGGGATATTGGACAAACTCATATCAACTTCATCTCCCTCTGCGTCGCCGGACCAACAAGTGTCTGGAGAAGGCAGGTCGGAGGGCAGACCTCGTAATGCGCTATCCATCTCTGTCTCGGTAGCTTCTCCATCGTCTTCCGAAGCCGAAGAAGAAAAGTTTTCTCCATGACCACTTCTGTATGATGTATATGCCGATCTTCTCACGCTGCCGCTGCCGCCACTACCCGAGGAAGAAGACGAGGTGATGATAGCTTGTCGCTTGGGGATTGGAACGGTAAAGCTAAATCGCTCCGATCCACTATCATCATTACCACGACCTCGCGGCCTTGACTTTGACTGTGACTGTGATTGTGATTGTGGTTGTGATTGTGATTGTGATGAAAGCTGAAGTCGAGGTCGAGATTGACCAAACCGACCAGGCTGTAATCTACTTTTACGAGGAAGTGGATGATATCGGATCGGTGTGGGTGTATCAGGAGGTGACCAATTACTACTACCACTTTCGTCGGAAGAGGAACGTTGTCCTCCTACGTCTGCATCTGAAAGCGACCCGCGCCTCTTGAGATTCGTACGACTTGCATTTGGACCGGGAACGGGACCGAGACTGAAGGACATGACTAGGCGAGATTAGGGGGGTGTAAAGTCTCTCTCGCCTCCTCAGAGATCTTGTCTGCCTGTCCGTCCGCCCGGTAAGGATGTGTTTCGATCTACGAGGCAGAATTGAAAGAAAGAAGAAGAATAGGAATTGAGAGGAACGGGGGATGGAGGAGGGGTTAATGAGGGGGAGAGAGAGAGGGAGAGAGAGGAAGAGAAAGAGAAAGAGAGAGCACGAAACCAACGTTCTCAGAACCTCGTGTCAAAAGGCTAATAAAAACGAGGAGGCCGAGTCGTGGAGATGTGAAAGATGTGACCAAATGATAGCGAGACTGTGCCTCGATGAGAACATTTTATTACTCTTGTCCCACCACTGCTGTCAGGGAAAAACGCGTCGACCTGATCTGGAAACATTATCATCATCTGGGAATGTTCCGGGGAGAGATGTGAGGTGCCCTCTCCCTCTATCTCTCACACACCTGGCGATTGATGCGTTCGTATTCCCGCATCAGAGAAACGATACGTGAGTGAACCATCTGACTGATCATGCTCGTGGGGGGATGAGAAGCGTATGAGATGAGATGGGATGGGATGAAACCTCGAGCCCCGTCGTGAGAGATCACGGATCAGATCACTGGCCAATGATATCATCTTTACTGAGAGTGTGAGAGAACGCGTGAATCACATATAGGATCAGAGACATGACGAGTTTACTCTATGACCAACGTTGCAAGCCTCTCCTCTTGCGGTGTCTAACTCATCATCACGCTCATCCCATCATTCATCATCCAGTCACTTCTACCTGGACATGAGCATCACAATATCTTCTGGAGGAAGTTCAAGTGATAATCTTGTGTTGACAAATCGCTGGCGTTTGGAGAGGAGATCGGCACTCTCAATGTTGCCTATTGTAGATTGCGTGTCCAGATCAAGACGGCGATCGGTGCTTCATTTGCTGGGACAAGACAGCTGGGCTGGCCGTCCCGGTCCTTGTCGGTGTCACATACGCGTAGTCCCAGATGGACGCAGCTTTTTTACCTCTCTGAACTGCGGTCTGTCCCAGATACTCTACACACAAGCACCGAATCCATGTCATGTCAATACTATACCATACAGTATCTATACTTCCATCTCTATCTAGATGACCTTCTCAATCATGGTGATGCCCTCCTCCTTCTCAAGTCGGTCCCGGAAGAGCTTACATGTCTGAAAGCGGTATGTATTTACGTCAGTTTAGCCCCGGGTATGTCTCACTAGCATACGTGACACTTTTCACTCACGGGCTCGTCGTAAGGCTGAAGAACACCAGGAGTCTTGAGCACGCCCTCAAGGATGAATTGGACAGCCACACCGCAAGGAACCTGCGTAGCGTATCAGTTACGAAACCTATACAGAAGGTGACAAGGATGACTTACACCAACAAGTTTGGCCATGGCAGAATGACCACCGTTTCTGTCACCGTACTCCTCGAGAGTAGACGTGATGGTTTGCTATCATGTTTATCAGCAGAATTTCGACGGGTAGCATCTCATAACGAGCTCACCTCGGTACCATCGGCGTTGATGATCTCGAAGGTGTGTTGGAGGAGGACGATGTCGACCTCTCCCTTCTGGAATTGACACTTGTCCTCGAGCAGCGCGGCAAGAGACTTCATGACGGAACCTCGAGGAACGACCTTCTCGTCGGAAAACAGACCGAGTTGTC
The DNA here is from genome assembly GCF_039105145.1 of Kwoniella newhampshirensis. Classification (NCBI taxonomy): domain Eukaryota; kingdom Fungi; phylum Basidiomycota; class Tremellomycetes; order Tremellales; family Cryptococcaceae; genus Kwoniella; species Kwoniella newhampshirensis. The sequence continues at coordinate 393,908 of NC_089960.1, forward strand.
GAAACTTGGAGATGAGGATCTTGGAGTCGGTTCCGAAAGATTTCAATGAGAGGAGCTTCTCAACAACAGCACTATCGCAAGCACAATGAGTAGACGTCCGCAATCCCGCAAAGTATGTCACTCACGCCTCTGAGGCCTCAACTCCAAGGGATTTGGCGAGGAGAGATCGCCATGTGATAGGAGCGGCGTCCTTAGCGAGGTACTCTTGAGGGGCATCATCAAGGAGGCCGATCTCCTTCCAGGCGGTAACAACCTCGGGGAAACCGGCGTATCGCATGGTTCCTCTGACGAGGTTCTGGACGTCCTTCAAGCCGTAAAATCCCTTGAAAACACTTGAGTCTCGGTTGGGGTAAGCGACGAGGTTGTAAGCAGGGGTGAAGTAGTAAGGCTTGGCAGCAGACCTGTTCTGGTTAGCGCGTGTTCCGCTAGTCCAAGACTTACATCAGGTCCTTGCCAGCGACCTCAGCGATCTTGCCGTCCTTCCAGAACTTGCCGTCGTTGTTGAGAGCCATGAGGACACCAAGAGGTGACCAAGAGAATTTGTAACCGAGGGCGTTGTCAGAAGCCTATGTGTTTGTTAGTGTCAAATCTTTCGTCTCACTCAGCAGCGGACTGCAAGCTCACAGCAGGCTCGGGAAGACCTGGGAGAAAAAGTCAGCATCGATGGTTATCAACAGGTCAAAGCGAACTCACCAGCACAGTAGCTGTAAAAGCTCTTGATCTTACCACCAGCCTTGTGGACCTCATCGATGGTCTTGATGGCCCAAAGGTGATCAACTCCGGGGTCAACACCGATCTCGTTGAAGCAGATGAGATTTGCGTCGACGAATTTCTGGTGAAGGGCCTTCATGGCAGGGTTGACGTAAGAAGTGGTAACGACGTGGACCTTCTCCTCGAGAGCAGCCTCCATGACAGCGGCATGGTAGGTGTAAGGGACCAAGGAGACCACAACGTCGTGACCCTTGATCGCCTGTCGGAGAGCATCGGGAGAGCCGACGTCGACAGACAAGGGGGTAGCGTTGGGGAGGTCCTTGCAAAGAGCTTCGGCTGTGGCAAGAGTTCGGCAAGCGACGGTGAGCTCGTGATTGTGCTTGGTGATGTACTCGGCACAAGGGGGAGCAACGAGACCGCTACCGAGCAATAGGACCTTCTTCTTGGTGGTAGGGGCGGTGGTAGCAGCGGGTCGGACACCGCTGAACTTGGGCATGACGTTGACACCATCCTCGAGCATGGATCGAGCGAACTCGGGAATAGTGAAAGCGGCACGATGGACGTCCGAGTTGTAGTACTTGGTCTCGGGGACAGCTCGGAGAGGAACAGCGACGTTTCGGCTAGCATCCTTGGAGCAGACCATGATGCCGATTTGACCAGCGGGGTAGGTGGGGATGGTGGTGATAGCGTAGTCGACGACGGGGAAGAGCTTCTTGCAAGTCTCCCTCAGCTCCTTGATCAAAGGAAGGTGCATCCAGATGCACTCGGCCTGAGTGGAGACGCTGCCACCCTCCTTGAGAGCCTCGTGGAGCAATTGGAAGTAAGGAGCCTTGAAGAGAGCCTCGGCGGGACCAACAGGGTCAGAAGAGTCGGTGATGATGACGTCGTACTCATTCTTGTGCTCGGGAAGGAACTTGAAACCGTCGCCAATGTGAACCTCGACACGGGAGTCCTTGTAGCAGGCAGACATGATAGGAAGCCATTGCTTTGAGACTCGGATGACAGCCTGGGTAGGGAGTGTTGCGTTCAGCTTCGTTTCAACCTCCAAGTCGTCTCTGGCTACTAGTTGCTCTACTCACCTCGTCGATGTCACAGAGAGTAACCTTCTTGACAGACTTGTGCTTAAGGACCTCTCGGATGACACCACCATCACCACCACCGATAACAAGGACGTTCTCAGGGTTGGGGTGAGAAGCCATAGGAAGGTGGGTGATCATTTCCTGGTAGCTGTGACACACATCAGCGGACCATTGCACAAGTCGAGCTGAAGGCATACATACGAGAACTCATCTCGCTCGGTACATTGGATGACACCGTCGAGAACGAGGACGTTGCCGTAAGTCTCAGACTCGAAGACGAGGACGTCCTGTGGACACTCATCAGTGCTGTGCAGAGCTTGATAGGGGCAGAGGATGTAGGACCCACTTGGAAGAGAGACTTCTCCATGTGCAAGATCTGCTTGACCCTATCGATTGATCAACGTTAGTCGCTGTGCCTTCGTTTCCCTTTCTCTTCAAGCGGATCCGAGTTGCTCACTGGAGGGTCATAGCCTGACCTGTAGACATATGGATATCAGCATGATGAACTGTCAAAGGAAGGTCTGGATGTACTTACCAGGCCATTGGGAGTTGATCTCTCTGAACCAACCGTCTGTGAAGGTCAAAGACCAACACCAGGAATCAGCAAGTGCGCCGTTCCGGGATCGAGACGAAGCCACAGGACTCACCAACGATGTTAGGGTGAGAAAGGGGGGCGGACATGATTACTATGTCTTTTGATATGTGTGTAGTGAAGAGAACTGAAGAGAGACTGAATGAACCTCGTTATTGTGCTCGAGAGTGCACAGAGAAATTCCTTCCTTTATACGATTGTCGAATTTTTGTTCCCGTTCAAATCACTTCCACTGCACCGTCGGAGTCCGCCGCCTCGAGTCGAAGGGATTACAAAACGTTTTCTAATCGGCTTCATCCGTCATTAGTAACATCATAACAGACCTGATGATGATGCGCTGGAATCCGAAATCAACGAGTCAGTCACCACCATCTCGGTGATCTCCTGCAAATCTAGCCTTGGGAGGTCTTGTTGGGGTTCATGAGCCTCCTCGATCGTCTTCGTTGACCCACAAATTTGATCGCATGAGTCTTGCTGCTATCGCACCCGCAGCTGTACTGTACCGGAGGCACCATGCATAGCAGACACATGGATCTCGTTTCTCACAGAGAAAAGGAGCACGAATCTTATGACTACAAAACATTCCAAAATTCACCCACGACCTGTCCACTTAGCAAGCGTGGCGCTCACCATCCGAACCGCTCTTCCTCCAACTCAATGCCGCCCACCTCCCACTTCTTGCTGGAGTCAAACAGCCTCACGGCGTCTCTCACTCCCTGTACCATCTCATGCGGACCACACGCAGTCACACATATTCCGCTGGGTCGCGTCGCCTTCTTGATATGTCGTAAAATCGTCTCGTGTACAGTGTTAGATAAAATGGAAGAGAAGTTTGGTCGAAGAGGGTAGACCGATATACCTGATAATGTCGGGACGGCACCCGTAGAAGGTTCGCAGATCAAGGATGAGGGAACGGTTGTTGACGGAAGGATGGAAGAACGCCAGCGATTTCGATCTTTTTCGCACTCGAGTCTTTCCTCGGAGTTGACCAAGGACTCTAATGATTGACCGCTTTCACTCAAGCCTTTGTGTTGTATTCCCGTGTTGCGGTCATCATCGAAGGGACTAGCTGGAGCAAGTAAGGTGATCGGTGAACTGATTGGACACCGAGTCACATAGATGTGGACCCTCAAAGCTGTTGCGTCTTGACCGAAACCTTGTCCAGTGCCCCTTCTGCTGTTGCAAGTCAACTCCCAGTCCTTAGCATCATTCACCAAGTCGATCAAGGTAGCCATGAGGGCTTGGCCATATCCTCGGTACGGACCAGCCATACGAGGTCGAAAGTTCTCGCGCGTACCACACCGGTTGGAGCGCGAGTGATGAGGTCATGTGCATGTCCCAGGGCTGAAGTGATACCTGATCCTCCAGCGACGAGAAGTACGGACGAGAAAGAGGGGATCAAGGTGTTTCCCAATCCTCCGTAAGGTCCTTCAAGGATGACAGTGATCTTTCGTCGTCGTTCGTCTGATTGAAAGCTCGAACCGCTTGCATGTCGGAACAAACGGTCGGTCCAGTCACCTGCCTTCTTGCACATGAGAACCATGCCCTCCCCGTTGGGCGAGGAGGCAATGGCGAATGGGTGTGATTCGAGACCATGAGGTAGTCCGAAAGCAGGGACTCGAAGACGAACATGTTGACCAGCTCTCCAACCCGAACGCAAGCTCGGGATAGTGACCACGGTGGTACTAGCTTCCGGTAACGCTTCAATTGTAGCCGTAGCCAATCGAGTCTTGGAAAGAGAGCAGAAGATTGATACAGTGTATATACAGACCCCGGCGACGCTTGAAGAAAACGTCAGCAAACGAGTGGCGAAGGTAAATCGAAGCTTGCTCACCTGTATGGGATGCACTCGTCCCGGTGAAACGCTAAACCAAGCAGCACAGCGATCATACCGACAAAGTGGCAGACCTGAAGGGGTAGTCTTGTCAGCTACGTGTTGCGATCTGACTATCATCTTAGGCTCACCCTGAATACACCATAGTACACGTTACGAATGACAGGCAGAGAGGTGACCACCATGACGAGAATGCCAATGAAAGATATATAGCCCCAAACAATGAACTGCTGGAGGCCCAGGAGCGTGACCCCATTCTTGACATCTGGATCGAAGGTAAGCCGTCTGATCCAGGGTGAAGAGCAGGACGACTTACAGAATCCGACTACATGCACAATGACAGCCACGAAGAGGAGTCTTCCGATCACCTTGTGGAAGATCTTCAGCCTCTCATATCCTTCTCCAACGCACAATCCGATGACATTCCCCCTCACACCCAAAGCTATAGTGAGAGGTATCAATGCTGTCGCGACACTTCCTGCCCGCTGGAAGTTCTGTCCGGAGCCTTTGGTTCGGGTCGATGGTGAGAGATCTGATTTGTAAATCAGGGTGAAAGCCAGGAGAGCGACGAAGGAGAGGATGAGAAGGAGCTGGGTCAAGGTCATGTACGATCTGGCGATTCTGGGCAACTTGGCGAAAGGTGAAACGAGGAGAGCGGAAGAGAACGGAAGGAAGGAGAGGGCCAGATTGAGGTGCGGCGGTGGTTGTAGCTGTTGTGATCGAGTATGACTGTCTACTAAAGGTCCACTGCCTTCGTTGTCTGTTTTGGAGATCGTCCAACGTGAACTTTTGACGCTTCCAGGGTGTGGTCGTCCTTTCCGTCTGAGGAGCCATCCATCTCGAAGATCTCCTCCGCCGACTGCCTGGTTTCGTTCTCGATGAGGCATGGAGGCATACACTCTTGCCAGGAAACGAGGTTGTGACAAGATCATGCAGGCACCGAGTATCCCAGCAAAACCGAGCAGGACGATGTAACGTATCTCATCTATGGCAGGCATGTCAGCGTGGTCATAGGAAGCCGGGAGAGCAACTTACTATCCAAGGCGAATTGATCGGCCTTTTGTTGTTTGACGACTTGTGTCATGTTCACAACTTCTGTGGCTTGCAAGGAAGAAACGGCAGAGGAGGGAGCAGTAGCTGCCAGGTTTGCGAACGTCATCGAAGGACCGTAAAGGACCCTTGCGAGAGAAGGGTTCCCCATGAGAGGCATGGCGGTGTGGTGTCTAGTTGTGTATAGATACAGTAAATATCAGTGGGTGTGGTGTTTCAGTGTATCCTGTCGATCCGGCTGAGAGGTTGTATTTTCGTCTTTCTGGTGGTCGTTGAAGATGTTGTGGTCGTGGTCGTGGTCGTGGGTGTGGTCGTGAAAGGAAGACTGTTGCGATCGTACGAAGTATGGTAGGTATAAAGACAAATCAACGGTGTATGCGCTGAGTCGATCAAGAAGTCAATATGAACGGGGCGATCATTTCATGATGATAGCGACCGATGAGCAAACACGTTTTGTAGAATAGGGTCGAAGGAAAGTTGAATGTCCAGCTTCAGCACAAGGGATGAAACGAGCAACGAGGTGGGCAATGCGGGATCCGTGACAACAAGAAACGGGGGGGGGGGAAAGAAATCTGAAACGCTTTGGTCATATCCTGGCGTTCCTGCAGGAGATACATATATCTTTGTCTTTCTTCCCTTCCCTTCTATTTTGAGCATCGCCATGCAGATCCTAATAAGCCTTCTTGAAGCTTATCCAGAGTTGCTCGACATCTCATGTCAACAGATGATCGGCGTTGTTTGTAGATGTCGTAAAAAAAAAGATGTTCGATTCGTAGCTCTGTGAGCGGATATCTGAAAAGTCACGCCAGCTTGAGAGCCCACATCGTCCTACGGGTCCTGGCATGTGGTCCCTATGCTTGACTGTGTAATGTTGTCGGCGAGTTACATCGTCGATCCCCGATAAGTCTTGAGCAGAGTCAGTCGGGATCGGAGAAGGAATCGCTGAAACATGAACGTGATGAATACGACGCGCGTTACGGTGGCCAAGCAGTAACGTTCAGTTACACGGAAACGCGTTCTAGGTTCGTCGTTACGGTTACTGCCTGATTGGCAGTCCAAGTCTGCGGATTAAGATCAGCGGTCTTCTCCATCATCGCACATGCACAAGTGGTGACATCTGGTCGTGTCCATCCTGTGAGACATCTAGATTATACATATCACTCTCACATCGACTATATATCTCCCCATTTCTCCACTGGCCCAGATAACCATTCCCCTCCCAGTCTTCCTTGATTGTCTTCGGTGACGAGAAAACAATCTTCCAATCTTACTCCGACTCCCTTGATCCCGAACCAATCCTCTTTACCGTCCGAGGGGAGATACACTCCCGGTTCCAAACTGAACACATGTCCTGATAAGACGGGTTTGCTGCCCAACGGACCTTGGACGAGATAAGGCGATTCGTGGCCTTCCAAGCCGATACCGTGTCCGAGGCGGTGTGTGAACACACTAAAATCTGGTCCAGCCTCCGCTTCAAAGTCGGAAGGGGCCTTGGAAGCGGTGACTATCCTTCGAGCAGTCTTGTCTAGCTCCGCGTGTATTGGTGAAACGGTGCTGTTAGAGGATAGCAAAAGGTCATAGGGAGCATGTTGCGCTCGGCGAACTGTCTCCCATATATCGATGTGGATTTTGGGGATTTCCGAGTCCGGCAGGGCGAACGTCTGCGGTTGACCCATGTTAAAGCGCTATCTCACGCAAAATGTGGTTACTTGAGAAACCCACCCTTGTGACATCTGCGACGTACCCACCCCATTTCCCGCCAGTGTCAATAAGCGCCAGATCATGTTTACCGAGCACTCGATCGGTTCCAGACCCATGAGGTAGCGCAGCATTTTCTGTTCAATGCGATCAATGCCGGACCGATGTGTCTCGCTAGAGCGACTCACCTCCAAAGAGTACCAGTCCCTCTCCACCTGTTAGTCCCGTTGCAGCCATCTCCTCATGCAGGATTGCGCTGGTCTGAGACTCCGTGATACCGATATACATTCTCGTTCTGGTCTTCCTGGTCGCGTGTAGGGTCAACTGAGTGCAGGAATGAATGTAAGCTTTTGCACTGTGTATTGATCTACACCCATCAAAGTGTCTGGGACAGCGCAACATGCCCATTGAGTCGACATCCACGCCCTCCCCCGGTCCTCGTAAATGTACGTGGCCGTCAGTCTTGGCAGTCCTTACCTCCTTGCCAAACCACATGTCCCATTCAGATGAACAGCAAATAGTACTCACCTGATTTGCACACCTCAACAGTCCGACTTCCCTCTCATCCTTTCTCTCTCTGATCGTCTTGACAGCCTGGACGACTTCCTCCCCTTTCTCTTCCCTGAACACACCCCTCAATCCCTCGCCCACGAAATGTCTCACCATCCCATCCAATACGACTCCTTGGGTGCTCACAGCATGTTCCAAGACAGAGTAAGGACTCTGATCTTCTTTCCATTCTACCCATTTGACCCTCCTTGCTATTTCGTCCGGAAGGGAGATAAGACTTGCTCGAAGAGCTTCGAAAGCCGGTGTGAGTAGAGTGATCGTGGGCAGATCTTTCTTCAGTCTGTCATTATCCTTTGCTGATTGGGCCACGTCATTGACAGGGAAAGGAGTTGATGAGGAAGAGGAATTGGCGACATGGATCAGGAACGGTCTTTCGGACAACCACCAATCTGAACTTCCGAATCCTCCCAAGAAATATTCCGCACTAGGCCCGGGTTCGGCGATCCATCCTGTCGAAGGAGGTAGAGCTTTGACGAGCGAGTGGAGTCGGTTGGTGAATGTTTCAGGAGGAGATTGGAGGAGCGAATCGCATTGAGCGAGGAAAGAAGGTGAGAGAGGTGGGACGGTGGTCAATGTGGATGGCGAAGAGAGGGTGAAGAATGGTGAGAGGAAGGACGAATGGATGAGATAGAGTATGGGCCAGACAGTGATGAGGAGGAGACAGACGATGAGACGTTGGGTTATTGTCGTCGGCTGTGGCCGTGGTTGTGATGCTCGATGTGGGGTGTATGTCTGCAAGTAGGCGTGGGAAAGAAAATAGTCAGCCGAGTGGATTTCATGAAGCAACACTCTCACTCTCCAGTATGTCTCGATGAAACCGTGTCGGGGCATGGCGCAGAATGCATCGCACGAGTGACTCAAAGAAGTGATTTCACTCACAGAGGATCTCTCGGACGCTCGCGGACTCTTGTCGTCTCCCTCCCAAAGGTCAATCAGGGGTGCCGGAGACCATCTTCCCGTCTCACCATGCACCGCCGGTGAACCGGAGTCATCGCTCGATCGCGGAGAAGGCTCCGAATCGCTATGCGTCGGTAGCGGGGTGTACGAGTGTCCTCCCATCGTCCTTGATCTGTGTGATTGTTCTGTACACACTGGAACCAACGTAGATGTACAGTAGGAGAGATGTTCAATCGAAGCCGATAGCTGAGAGAGTGCACTCGTCTTGACGTACAACACATGTGGTCGTCTCGGCGATGACCGGAGTGACTTTTGCTCTTCTTACGGCAATCCCGCCTGATCATATCTACCATGTCATATCTCGTGCATGTTTTCACCATTTGTCACTCGTGCTACAACGTCTGCTTTATATGGATGTCATTCGTCTGTCCGGATTGTATTGTTCGAATTTCACTTGATCCCTTTTTTCTCTGTTGGTCTTTGTATGCCGAGTTTCTACTCTTCCTTCGATGGACGTGTAAGCTTTACTGCGTATCCCGTTCAAACGATCGATTCGGCTATACATTGCCATCAGTGTTTGTTCACATGGAAACTCAATACACGACGCTCACTATCGTTGAAGGGGTTTTGGGCTGGATAGACAAGAGATATACAGATCAGCCGATGTCACTTTCGCAACGTAACAGAACCCGAGGCTACTCACGATCATAGGGGAACTTCCTAACCGCCACATCGCCGTAGTAGGTGTACGGGTCCCAAGCGACTTGAGCCTTTGTCATATCATCAGAACGACTGCTTCTCTGTCTTGCCCGGAGCGAGCACCACTCACAAGCTCGATATCACCAGTGACTGGTTGACTACCGAAAGTGTATACGTCGGTAGTCGAGTTGTCGGTGTAGTCGATCCTGATCTGTTGAGTGGCTTGACGAGAAGGGTCAGAGAGGAGGTAGTTGTGAGGGGTGATGATCATTCCAGATTGAGCAGTGGAGAAGACGGTCTATCGAACGAGAGGCAGTCAGTCGGATCATCAATCAGGGATTAAATGTCACTTACGTTGGGCAGATCACCGGTGTGTGGAACATGGTGCATTCCAAGGTTGAACCACATAACGCTGAAGAAAGTCTCAGCGTGTTGACCGAAACGGCAGGCAACGCGACTCACATATCTTCCTGTTCGAGGTTGTCGCCGTCAAAGAACTTGTTAAAGTCGACCTGGTCAAATGAGATGTCAGCGAGTGAGGTTCACTCGATGGTGCCTCAAGCCGCTTACCAAGGGGTTAGCGGTATCGTAGTCATTCCAAGCACTCGAAGCTCGAAGCTCTGAGTCCTTCCTCTTGGTCACATAGTAAGCATGGTCCGCGAAGCCTGCAGACAGCGTGCAAGAATCAGTGATCAGAGGCAACGTATAACTGTTGACTGCTTCATATAAGCCTGAAGCCCCACTCACCTTGCGAATTGATCAAGTTGCTAGAGTTCTTGATAGTCAAGTGCATACCGGCCCCACCTCGACTGGGCATGATCTTGTATCCTCTTGGCTCGCCATACTTGTTGGGTACATCCTTGTTGACAATGACGACTTGTTCTTGGCTGTTGGCCGACCAGTTCTACAAAGGGGCAAAGTCAGCGCATGGCCATGTTTCGTGGCACACGCCGCCATGATATTTGATTGGTTTCAAATGACCGACTTACCATCTTGCCGTGGTCCTCTGATGTCACCTCAGTTCGATACATGTGCATAGTAGATCGAGTCAAGTTGTTCCACTTGTACTTGATGTCCTTGGCCTCAATGACATGCTTCACAACTGTGTTCTGGGTGCCGAGAATATCGAAATCGACTTTGAAGTTCAGGGAGTGGTCGTGCATCGATCCAGCGAGCTGTCCCGGCCGATCAGTGCCAGTTCTCAAGCGAGAATAACAGACGGGTACTCACAGCGTCATGGATCTGGTACCCATATTCCGAGTTCTTGGCATAATACGCTGACTGAATGTATCCCGAAGCACGAACAACCGTCTCAATACTTCCGTCGAGGTAGAAGATGTATTCGAAGTTGTAGTCGTAGTTTCCGACAGTGCTGACACTTCGTACGGTCAGCGCGATGTTCTTGGTCGCACTGATGTAGTCAGCGTTGGAGTGACGCTGGATAAGGTAGTTCTGGTCGGCCTCGAAGATGGAGATACCGCATCGGTGAGACTGCGTCACCGCAAAGTAGTTATCAGCTGCTGTGTGTATCCCACGAGTCAAGGAAGCTGAAAAGATTACAACACAGGTCCGGGAACATGACATACCTTTGAAAGTTCCGAGGCGTGGAAAGTGGTGTTCATGCAATATGCATAAAGGGGCATGTCGAATCCTGGGATCTGAGAGAATGCATAGGGACCGAAGCCGTAGTATGTGTCGAGATAGGCTGTACCCGATTGAACAGGGTCGTTACCAGCATAGTGAGCGACCGCTTCCTGAAGACCGAGTTCATATATGATCCGTTGTCCCTTGTATTTGATGTCGTAGAGTCTCATGCCGGTATCTCGGGTGAAGCTAGCGCACGCGGTCAGCTTGTCGAGCAGGCCCAGTCCCATTGCACACTGGATGAACGACTCACGTGAGGTAGAATGTAAAGTCCATCCATTCGATGTACTTGTTCTCCTCGTCAACCTTGAATCTTTGACCAGCAGGTTGAACCGGCATCGGAGGGGCGATCTCTTCCAAGGGCAAGACTTCTCCAGCTTGGTCCGTACCGATCCAGTCTCCACCGTAGTTGACGGCGTACTTTTCGAAACCGGGCTGCTCCCATGCTGATCGGAAGTCTTGGAGGGAAGAGTAATACTCGTCCCCGTAGAGGACTCCCATCAAGCCCCATTTGGACGGATCTCGACCGGTGATGTCGCATTGGAGGTAGAGACCCTGAGGAAGGAGGGTCTCGCCGTCAAAGTTGATGGACCCATTCTGCATCTGGACTGTGTCGGGATATCTCCAGAAGCCGACCTATCACCACGTATTCGAATTCAGTTTCACATCGCGAGCTGAGAGTAGGTTTTGGAGCCCACTCACCCAAGAGATGACCCGGTCGTTACCGTTCTCATCAGGTTGATGCCAAAGAGGATCTATACCCCAAATGTCGAAGGTGGAACTGAGGTCATCTTGGGTCTCGATGGTAGCTTCGACAACCGTACAATCAGTCGCCAGCCAGAAGTAAATGACGACAGGCGCACTCACCGTTCAAGATGTCCGAGATGATGTCTTTGATCTCCATCGAGGCGTTGGCGTATAATTCGCTATATTCCAGGTGTCAGCAAGCGCCACCGAATCGGGACGGACTGAAAGGTATTACTCACGAGTGATCGTCTTGATCGAAGACCCTGATCTTGGCATCTTTTGCCTGACTTCCGTATGTATACGGATAATAAACCGTCTCCTCGGTAGTGGGTACTGGTCCTACGACCCAATCCTGAGCATAAGGTTCCTCCGTGGCACCAAACAACAGGCTTGCCAACACCCATCTCTCAGGCTTTGTGCCATTTCCATCCATGTAGGACAGAGCGTCCGTCTTGTTGGGTACGAGCAAGTCGACGACCATGATGGTGTTGTCCCATGGACCGGCATCCTCCACCGAGGTCAGGTTGAGATCGGTCTGATTGTGGAGATACGCAATGACGTCGGCAGCTTCGTCGTTGGTCAATGAAGCCCAGATGTTGTCCTTGGAAGCGGTGATGGTGGGTGAGGCGGCGGTAGTGTTGACCTGATTGGTAACGATGTCCCGACGATTGGGACCTCTATGACCGGGTCTGCGAACTGAGGATATCTTCGGAGATGGGATCGCCACAGCCGTGCTCGCGAGGAGGCACAGAATGGAGAACGCCCTCATGATGACTCAGTGGTGCGAGTTGTTGTGAGATGTGATCCGATAGACCTGATATTTCGGGTCAGACTGTGAAATCGCTGTCGAAGAAACGACCCAGCCTACGAGCGTGTGGGGGAACGGAACGATAACAGCAAGGTGACTGACTGTCCAGCTTATATGTGTCCCTTGGACAGATCTGGTACAACTCAATCAGCACTCTCGATCGATTGTTTTAGCCGACGGCCAGTCCCGAGGTCTTGTACCACGTCGGAGCAGTGGTTCGGTAGTGTCCCCAAGGAAGCATTTCTCATTCCTCCCGTGCAGTTTCCCCCTCCCTCAACCCTATTTATCCTCGGTCTTGACCGTATGACATCCACGTTGGCTTCTCCCACCCACAGATCCGCGTGCTTCTTGGCGGAGGGTCCCCAAAGGCTCTCAGTCCCGATGATCTGATTGCTCCTGAAATCGGTGGTCAAAGCCTCCGGTCATATCGTCAGATGTGGGAATCGGTGTGGTATCCTTTATCTTTATCTAAACGAAGTCGAGGGACCCCTGTGCCTGTGTCAGTCAACACCATCCACTTCTCCATACGGTAAATCCGACGAGCCCGCTACCGTCTGGACAGTCTCTGAGGGGTTCTGCTACTACGGTCCACCAGAGGGAAAAGGATCAAACCAATCTAGCCATGTGCGGGAATGGGTACTGGAATCTGGCAAGGGTCGCAACGGGATCAAAGTCGAAGAAGAGATAAGGATTTACCCGACTGGACCGGGCTTTATCTGCCGAAGTCGAATGGGAAATGACTGTGACCAGCATGACTTACGAGTACTCGTATGCAATGATGATGTAGACATACCCATACCCATTTCTGAATGATATGTCTGCTCGTTTCGGGATACCATGCGATCAGTCACACAGCAGTGTACTCGAGTATGTCTGTGACACGGATCCACTCATTCGGTCAAGTCAGTTTCTCAGAACATCCGAGGTTGAGTGGGGAAGCACCTGGAGGAAGCGGAAGCGACGAGCAATCTCCGAACTTGCCTCGAGAACACAGCCTTTACTTCCTTGCTTCTGATCGATCAAGACACCGTCATCGACAGGAATCTGCATGATTCTCTGCCTTTCTCCACAGTGATCAGTCAGCAGAACAACGCCCGTGCTCGTACCCTGTGTTTCAACTTCCAATCCGATCAATCCACTCATCGATCAATCAGTCAACAGTCTCGGAAGCGGGCGTCATGTCACCTCCACCCTCCACCCTCTCCACTTTCCACGCCCGCTATCGACGACCGCAAGCAAAATCGAGCAGGGCGTACTACTGTTTTCGCAACAAAGCTGACACAGCCCATCAATCTAATAATAGGTCAACGCCCGACACAAGACGATTGATCGCTTCACCGTCCAATCCGTTGACCAGCTCGTGTGTGTCGGGACTAACGAACCATGAGGAAAACGGAAAGGGACAGCAATGTGTTCGGAAGAAGGTATAAGAGCTGACACGACTTCGAAGGGCTACAAAGATATCCAGTCCGCTCTTCTCTTATCCAAACCAGTCATTTCCTTCCGCCTTCCTCTCCCGTCCTCCCCCCATCCCACTCCTGATAAGTAGGCGTCTGCGTCGCTATCGTTATTCTGACCCACTTTCTTATTGTTCTCACTACAGACCCTCAACCAACAAGACGCCTCCACAGCGTGGCAAGTCGAATCGCACAATGAAGCGCCCTTACGAGCGCTCTTCTCAAGGTACGGGTACATCGCAGCCAGCGGCTACTCAGAGTCGCGGTGTGGAAGCAGTGAGTGACCCTCGTCGCCGCATCGGTTTATTTTTGCGTGCGGGGAGCTTACTTGTCGTTTCTCAAGGACCATCAAGCGTTGCCGATCAATGTCACACACGGTTCTGCAGACCACGAGCGTCCTCCTTCACCACCAAGTGTGCACTTGGCGCCTACTCCCCCTACTCCCTCACAACACCTAGCTTCTTCTCGTCCATCGAGTATCGGCAACGGTAACGCTACTGCGGGAGACAAGGTCGGCCAAATCGCCGAGCGCGTGTCGAGCCTGACATCCGATGATGAAGAGGAAGGGGATTCTGACACAGTAAGTCAAGCCTCCTCTGACTCGAAACATGAATCAGTGTCCCGTGCATACCTGTGAAGCAGTTCTGACCTGGACCCCATCACTTCAGCCAACCCACTCGGTCGTGACACCCTATCCTAACACCACCGAGCCGACCCAGCTCCATACTGTACCCTCCTTGCAGATTCCTCCTGACCGCCTGCTCACAGTCCAGAAGAATGTCGCTCCACTCCAGGATCAGACAGTCAGGAGGTTTAGAAATGGGACTGTCAAGGTTGTCGAATGTCAACGACGCATGCGAAAGCCCCGTGTGGCGACGCGCACCGCACTCGAGGTCTCTGCTATTCGTACCACCGCTTCCACCAAGTCACCCTCTCTCCCGGCTGTGCCCCATCCTCCTGCCGCCAGTCCAAGGACTGTCACTCGCAATATCAATTCGAATGGCAACTTGCAGTCTGGTCATCTCCCTCCATCTGGTACATCGTTCCATACCGGATTTCAAGGGGGGAATCCTGCGCAAGACCTCGTCTCAGCTGTCGGACCTGCACAACTGAATCGCAGTGTTCCAGGTGAACCACCTCCTGCTCGAACCTCGGTAGACTTTTCATCCGAAACCGACTCCACAGTCACGCCTACGCAACCATCCATGGATACGGAAGCGATTCTGGCTGCCACTTACACAACCCAATCATCCGCTGCTGATACTGAGGATGTGACCATGTCTGAGGATAACGTGTCGCAAGAATCTACTTCGCCGGGGGCTTCTGTCTCCAGCTTGCTTCGACGTGTAGATGCAGTGCACAAGTTAGAGGAGCGAGCTCGACAGCGAAAACAGGACCTCTTCGAACCCGCCGTTGCCATGCTCAAGAGACTTCAACGCGATGTCAAGGCCTTCAAAAAGAAGGCTCAGAAGGGAGTGCGCAAGGACGAACAGCACCCGCCGCGTTCGTCACCTGTCCACGTTCGATCCGCCCATCGTCCTGCATGGAATTCACCAAACTCCTGGAATCAGTATTCCCAGCCGCACCAGCCTTCCTCGTCGAACTTCCTCACAGTCTTCTCAAGCTCGATACAGCGGCCTGCTGGTCAAGTCAATACCGCGGCGGGTCCAGCGGCTACTTCGATCTTCAACAGCAATGCTTTCGGTGTTCGCACTACGGAGCATGCAGCTCAAGTGCCTAACTACAATCCTCAGCAGCTTCCACAGCAGTATTCTTACGCTCAAGGAACCTCTACGCACTTATATCGATCTCAAATGCTTTCGACTCAGGTCAATCAAGGTCTGGATCAGCCGTACCATCAGCAATCAAGTAATGCACTCGGATTCAACGTTCTACCTGCAGGTCAGTCCTACGACCAACAAGGTCTCGGTCAGCAGAATCATCAGCAACCGAGTAACGCGCTCGGCTTGAACGCGCTACCTTCAAGTCAATTCAACAACAACGTGCCGGCCAACAGCTACCATCGTCTTGTCCAAGTGCCGTTTCAAGCGCCCGCGCAATTCCAATCTGGTCCATTTGATGACCTTTTTGGATCGGCCAGCAATACTCCAAGACCTTCTGCACCTGCACCTACTCCTGGACCTGTCAAGCTTCCTATCGGTACGGTCGATTCCACCGTCTTCACGGACTTGTTCGAGCAACTCAATGACGAGCGCCAGCGATCGGGACTGCCTAATCTCTATCCTGGCACCGGAGTCGCACCTCAGATGCCTACAGGGACTCAGCAATTTCAAGGTCAACAATCGCAGAATCAGCAAGGCCAGCCTCAGCAATCCCAAGGTCATTCTTCCATTAATGATGGATTGGGAGATATTTCTATGACCGGTACGGCGGATCGGGATGACTATAGGGATCCGAAGAGGAGGTTCACCCAGGAAGAGAAAGCTAAAGGTCGTGCTGATTGGTAGTGCTCGCTCGGAGAGCACATGGGCTCAGTCATACTTGATGTGACGGTTTGTCGAAGATCGCGATTGGAACGAGGGATTGTGTATAGATTTCGGTTAAGCTTGTTGATAGTATTATGCCCCATTCATGCGATTTGCACGTTATACCCTATTCGGATCTAGCGAAGCAATGTACTGTACCTCAAGGTCATTGATATCTACATTGATCAACCCGTCAATTCCATGTCGCCCAAGCATATAGTCTTAGACCTGTATATGTGGATCCATATCTACCATAGGCAGAGAATATAGCTCTGATGTACCCTACCATGTTCGATGCTCTTCTTCTCGTCCAGAAGAGTTGACGAAACTTGACGGCGGCGCATAAAGCAGTAACTGACTTGCCGGCATTGAACGAGGTCCATCTTGCGAGGAAGGTGACATCTGCGATACATACACCCCCCGAAGCTCCGCCTTGAACTTCCCGTCCTCGTCTTGGTCGCCCAAGATCAGTCAAGCTGACTGACTGACTGGTCATCCCGTTAGGGGTCGTTCTCGCCCACCACTCACTCATTCATGCCGATCAACAATATCACCAGTCACATTTCCTCGCTCTCGATATCGATCTTTTTTTGTGGGGTTCGAATTCTTTTCCTTTTCCTCACTCGACCTCATTACCGACAGACGATCCGCCCCCCACGATCAACACGTTATGACTCGGATATCTGACTTGCTATTGACCCAGTTGTGGCTGGAGCAAGTGACTGAGTCAAGGGCCAGAGTGAGAGGATGTCGATACAGTGTGTATGGGGTCGTGGGGACAATCGACCAGAGCTGGACAGTGGCCCGACGCGGTGGTTCGGTTTCGAAAACTCCGCAAGATATTGTAGAGACTTGGACGCACGACACGACTAGCTATTAGATAGCATCGTCATCTATGCAACATACATACAAATATGGACCTATATACGAACGAAGCATTTAGGCAAAGCACTATAAACACAATCCCCAAATCCACTGCATTGGCCACAGCCAATTGCACCAGAAGTATAAGTCAAGAACGAAGAACCCCTGTTCCGATTCCGCACGTTCATACGGCTCAATGCTGATTGATCTTCACGAAAACCTCACTTAAAGCTTTCAGCTCTTCCCACACTTCACCGCCTCCCAGAAGATCGCTCATATCCTGCATGATGACCCCTTGACCGTCCATCATCGAGTTCTCGCTCTCCGGCAGCCCATCAGGACCTTTTAGTGTGATGGCGAAACAGTCGCCCGTCCACTCGTACAACGTTCGGACGAGGAGTGGTTCGGAGATACCGTCCAGTCGAGGACGTCGGATGTGCGTGAAGAGTTTGGAGGGTTGAAGACCGTTTCGGTGTTTAGCGAGAATGGTGTGCAGGAAGGCGGGAGGAGGATGGTATGATGGGTCGTGCTTCGCGGATGGAGGTGTAAGACCCCATTGGATCACTGAAAGGAAGACAAACGATCGTCAGCGGTTGACCTGACGAGATAAACTCATACATGGAGACGAGAGTCATCTGTCGATAAGTGTGCAAACTCACTAGAATGACCGCAGAAATTGAGAGAGCTCTCGCCGTTCTCAGTTTGATATCCACCAGCGGAAGCGAAGATCTTGGGAGCTTGTTGATAGGGCAATCCAAGAGCATAGAAGGCGAATCTCTGTATGCAAGTCCACGTGATCAGCTCTTTACCCATGCCATACGCCTGGTAGCTGTGCGACTCACAAAGGTATCCTTGTCGCCGTACGACAAGAAGCCGTACATGTCGGGGTTCTTCATCATGTGATTCGAGAGATGTAAGATGGCTAGGTTCAGTCCGTTGTTACCCCGCTTGTCGAAGACGAGTTGTCCAGTCTCCGCAGGCCAATGGTCATCGGTACAGGTTTTGCCGACAATTCTGAAGATAGCATTATCGGCTGCGTCGATAGAGACCAGAGTGAGCGTCTTTCGAAGCAAACGACTGATGGAGAAACACTCACGATGGTCCTTGTTAAGATCTGCCCAGAACACACTGCCACTTTGCTTGTATTCTATCCCATCAAACAACGTTCTAGGGTCGATCAGAGGGATGTTGTCCTGCCATACCGACTGAATCAGTCCCTATCGCAGACTCAAAAAAGAAATGGAAAAGAGATACTCACGCTATCAAGATAGATGAATTCGGTAAAGTTGGTCGCCAAGAAAGCTTCGTTCTTGATATGCCAACTCTTTTCTGTGTCCAGTCTCTTCTCTCCGATTTGCACCAGCTTCACGTCGAAGGTGTCAACTAGCTGAGCGCGAGCTTGGGGATCTTGCAACTCATCAGGGAAGTGGTAGACCTCGATGGGCAGTGTGGTGTGAAGAACGTGACGGAGCATTTGGAGTGAAATCTTCATCCGAGCGAGCGTTTTCTGCGGAAGAAAATGTGAAGAGAACCTTTGTCAGCTGCCAAGCTAAGTGAGAAGGGGTGTGTGAACCTACGCCTTCACCTCCTGTGAAAATGATACCTCGTCTTTCCTCCTCTGGGACATGAGCTTCCATCGAGTTATCCCACACCAATTTCCCTCCTTCTCGCTCCACTCCTCTAAGGTAATCCACCATCTTGCTCCTATACCGTCTGATGTCTGTCGTACCCACACTTCTCCATTGGTCCTCCTTTCCAGTATGCGCAAAGTACTCGTTCCTGTTGAACGTGTACATCGGACACCCGTGTCTGTTGGGCAATTCTGCCTCCCATTGTTCCAGTGCGGGTCTGGAGAGGAGATATGAGAGTCTCGCTTCGAGCGTTATAGGAATATTGAGATGATCTGGCAGGCCGCCACTCGCCTGAGGGATGTGTTGTATGGACAGGTCGTTGTAGACGTAGTTGGACGAGAAGTAGGAACTGACTCTGTCTTTGTGGTAGTGGGCGAAGGGAAGAGTCACGATGGCGACGATGGAAAGGATGAGGAAAGCTTGGATGGGTCGAAGTCGAAACCGTTTAGACTTCATGGGGATCGGAGGCCGAAGATATGTTGGGGAGCTGTTGGAAGCATCGGTAGAGGTGGGAGAGGAAGGGAGGAAAGAGTACTGAATTGGTGTTGATGGTGCCATGATCAGAGCGATTGGTCGCCGCCAAATTATTATCGACAAAGGTGTAGGATTACGAGCCGAAGGAAGGATGATAGATGTATGCTTGACTATGAGTGTTGACGTGTGCGTGATCTGAAAGAGACAAAGGCAGAGATCGCTTGGGGAAGGTTGCTTTACGAAGTCAAAGCGATCAGGAAAGGTATGGAGAATGTGATCTGAGCGCGCTGCGATCCAAGATGTCCGGTTCCAGCGAGGTGGTTGCGGTTCTCGTTGTGCCTTGAGCTTTATATGATGCTACCAGTCCGACTGTCGGTCGCGGTGTAACAAGTCGATAAGACAGTAATCTACGTGGTATGAAGACCAGTAAGACACACATCGGGTTTCATACCGAAACGTATTCAATGACAAGAGACACGATCTGACTTACCGGGTTGATCTCACCGGGTCTATTCCTTTGGAGGTTCTTGCGCGGCAGTGATATGAGAGGGGCTCGTTCACAGTCAGTGGATTCAAGGACGTGTGTAGACGAGTCTGGTAGTTGTGTTGGTTAGTGGAGAAAAAAGGAAATGCAGAGCAACTCTTTATGTGGTTCCAAATTCGACATGACATTTCGCAACGCATCACCGACTCTGGATCGGCTTGTCTTGATTCCCTTGCCCAGTCCAGGGAATGCGAAGTCTCAAAGACATCCAAGACGGGAAGACCAAGAAGTGCTCGTTACCTCGACCCATCATCGAAAGGCTTTGAATCGGGCAAAACGTCCAAAGTTACGGCGTACATCCTCTCACACACAGTGTATTCGAAAGGATTTGCTTCTGGACCGCCGTATTGTGCCTGAAAACACCCATACTCGTTTTACCCGAAACCCTTTCTACGCAGCAGCAAGAGAGACGGACACAAAGAAAAGTTGAAACCCGCTTCGTTTCGTGTGTGTTGCACCCCCCACAAGTCGTGGGTCACTCTGTCCCATAGTACGCGTGTAGGTGGCTGTTCCTGATGCGCCTACCATGCTCAGCTTGACGACAGCGATACTCACCGTTCAGAGCGCCTCTCTGCCAAGTGGGGACGACAGAGTGGACAGAGGAGGAACACGAGTATAAGAGAAACATGAAGAGTTCAGGTGGATTACGGAGCACGGGAAGCTATGCCTTACGTCTTTTCACTCTTCCCGTAACATCATTTTACACGAGTGAAATCTCCTCTCGCTCTTTTTCGATCTAATCTCCTATTCACTCCCGAAGGTGACACTTTATAAAACCCGTTTCTGACCCAAAAGGGGTAATATCTTGGACATTTGACCTACCTATTCCGAGACCGCGCGACATCCCATCCCACCTCAGTTCTCACGCCCGGGCACATCTGCAGCAGCAAAAGCAGCGACAGCGAAAGCAAGCCGAGTGGTTGAAGATCTGGTGTAGGATCATAGATATCGTTGAAAGGCTTGAAGCATGCATAGAAGATAGGTCCATACGGACGACCTGGCTCAACCAGAGGCTAGGCAGTGAGCGAGCTAGCTGCCGAAGCATGTCAGGTTTGTCGCGGAATGATCAGATCCCACGTGAATACATATGAGACATTCAGGGTTTTTGATCAGATTCATCCGAGTAACGTTACGTCAACTTGATCCGCCTCTAGTTCACGGATCACGGTTCTTCTCCCTCCACTCTTTTGGCTTGTTTCTTTTCCCCGCTTTGCGAAGATGGCGGCAATCATCGTTTGTCCATGATCTTCAGGTGGGGATCCAACACACACAAGAAGAAAAGTCGGCAAAATCAACCCAGGTCAACTCGTCCAACTACATCTGCATCACTTTGATCGACTCTGCACGCTTAAAGTTCAATCAACAAGGTCACTAGTGCCGCATCTCACGTGGCAAGCCGCCTGCGCAAAAGGTCAGAAACCCTCGCTTTAGGCATAGTTTCATTCCATATCGCGCTATTCCAGCAAATTAAACGCACATCGATACCTGAACAACCATGTTATCGTCAGGATAATCCATCACAACGACCCACGACGAACAAACAGAGGAGGACGTCAGATCAAGATCTTTGCAACGAACGCATATATACCTCTGCTTTCGTTGTCTTCGCCCGTTTGCGAGTGAGAACAAACAACGAAAGACCCGACAGACCTGATACCCAACATGGTACCGATCCAGTATCTGATAGCGTCGCTTCGCAAACCTCGATTTCTCGCCCTCGTCGTGTTGTTCCCCATCCTTTTCACATTCCTCTATCGCTCATCACAGGATCCTTTAAAACGGCCCAACGTCAGGGTCAAAGCAGCAACGCAAGGAGGCTCATGGGAGGCTCTCGCTGGTATAGGAGATGAAGATTGGGAGGACGAGGCCGGTTGGGGCATGGGCGTTGGAGATTGGTTGAAATGGAACAAGCAGGACAAGAAATCAATATTGGTCACAGGCGGTGCTGGTCAACTAGGTGAGTTCTGTTCATCTTCCTGTCTGGTGCGACTAACCACTGGGAACTCGCTTCAGGTCAAGCAATCATACCAGGACTACTTGACAACGAATTCGATGTTCACGTCTTCGACATCGCCCCGCGACCGTCTACGATGCCCAAAGCAGTCAATTACCACCGCGGGTCCTTCGCCCCTCCAGACTCGTTCGCATCACTCTTCGCGTCCAATACCTTCTACGGAGTCATCCACTTGGCGGGTATCTCCCTCGAAGCCTGGTGCAAGCCAAAGGAATCAGAGTGTCTTGATGTTAACGCCGGATCTACGGAAGCACTGATGACACAAGTGGAGGCTCTACTGGCGAGGAAGAGGGCTGGTTCTCGTTGGGGAGTATCCGACGCACCGTGGATTATCATGGGATCATCGATGGAGGTGTACGGCCCGGATGGGGTCGACGAGAATTCTGAGAAGAAGCCAAACACCGCTTTGGGTCGGACCAAGTTGGCGGCTGAGCAGAAGATCGAGAACGCATTGGTACGACAGTCCACGATCGACGAAGAGCCCCGAGGCTTACACGTCATGATACTCCGGTTCAGCCAGGTATACGGTTTTCCCCAAGCATACTCGATACCTGAATCCTCTATTTCCTCCCTTCTTGTCAATGCTCTCACTTCCCTACCCATACAGTACTCCTCAGACACTCTCCCGGTCGACCTTTTACATGTCGAGGACGCCGTCGATGGTATTTTCAAGGCCCTTTCGGAGCTGGAAAGGCAAGCAGCAAATGACGAGCCGAACCGACTCGAAACTGTGAACCTGGTCACAGGAGTTCGCAGGTTGACAGAAGAGATCGTGGAGTTGGTCCGAACAGAAACTCACTCCATGAGCCCAGTACGAGACATCGGTGACCACCACGCACCCCGTTTTCCCAACTATTCCCCAGCGAAGGCTGCCCAGGTATTGGGATGGACGCCAAAAATCGGACTGGCCAGTGGATTGGGCATCGCCGTCACTGAGCTGTCCGAGGAAATCGCAACGTATTCACGAGGATACTTGCATGAGCATTGTGCGCCTACGGTTGATTTCCCAGCCCTGGAAGGCGAAAAGGCCACAGCATTTGTGGAAGACGAGAGAAATAGAGACCTCACCAGATTGGATGGATGTACGGTCAATATGGGCTTCGATCACGACGGATGGCTGCATCATGTCAAATGTGAGGATGGGAAGCATTGCACCGCGGACGGTCAGAAGGTGACAGCAATGAATTGGAATCAAAGCGTCTTCATTGTTCGAAAAGTTCGGGAGAATCGTTTCAAGGAACGCACAGTGAGAGTGGCCTTCGAGGAGGAAAAGGGAATGGGTTATCTCGGACTCAGCAAGAAGGAAGGAGGTGACGTTGGGCTGGAGCTTTTCAAAGAGAACACGGATGAAGCTCAGATTCATTTTGACGTCCAGGTGAGAAACTGGACCGATTTCGTGTCGACGACTTTGCTTATATACTTCATCGCAGGTCCAACCAGACGCATCGTACCTTCGGCTGCTAATCCCTGATTCCGGGAAGCAGCTCCATGCTGTGGCCAATGTCACGAACGACCAGACGCGGTTTTCTCTCGAATCCACCGCCAAGTTTACAGAACCCCCTTTCGACTTGAGGATGAATGTGCTGTGCTGTCCTTCGGAGGGCAATTGGCCACTTCTGCTGGATGATTGTGAGTAGAGTCATGGATGACCGTTGCTGATGACCAGATGAATCGTCCGATATGCGTTTCGGCTCCACTGGTCAAATACCTTTCAACTCTTCCAGACGGCTTCACCTTTGTCGCCGAGCTGAGCAAGCGGTGCGATACAACTTCAAACGTCTCTCCGCAGCTCGTCAGACGGTCAGCCAAGTCACCGGCAATACACCCCAAATGTGGGCCGACGCCAAAGGGCCTAAGACTAGTCTTCATCCTCACGATTGGGCTTACAGGAAGCTTCCTGCGTGCTGGAACGATTGTGATAGTCCAACCATTTGTGTGCAGACGGGCGATTGCAAATGTGTACAGGCAGATCACTGTCATCCCAAAAGGCAAAACCCGCTCATTGGCCTTCATCCTCCTGCAGCCGAAAGTGACGAATCGACCAAGTCTCACCTAGGCGCATTGGCTGGGTACTCACATGCTCTCGTCAAAGCTGTGCAGAGCGTCGACTGGCGTGATGTACTCCTGCCTGCCGCCCGTGACGCGCTTGCCGCTCATCCCGGCTTCATCAAGGTACATGTGGCGGACGGTTACGAGGGTCAGGAAGCCATCGAGGCGGCCCCTTGTCACAAACTTCAGAAAACACATTGTTTCTCGGCCGACCATGTCATGTATGAGGCGCTAAGAGCAATGTCTGTGCCTGCTGAGGAAGCTCAACTGGTCGTGTTACCGGTGTATCAGCAGTGTAAGGATCAACCTTTCTTGCTGCATGACGTCATGCATCATGCAGCGGAGACGATACCTGGAGTGAAGACTGGGGAGAAGACGGTAGCCTTGGTAATGACACATGATTGGGGAATCTGCATATCGTTCGCGTGGTGAGTACCTTACTTGACTAAGATGCACACGATTTAGCTAATGCACTGTGCGTCATAGGGAGATCTGGTCTGCTCGAGACAAAAACACACTTTACCCCGACTGGATCCTGGATAATGTCTTAGTTTGGTCTGTGATGGGAGACTACGACTCACCATGCTATCGCCCCCATCAAGACGTCGTTGTTCCCGCTAGAACGTGTCGATCAAATACCCTTCGCCAAACATTTCCGACTGTTGACGATATCAAGCCGATGAGAAACCGGCCTAATCTCTTGACTTGGAGCGGAACCTACTGGGGAACTGGAAAGAGTGACCGGCTGAGATTGACATGTCCCAGAGGGGGAGCGGGTCAAAGGGAGCTGATACGCGGAGGAGGAGCGCAAAGTAATTTCGAGAGTTGGGACTATATGAACGATCTGAACAACGCTAGGTTCTGTCCTCAGCCTAGAGGTATAGCTGGTGAGTGGGGTCCCGCTTCTGTGCACTCGATGTATCGAAAAGTGTGCTTGATCGAGGAGTACTGACAAATTTTCCTCAATGTAGGTTGGTCACCTCGAACGAACGACGCCATCTACGCAGGCTGCATCCCCGTCCTAATCGCCGAGGGTTCGCATTATCCCTTCGCCACATTCTTGGATTGGTCCAAGTTCTCGGTGCGAGTCGCTCCTACCGAACTCGATCGGATCGAGGAGATCCTGGCGGCTATCCCACTTTCGAAGGTCGAAGAGATGCAAGCCAACTTGGTCAGTATTCGAGAGGCATTCTTATACTCTACAGATGAGAATCCGGAGGAAGAACTCAAACGGAGAGGACCGTTGTTCTTCGCGATGCACGAGGCGGGATTGAGGTTGAGGACGAGGTATCCTATCAATGAGTGAAAGTATCTTCCAGTCAATTTGGGACTATATTGGACAATCCATGTTGTAGATAGTAGTTACAAGTGTATACAAAGGGAAGGGGTTTCATCATAGATGAGAACATGGTATGTAGCTATACAATACACGGGATGTCATATCTCGCTTCGAGTCAAATTGCGAGGCCGTTCATGCAGTTCGTGTTCGATTGGAACATTTCTCTGAGCTCTCTTCTGAGTGATCGATCACGCCCGACGAACAATTGTCGCAGATCGGAACGATCGGTTCGGACTTGTGCGATGGGAAGTATGTCGCTGTGGAAGAAGATCGGTTCGGAGTCTGGCGAAATGGGCGATAGTGCTTGATTGAAAGGTATGGACGTCGGCTAGAATTTGATCTTGACCCCGACGACCTTCTGGTCTTGGAGCGACGGCGTTGAGTCGAGGTGGAAATCTGAAGCTTGGCTTCATATTGGCCACTTGAAAATGGGATGTGGCAGGTGCGGAGTGTCTTAGATAGAGCATTAAAGGGACGGGTGTCCGCAAGACACAATGTAATTTGACAAGACTACTGAAGGAACGGATGAAAGCAAGGTGGGGATAACGTTGACGCGCACCGGATTGTTCTTCTACTCATACACTCGTCAAGTCTCATGGTGCACGGAAAAGCCCGCGAAGATACTAGGTAACTTCTCGAGACCTTGCTTGGTGGATAAGTCAAGTCAACACTGTAAATCAAGACCTGGGCGAAAAGATGCTCTGGGACAGGATGACATAGCCAGCGTACCTAATGCAGACACGAAGAACGGGATGACAATTGGTTTGGGATGTGGATCATAGCGAGAATTCCGGAAATTCCAGTGGCTTCTTTGAAACAGCTTTGAGAAATGGCGTCGAGATACTGCACAGACCGACTGGAAGGGTTATCTGCTCGACCTCGGTGTGTCTCGTAATGACCATGCATGCATGGTCCGCTTGCATGGCTCACTGTGAGTTTCAGGTGGGCTTGACACTGAGATCGGAGTGATGACGAGAGTGACAATGGCCTTCCTCGAGCGATCGAGATAGTGGCTAGATGAACAAAGAGGGAGACAGAGTTGGCGAGTCGCGCGTACAAAGTGACGAGGAGTTTCAACACACCTACGATTCCTACGCACCACGCATTTGGCCCATTGTCAGTCGCACGACGTTGTCTATTCGATTATCCGATATGCACCGCATAGACCTGAAGTATGCTAGTGTACCTTGAGCGACCTTTGCACGAGCGGTCCCATAACGTTGCAAATCAAGACAAAGCGAGCGTCGACCGATCACTCGGATGTTGTACAATACAGTATCAGGTCGCGCCAGGCAAGCTGTGAAATGATGAAACACGCCCTTTGTCCCGTTTATCATCAATCAACTTTCCAACATCATTCACTCCTGTCCATCGTCCTTTCTTGTTCTTGATCTCGTTCTCGTTCTCGTTCTCGTTCTTGTTCTCGTTCTGTCTTCATCATCCTCTTTGTTCGACAATCGCATCTGTTTCTGCTGCTCAAGATACATAAGAAGACAAGTACGATGTCGCCCATCATGCATTCATACGTCCCATCATCAATCATTCCTCTGTCACTTCTGTGGATCCTCGTTACGCATTTCCTGTCATCATAGCCAGAGATAATGTGGATAATCGACTTGCTCTGCGGTATACGACGAAGAGAACCCGTAGTCACTCCCCTCCCTTCCCCTTCTCATCCTCTGCGAAGATCGCATCGGGGTCGCCCACAAGCAGGAGATCGTGGACCGAAACGTCCACGTCGACGTCGATCGAGCTCAAGTGTGCATTCTTCCGAAGCTTCTTGTCGACCCGGATCTGTGCCTAATGTTGACATCAAGCACCTGCCAAGGGAACTCATGTGAGTGTCTCTCTGACAGTAGATCATCGTCAAAAACCACGATTCGTCTTCGTTCGTCTTCATTGACGCGACAATTTTTCCTTAGTGAAATGATCATCATGTCCGTCGATAAACCTTACGACCACGAGAACCTTCGTCACAGTAGTCCTCTGTTCCACAGGATCTACACGGAGCGTGTCTATCGACGGTTGTGTCTCAAGTATGGGTTCGGACGCTCGAGGCGACAAAAACATATAAGCTGGAAAGTGGTTTTCGAAGAGGTCATCCAACATCAGAGGGAATGTCATATGAGCGTTTGCGCCTATTATGGTGCTCCCCGTGAGTTGTCTGACAACCTCGTCGTACAATCAACGGTCGAGGACGGAGCGACTGACCAGCTACGGTTTTGGGTCCGGTCAATCAGGGTATGCCGACTGTTGGACAGGCGATATCTCGCGTTCAGGTCATCTGTCCTTCTTTCCGTCGTATCTGGTGTTCTCACCACAACCATCTACATGAGCGTGGGGAAGTTTGGAGAATTCGTAAAGTAAGTGTGTAACTCATACTCGTTTGACGTCGTCAGACCGCCTTCTGTCCCACGGAAGATACACCCCATGCTGGCCGCACTCGGTAACGCTGGTCTCCTCAACTTTGTCCATGGGAATCTCTTATCTATCCCGGACCTCTATGTTCGAGCCTCCCAGATCACAGGCAGAGGTCGCATACATACGGGTGTCGATTGGTCAGCCGATTATGGCAAACTCGACCATGATGCCTACTTCGACTATATCCACGATCATGGACTCTTGGCTTCGGTCTTCTGTTGTCAACCGCCGGTCAAAGAGATCAATATTATGTTCGCTATAGTCGACACCCAACCTCCTCTCACATGTACTATCGGAAATCCAACCGGTGTAACTCTGAAGGATTTCATGGATCAAACTCGAGAATGGTGTGTCGCGTATTTTGCCTCCAAACACGGATGTGGAGAACGATTGACTGACATCAAACGATCGTTTTATAGGCTTCGACAAGACACCACCCAAGATGACGCAGATATCGTTAGAAAACAGTTGGCAGCAGATGGTCGAAACGACGATGAGATCGACAGAATCGTCCAGGACTCGCAGAATCTCGCGATCTTCTTGCTCGAAACAGTCTTATCGCCATGGGCCGAAGCCTTACAGTAAGTATTTCTCCCCTTATCTTCCGCCCGTGGTACCGATTTGACCTTTGAACTTACGCAGCTGGTCGGGCTCGTATCCGGTGCAGCGACTCGAGCTTTTGAGAGACGGTCATCCGGGAAACCCGATGCCAGGTCTGACTTGTCGACTGGACTTGTACAGAGTTACGCTCAGGAAGTGCGGACAACCTTGATCAAGCTGGTAGCTGGTAAAAAGAGTGAGCAGCGTAGTAGAGTTAGTAGCGTATATATAGTTCGAGTCGTCATGTAACAATCTGTTCTGACAATGCTCCCCTCACTGGCATCACAGTCGAGAGCAGATGGCGCAATGATACAGTGGTACATCTAATGGAGCCGGCGGCGTATGCGATTGAATATCGTAGGTATGATTTCCTCCACCTATTCGTCGTTCTCTGGTTGTTCTTCCTCCATGACGCGGATCAAACGAACATATAGTTCGGTCGTATCGTCTCCTCTAAGAACGTCTGATAAGAATCGAGCTTCGACCTGCATCGAGATCTGTTTTTGGACAGGAGAATGTATGGGTCAGTAAGTTCCATGATCCTCCAGACAGTTCGCCGCAGACCCCTTTGTCACCGATGACAACCTTGTCATTCCCTACTGCTGGCCGCTCTCTCGTGACCATCCCTCGAGGTCGAATTCAACTCTCTCCTTCCCTGTTGGTGGACTGGACAGCCGTCCCATCCGAGTTCTCCAGCAACACCAGATTGCCGTTCCTTCTCACAAAGCGCACTGTACACGACATGCCAACACGTTCTGACCCGAGGCAATAACGACTCACCATCTCCAGACTCCCTCTTATGACACCACAAAGCACATTCGAGAACCACAATCCTCCTTCCCTTGCATCTCTCGGTAACTCTGCAAATTCAGCCAGGGGATTCTCGTCGAACGTGAGGATGAATTCAGACGGTTGGGGTAACGACGAGTTTGGTATTGATGGTGGAGGGAATGACACGGTCGGCGATATGGCGAGGAATGTCTTGAATGCGACCTGGTGGTGGTTGGGGTTGCAATGTGAATATATATGGTCAGTCGTGTTCATCATCGGGGTGTTTCACACCTTCAACGAGCAGAAGAGATAGATCGAGGATCACCATGACAGAGGAAGTGCAGGGAACATGCTTGACCGGTATATGATGTGAGAGTATACCAGAGGACAAAGTCATTCTGTCTTCAATGAACCGGACTCACCTTTGAGATCACCTCGGCAGTCTCTGCGAAACTCGAACATCTTTGTAGCCCCGTTCTCGCTAGGAAATCTTCTATCAGACGTGTACCGATGTTGTAGCCCCTGCATCCGATGCGTCATGTCAGCAGGGCAGAACGGTTACGATTTCTCATATCATCCAGGCGGCGCACGGGACTGATGCGGTGAGCAAGTCACCAAGGCTTTGATAAAGTCGTAGAATATACACGCACATCTTCTCGAGCTGTTTGTTGACCTCTCCATAATCTTCGTAATCCTGTGATAGTCACATGAGCACCGGTATCGACGCACGCGGGTCGACAAAGACATGGAAGTCGAGAGACACCGACCTTGATGAGCTGAACGACCAACGCGCCATAAGTGAGCGTGAACAGCTCGGCGTTCTATCGCGTCAACGTCGGTCAGCCCGACTCAAACCGCATTTCGTGATCACTCCACGTCGGTCTGGAGGCAGATTCTTTTACTTACCACTTTGTCCGTCCGTTTCCATATATCATCCTATCCTCGAACGAAAGATCATCAGCAATATTCAAATCACGAGGATCAAGTAGTCAGAGATACACTCACGCCAATCGCTTTGTACTGCTTCGCTCCGGCGGACATGACAGGACTAGTCGAAGTTGTGGTTGGCGAATCAGTGCGGAGTTGTGGGACAAGACGCAAGGTGATGTTGGGCGAGTAGCACTTGATTGATATGATGATGGATCCTTGAAACATCCACTTTGACGATGTCGCGAGGTGGAGGACGTCAACGCTCACTGGACGCGGAACTTATCCAAGCGTGGCACTTCGTCTCACAACAGCGAGGCGAGAGCAGACAATGTGGTATCTATATGCAATGAGTATTTGGGCAGGTTCATGATCCACATGCATGATAGAGCCGTGTCCTATCAATCGTCGCTTGAGCTCCCTGTCGAACGCCAACGAAAGCAGCCCCAATCTATTGCATAGGTCGGATTTCTTGGAAACTCTTCGGCTCCGCCCCAAGGCCGAAGAAATTCGGCCACCAAGAGCATCACCATGACCAGGACACATATCAGAGCCATATTTGATACATTGCATTTTCAGAATTCAGAACGGCTACTACTTCATACATTTGACTGTATAGTCATTCTTCTGTCCTAGCAGAAACCACCTCCACCGCCACCCATATCACCTCCGCCAAACCCACCGCCTCCGAAGCCGCCACCGCCGAAATCTAGAAGACCCATTTGAGACGTTGTCAGTCATATTCTGATGCTAGCGCGTGGTAAAGCCGAGTCACTCACCTCCGCCGTAACCCATTCCACCCATACCCATGCCACCCATACCTCCCATCGATTCACCAATCAACATACCGCCCAGTAGTCCCGCTCCTCCTCCCATCATCAGGGGCATACCCATCCCCATACCGCCACCGTAGCCGTATCCTCCTCCGTAGCCATAACCACGTCGGCCATATCCACCGCCGTAACCTGAAAGGGCCCTGTCAGTGCCATCCTGAAAGACACGTGTGTTGACACTCACCATAGCCGAATGGACTTGAGTAGAGACCTCCACTTCGCGAGAAGGCGGAAGTAGGTGCAGAGTATGCATAAGGGTCCGAGGCATACATGGACCCTAGTAGAAGGCAATGTTAATGGCGTTCTGGGACCGAACCGGATTACTCACGGATACTGGGGTCGTTGAGACGCTTCTGGATCAACTCTTTTCGTCTCTTATCGTATGCGGCTTGTGCTTCCTAAAATCGGAATTTCTGTCAGCAGACGGCCGTTCACGCCGAGACAAACACCACTCACTAGCATCTTCTTTTCTTGTTCAGCTCTAATTCTTCTCTTCTCAGCCTTGATCTTCTCCCTCTCCTCTTTCGTCCCGATCAGATCGTCCTTCTTCCTCTGGAACCAGTTCCTTTCCGAATCTTTCCCACCGCTCTTTTGAGCTGTATTGTGACCAGAGGATGGCCCACGAGTAGTAGTTGCTGCTCCCTTGGTGTCTTTGGTTTCCCTGATCTTCTTCATGACGAGATCCTCGTCTTCGGCTCGTTTACGAACGGCTTGAGCCTGTTTCGAATCGGGATGCGCGGGGTGAGTCTGAGGTAGAGATCTCAGGAACTCGACGTCGTCGTAAGGGTGAATCCAGATGGCTCTCTTGGTCTTTTCCTCGACATAGAAGTGGTGTTCCGTCCTAATGACCACAGTGAACTTGTATCAGTATCATACTGTCGAGCTGGATAATGGTTCTTCGCCACTCTTATACTCACTTGGGATCGAAACATCTGACCCAGCCATCTGGCAGGTCTCTTTGTTCATCGTCCATGCTCCTCCTTCCTTCTTCTTCCATACCACCAACAACGGTCAATCCTTCGGTGGAGACACTGCTGATGGAACTCGCATTGCTCGGATTTCGGTTATGTCCGGGTCTGAGATTACCTTGAGTTGGTACAGCATCGGAAGACGCTCGATGAGTCTCGCCCAGAGGTGTTGTGACGTTTACGTTGGGTCTCCCACCTCCTGCTGGAACGGAGACGTAGGGTGGTGGTTGATCCGCTGGCATTGTTGATGGATGTTGCGATGATGTAACAGTACAGAGCTGGAAGATAGATGAGCTGTCGACATGTCCACCACTATCCTGCTGTGTCTCCTCAGTGTCGATTGTTATATGACCGCTTGTAGAGATAAAGTGACGGGACTGCATACGATAACATCGATATGGTCATTATTCAGTGACGTCAGGGGTTGATCACAGATTCAATCATCATCATGTCTAACTACTCATAACGTGTTATAAACGGACGCTCGGCATGGGGAAAGTTACCCCGCATTCCTCCCGGGTCTGGGATAAAATAACCATAAAATGATTTCTAGGATATTATGCCTGCCACGTTTCATCTGTCTTCCTCCTCCTCCACCACCATCAAGAGGAAGGAACATGAAGTGATCCGTCAAGAATGTCAGGACTTTGATGTCTTCCACTTTAGTCAAACACGATAGCACCCGGTACAAGCATGTCCAACCCGTTCGAGTCCGTCGACGTGAAATCTCTCAAGGTCGCGGAACTGAAAGATGAGCTCACAAAGCGTGGTCTCGATACAAAAGGTCTCAAGAAGGACGTGAGTCTGTTGTCGCTGTTGTGCTTGAACTTGTTCACTTTCGAAAGGTATTCATGTATGTCCGTTTAGCTAGCCGATAGGTTGCAGGCCTTTCAAGACACAGAATCAGCTTCAGCCCCCGAAACGATCGAAGCCGAAGCGGCCGATGTTGCTGAACCCGAAACGAACACGACAACGGCTGTACCGCCCAAATCACCCTCCCCTCCTCCACCTACAGTCGTGGCTGAGGAAGCTACTGCAACGACGGAAGAAGGCGTCGGGCGGGTCATGGTGACTGAAGAAGCAGAACATCATCCGACTCCACCAATCGATACCGAGTTGCTGGCCACTCAGCCCGCAGCTCTAGATAAAGAGGTAGCAGAAGTGTTGACAAAGGAAGAAGGGAGAGACGTCCTACCCCCCACACCAAGTCCTCCGAAGAGTATATCACCACTTCCGGTAGTCGAGAATGCGAGCGCCAACAAGGTGGAAGGAGTCAAGAAGCCGGAAGATGAAATCGTGACCCCACCTGTCCCATCTGCGGGACTGCCGCCTCTCAATGATAGTGCCCAAGGACAGGATGTAGGCGAGGATATGCAATTGGATACGGAGGACAACGTCGAGGCAGAAGAGGATGTGTCTAGCAAGAAACGAGTTCGTTCACCCTCGCCTCCGACGCAGCCGAATGCAAAACGACAGCGCCTCACTCTGCCTTCTTCCCTGTCCCACCTCGTACACCCACCAACATCGATATTATACATATCCAACCTGAAACGACCTTTACTGCATTCAGCTCTTCACGACTATCTCGCACCGTCCGCGACTAGCCCCTTCGTATCTAAACTCCCTCCTCCTCGAGCCCCTTTCGCATCCGAAGATTATCCAGGTCTTTGGTTGTCCGGTGTTAAAGATCATGCCTACGCGACATACTCATCTCCCTCAGAAGCGATCTCAGCAGCTGAGAGGGTCGACGGTGTCAAATGGCCGGAAGACACGGGTGACGATCTGAAGGTGGTTTTCGTGGATGATGATGTTGTGCTGGGACTGGTAGAGAGGGAAGAAGCGGCGTGGACTAACGGGCGACAGAAGTTGACACTGAAGATCGTGAAGCCGGACGTACAGGATGGAGAATATCGTTTCGAGTTGGAAGGTAGTGGTGGTCTGGGCAGAATACCTCCACCAAGAGGCATGGGGAGAGAATTGATGTCGGGACCAGGGGCTAGGGGACCTCCCAGGGCTGTTCCTCTCACTGGTGTCAACGCTATCGGTGGACCTTCGAACGTCCCTGTCGGTCCCAGAGTGATTGGCATCCCGCCAACAGGTCCGGGAGGGAGAGGCATGGGCATGGGCATCAGGGGTCGAGGTGGCCCTCTGACCGGCCACGCGCAACCCCCTCATCTTCCTGGTCGACCGGGAGCAGGAGTCCCAACCGTTCCTACTTTAGGAGGAGGTAGCGAAGCAGGATTACGAGGATGGGGTGCGGATCGTGCGCCGCGTGATGGAAATGGAGATAGGGAGAGGGAAAGGTTCGCAAAGAACGAGTTGAGGATGAGACCGACAAAGTTCAGACCAAGGTTGTTCTGGAAAAAAGGGCCAGGAGCGGTAGAAGTGAGAGTGAATGGGGGCCGGCGGTGAGAGTGGACTGTGTGAGTTGCTCAAGACAAGGCGAATTCATAAGTGGCATTGGAACAGAGATAAGAACAAGATGACTACGCGATGCATTACCATGAGCTACGCTGCGACATCGCCTGCATATAGCCTAAACGCTGGGCGTAAGGCTGGGCGTAAGGCTAGGCGTAAGGCTCGGAGTGGGACTCGATGTAAGGCTCAGCGTGGGAGTATCTGCGATTTCCTGCTTGATATTAATCGTGTTCGCAACCTTCTTCTTAGCTCTCTGCTCTCGTTTCCTCTCCCGCCATAGCTTCCTCTTAGCCTCGATGGCAGGCAACGGCGCGTCTTTCGGACGGTCCTCTCGCGAGGCATTACGGGCGTTGAACCGCCTCGGATTGGTCTCGCGTGTGGTAGACTGGAGGAGCGAGTCGGTCATGAACGACAGATCCAAGCAAGCGGAAACAAGAGAACACTCACCTGGTCCCTGTCCTGAGTGTGACTTTTGCTCCTTGTCCTCGTGCTAGGCGGTGGTTCTGCTGCTTCTGTTTGAGATGCAGGTGCAGGTGCCGGAGCTGGCGCAGGTGCAGGTTGGGCCTTGACAAGAAAGACGACAGTCAGTCAGTGAATGAAATCATTCACTGTGCATGTGAGAGAGGACAGGATCAAGTCACACATAAAAAACTCACTGCAAATTTCAACTCCAACCTCTCCTGACCATCCCAATCAAGACCCTCAATCTTGATATTGACAGAGATCTCAAGTTGGATAGCAAGAGAGAATTCCATTGCACAGTGACAGTGTGATTCAACAGACAAGAGTGGGATGGATGGGAATGATACATTTGTTCACATTGAAAGACAGGATGGCTGGTGTGTTGTTGTGGAGGAAGACATATCCTACAGGGAAATATGTATATATCCATAATCCCACACTGTGGCACCTTTCTGTCTTCCATCTGTCCCCTTTCATGAGAGTGATCCAACACCTGTTTTCCTCTGCATCGTCAGGTGATTGGTGTCACAATGGTCAATGTGGCCTCAGTCAATGAGTGTCATGACGGCCCTTCCACAATGACCACGAAAAGCCATCATTACGTAAACCCTCTCGATCTCTTTGACATCTTTGATATCTTCGAGCACAACTCGATATACTCGCCGAAGACCGAGCTAAAGGGCGCTGCAGGTGAACGATAGAAACAGGAGGAAGTTGATCGATGTTCTACGCATCCTGGCGGATGGGTCAGTGGAGATATATATGTACATGGTCTTAGTTCTCGTTGTTCTAGTCTTTCTCTAGCGATTTCTCGATTGAAAGTCATACCTAGTACCTTGCTCATCGTTCAACGATATCACTGTGGTACCTCAGTCTATCTAGAACTGCTACGAGCCCTTCTAGATATCCGCGTCGAGTTCCTCGCCATCCTCGCTATCCTCGTTATCCTCGTTATCCTCGTTATCGTCGTTTCCTCATAGTATACTGTCTCGTTGTGTGATAGGGCTTATTGACTGAGGCCACATTGACCATCGTGACAGTATCGAGAAATCGCTCTTACCTATCACACATCCTCGTTCCCCCTGTTCTCGCTCTCTTGTTCGGATAGTTCGAACGAAAATTCATATCCTCGATCCTCTACTCGTCATTCAACATAAAACCTCTTATACTACCGACAATGGTCAACACCCGTGCGGGCTCTGCCTTAGCACCTGACAATCACCTCGAACAATTTCATCCGGATCTTCCGCCGCATCTGGGAGATGAAACTACGCCACAGAATGATGGAGAAGCTGGAGCTGATGATGGAGATGACGAACTTTCCGGAAATGAAGGTGGTCAAACACTGGCTAGACCAAGAGGTCTTCGACGATCTCAAACTGGCTCTCGTCCAGCATCCCATCTCTCTTTTCGTTCTCAGCCACGCCCCCGTTCTCGTCCTGCTCCTTCCCAAGTTCAGGGGTTGGCTTCTGTTCATGGATCAGGTGGAAGAAGCCACGGGACTAGTCATTCTGGACGATCTCGACACCATCATGCAGGCGTTGATTCCAACACCCTCCTGGCTCAAGTTCTCGCGAATATGGCGGATAGCAATCGAATGGTGTCGCAAGCTCTGTTGGGTAGAGGCTGTCACGGGACTACACCGACCAACGGGGATGTCCGTCGTTTCAGCTTACAAGGCAACCAATGAAAAGTCTACTATCGTTGAGGTGCTCCCGACTTGGACCAAGATACGCAATGTTGGTGAGACTTGGGCTAAATCGTGTTTCTAACTTGAGGGTTCTCTGTCGAGAACAGCCAAGTAAATGTTGGTCGATGTATCGAGGTTCTTCAAGATGATAATATTCAAAGGTACTACGGTAGGACAAAAATCTAGAATCGACGGGGAACTCCTTTCTCCTTTTGCTACGTTCATGTATATATCCTTTTCTTCGCACAAGTTCGCCAAACCTTGCATGTGTAGCGATCTTTTCGCCGGATGTAGAAAGAAACCTCGAGTGGCTGAGCAATTTGTATATTTACCGTATGTGGTGAATAGGATTGATAAGCTTGTCGACGTTTCGGTTCTTTCTCCGATGAATGCCGTTTCGTTCAATTGTTTGTCAAACTCCTGGGAACTTTGTCGGAAGTTGGCCTTACTGGTATGCAATCGTGACAGAGGCACTCTTGGTCGCAGTTCTGAGTCTCCCTCGTCCTCGTTCAAGGAGCCTAAACCTGCCGATCCAGAGAAGTTCTATGGCAACAAACCGAGTAAACTCGAAGGCTTCATCGACCAATGTGACTTGGCAATCAAGCTTCAACCATCTCGATTTCCTACCGAAGACATCAAGGTATCGTTCACGTATAGCTACTTGGGCGGAGACGCTCGGGATGCAGTGCGCCCTTTGATGAAGATGGATCCTATCCCAGAAGAACTCCAAACGTATCGCAACTTTATCAAATACTTGAAGGCCAACTTTGGAGATCCTGACGAGAAGGCTACGGCTCGAGCAGCCTTCAAGGAACTACGACAGACCAGCACCGCGGCAGAGTACTTCGCTCAAGTAAGACGATATGTTGGAGTCTTGGGATGGAAGGATCAGGAGCCAATCATTGAGAGGGCTATAGACGGACTATCCAGTCAGATGAAGGATGAGATAGCTCGACATGGAAAGGACTTCCTTACCTTGAACGAGTTATCAGCCTTTGTGGTTCAACTCGACAACCGTTTACGGACTCGAGAGGCTGAGAAGAAGAATGAAGAGAAGAAGGTTGTTAGCAAGGAAAGCAAGGAAAAGAAAGGGGATAGCGCTAAGTCACCATCTCCATCCTCGTTGACTCCCATTCCTTCCTCAACGAATCCGTCGAGAACTTCTAGTTCTACCCCAGGTCCCACGTCGAGTTCTACGAATATTACTCCTGGGACTAGACTTCCGCAGGAGGAACTTGATCGTCGAATGGCGGAAGGACTCTGTAGGCGTTGTGGTCAGCCTGGTCACATTGCTATGGAATGTAGGGGGGGATATTACAATCGTCTCCCTCAGGCTACGGGAACTGCACCTGCAGACCCAAAAGCTTGAGGGACGATGGAGCAGGAGAGGTACATCGTTCTGAGTTAGCTAACCTCTCTGCAATAGTACAGGACTCAAAGATACCCGTTAGAAATAGAGATATGTTACCCCTACAAGCATCCACCATTAATTCCTCTCGTCCCGAGTCATCTCCTTCCATTCTCGATTCCGTTAGTTTCGATACCAGCAAAGCATCTTCCTCAAATATACCCGTTCCTTCGCTGCCTCTCGGTATTCCTAGATCGTCTATCGAACATTCCATTGAGTTACAGAAACCCCAAGCCGTTGTCACTGGATATCTTAGCGGAATTCGAAGTCAAATGGTGACCATTCTCCTCGACAGTGGAGCTGGTTTGAACTACATCGATAGTACCGTCATAGAGGAATGGCATTTGGCGACTGTATCATATGACGAACCTCGACAGATCACCCTCTTCGATGGCCAACCAAGTTCCGCCGGTCCCATTACAAAGTATCTTGAAGATACTGTTCAGATAGGAGAATACTCGGGTCAAGTCAGATTTGATGTGACCAGGTTATCAGGAGTACATATTGTCCTCGGATATGATTGGTTACAAGCAAATCATGTCATAGTAGATTTTGGACGACGAATGGTTAATATTCTGAACTCTTCAGGGGAGAATACAGAACAAGAACCACTCAAATCCGTTACCGTCTCGTCCAAGTCCTTGTCTTCGTCCTCGTCCAAGTCCTTGTCTTCGTCCTCGCCCTCGTCCGTATCTTCGTCCTCGCCCTCGTCCTTGTCTTCGTCCTCGTCCAAGTCCTTGTCTTCGTCCTCGCCCTCGTCCGTATCTTCGTCCTCGCCCTCGTCCTTGTCTTCGTCTTCGACATTGCCAGTTATCGAAGGGCCCATAAGGTTGGTAACAAGTTCGACAAAGGTTCAAGCCCCAATGTCTACCAACGAGATATCGGAAGTTTCGAGTTCGTCAAACACTCCTTCCGGTTTATCGAAAGCCGTCTCTAAATCCTCGATGTTCCCGAAATGGCGGTCAAAGTATTGACCTTTGACGAATTTCAAAACTAGGAAGGATGCAGCCACGTATCCTAACTACAT
Organism: Kwoniella newhampshirensis; assembly: GCF_039105145.1. NCBI lineage: Eukaryota > Fungi > Basidiomycota > Tremellomycetes > Tremellales > Cryptococcaceae > Kwoniella > Kwoniella newhampshirensis. The sequence continues at coordinate 432,620 of NC_089960.1, forward strand.
TCCTGTGTCTTCACCGAGTAAATGGGTACCTAGTCCTACAGCAGGGGTTAGTCCTCCGGAATCAACGCGACTCTGCGCCATTGCTTCTGAAGACATCAAGGTACCGGACGATTTCAAGCTTCTTCCAAGTTTCTGTGAACCTATGGAGTTCACTGAAGAGGAACGTGTCGAGGTAATGAAGGTGGTTCCAGCTGAGTTCCATGAATTCCTTGACATATTTCATCCTCGTTCTGGTAAGGAGACTCTTGCACCTGCAAGAGAGTATGATCTAAAGATCCAACTCAAGCCGGAGGCTAAGCTTACCCCAGCTCCTCTTTACGAGCTCAGTCCTGATCAAGTTGGAGCTCTACGGGAAACTCTTGATAGGGAACGAGCTGCTGGAAGAATTCGACTGAGTAACTCCCCATACGGTTCTCCTACCTTCTTTGTCCCGAAAAAGGACGGAAAGTATAGAATGGTGGTGGACTACAGAAAGCTAAATGCAGCTACGGTCCCCGACGCCTACCCACTTCCTCTTATCAGCCAAGTTACTCTTGATCTCTCTCGGTCTAGGTATTTTAGCAAATTCGACCTTCCCAGCGCCTATCAACTACTACGAGTGGCAGAAGGCTACGAGAAGTACACAGCCTTCAGGACTCAATTCGGAATGTTTGAATCGCTGGTGGTGCGAGATGGGCTTCGTAATGCTCCAGCTGTGTATCAGCACTTTCTCAACGAGATCTTCGCCGATCTATTGGGAAAAGGCGTAATAGTATACATTGACGATATCATAGTTCACGCTGTGACCTTGGACGAGTTGCGTCGACTAACAAGAATAGTTTTCGAACGACTCCGCAAAGCGAAACTCTTCTTGAATGCTGCCAAATGCGAGTTTGAGAAGACCGAAGTCAAGTTCCTCGGTTTCATGATCTCGGCAAACGGTATTGGGGCAGACGCTTCGTATGTTCAAGGAGTGGTGGACTTCCCGGTACCAAAAACTCTTCGAGAATGTCGACGTTTCCTTGGACTTGCGAGCTATTATCGACGTTTTGTCAAGGACTTCTCTAGAATTGCCAAGCCGTTACATGCGTTGACTGGCAAGAACATTCCTTTCCAGTGGACGACTCTCCAGCAACGAGCCTTCGATCTCCTCAAACGCACGATGTCCACAGCTCCAGTTCTTGCCCACTTCAACCCTTTAGCCGAGACCCTCATACAGACGGACGCTTCGCATTTCGGCTGGGGATTCGTTATTTCCCAGATAGATCCTACGACAGCGCTAGAGCATCCAGTCGCCATGGAATCTGGATCCTTCAGAGGGGCGGAATTGAACTACACCGTCACTGAAAAGGAGTTCTTAGCAATAGTCATGGCATTCAAGAGAAAGCGACATCTATTACTTCAAGTCTTCTCGACGGTAGTAACGGATCACCTCAATCTGACATACTGGATGGAACCTCGACAGCTTAACTCTCGTCAAGCACGATGGGTTGACCTTCTCTCCGGGTTCTCGTTCAAGATAGTATATCGACCTGGGTCCAAGGCAACCTTTCCAGACGCCTTATCAAGACGAGCAGATTATGTTCCTGCGGGAGCCGATTTAGAACAGGACTTCGTGCAGGCGCTACCGAGTCTTGATCAATCCTCGCTACTTCCCGAATCTTACGATAGTCCCTTGCGTGCGCTTGTCCCTTCGACGGTGGAGGACCAAGACGACGGCGATGAGGAGTCAACCTCTACAGACGACGACAAGATGGACGTTGATGGGATCAAGGAAGGGTTGGTAGAGGATTCGGATTTAAATACAGTGAGAGAGATCTTGTCACGAACTCTTGCTGGCCCCGATACCGTAGAAGATCCCTGCGACTCTCCAGAACCTCGATTATTGCGGAATCTTGCCAGACGAATGGGTTTTCCCGACTCAGCGACCTTCGAATTTAACGAACAAGGCTTGCTCACTCTGGATGGCAAGATATACATACCGGACCACAAGAATTTTCGCACCATAGTTCTCAAAGCGCATCATGATAGTGTGATGGCAGGACACCAGGGAGTGAGTAAAACCGTTGAATTAGTGCAACGGAAGTACTGCTGGCTTGGATTACGCAGGGATGTCGAGCTGTATATCAAAGGCTGTGTTACCTGCCAGCGAAATAAACCGGTTCGACAGAAACCGCAAGGTTATCTCCAGTCTCTCGAGGTTGCCGATGCTCCATGGTCTTCGATTTCAATGGATTTTGTCGAGGAACTACCTAAGTCCCAAGGTTTCAACTCGATTTTGGTTGTCGTTGATCGACTCACAAAGTGGGCAATATTCATTCCGACTACTACAACTCTTACGGCCTTGGGCTGCGCCGACCTGGTTATCGACCATGTTTCCTCTCACCATGGGTTGCCAACGAGTATTGTTTCAGATCGGGGGTCGAAGTTTACAAGTCGTGTGTGGTCTGGGGTCTGTAAGTCTCTTGGAATCAAGGTGTCGTTGTCTACTGCTTGGCATCCACAGACGGATGGGCAGACAGAGAGAGTGAATCAGGTACTTGAACAGTACCTGCGTATCTTCGCCTCGTACAAACAGGATAATTGGTCATCACTCTTGGCTCGTGCATCGTTTTCGTACAACAATTCGGTTCATTCAGCGATCAAGATGTCACCCTTCTTCACCAATTACGGATTTTCCCCTCGATGGATTGAAGACATCATTCATGATGATGTTTCTTCTCTCGCCCCAGTGGTCGAGAAGATCAAGTCAATGTCTGAAGTTCATGAACTATGCCAGCAAAATATCGAGCTGGCCAACGAGGATTACGCACGATATTACAACGGGAAGCGAAGGGAAGAGGTTAAGTACAAGGTTGGAGACAAGGTGATGCTAAACCTTAGGAATGTGACGACCAAACGACCTATGAAGAAGTTAGATGTCAAATGGGCTGGTCCCTATGAGGTAACGGAAGTCGTTGGCGAGCATGCTTACCGTCTGAACCTTCCTAGCAGCATGAGAATTCATGACGTCTTCCATGTTATCCTTTTACGTTCGTTTACGCCTCCACTCCTTCCCGGACAGTCCTACGATCCACCTGGCCCGGTAGAAGTGGACGAGTTGGGCGAAAACTTCGAGATCAGTCGAATTATCGACTCAAGAATTCGGCGACGACGTCTAGAATATCAAGTGGAGTGGCTAGGATATGAAAATACCGATGACGCGGTATCTTGGGAGCCTGTTAGTAACTTGGAAGGTGCCCAGGAATCGGTGGAAGAGTTCCACCGTGCGAACCCTGACAAGCCTTCGCCTAGAGACCTGAGTCGGTAACGTACTCTTGTTCTCGCTTCTCTCTTTATACCCTCGAGATACCCGTGTAATGGTCTTTTTCTTCGATATCCTGCTTTCAGTTTGCCTTGTTTCACATCTTTCCTGGTCTCATAAGACTTCCGTTGAACGGAGTCCATTTTGTCTCTCTGCTCAGAGCCATTACTAAATCCACGATTCTGCTAATATGACATGTTTTCTCTAGGACCGCAGTAACCGGAATGCATAGACGGCCATATGTACAACTCAAGAAGATATCTACAGTTGAGAAGAGCTGGACGGGCCTTGTTCTCCCTCTCCATCAAACTCACCAGTAACCTCGTTCATTGGAATGCCAAGGAGACGTGTGATCCTACGAGCCTCAACGATGGCATAGTGACGGGTTGGACCGACGGTGTTTCGGGCGAACTCCATGTGATGGATCAGGCGAAGCCATAGCTCACCCTCATCGTAGCCCTCGTAACCCTCCCCTGCGCTCGCCTTGTGCGAGCAGGATTGGGAAAGGCAAGTGTAACACTTTGAATTCGGTGTTGGGGGACCCAAACACACGAAATTCCCTTTCCGGCACCTCTCGCAGGGCTTAGGTCGAGGGACGGCACTAGGATGGTTCCTCTGCGTTCACGATTAGCTAAGTTCTCGCGAGATCGTGCATCGGTATCACATCGCTCACAAGAATAACATCCTCGCTCCTGTCCGTATTCTTCGGCTTTCGTGGTCTGCCGGGTGTCGATCGTGTGCCAGGAGTTGAGGAAGCTCTTCCTGGTCGTCGGTGGGGAGTCTTCGGAGACTGGCGAGGAGGTAGATCATGCCCGTGAGGAGGTGGGGTTTCAGGCGCTGCCTTTCTCCAGGGGGCGTCTCCATCACCTTCGGAGCCGTCGGGGTCTACAATTTTATCAGCTGAGTGTCTAGAATTGATCCACTGCGGTGCTCACCATTCTCGTTCTCCATGTTCCAGTCGTCTGGGTCTCGAATAACATCCTCGTCCTGGTCATCCTCGTCACCATCGTCCTCTGGACCTCTTTCGGACCTTTGATAGTAGTCAAGATCCATCTCTGACGGGATGTCCATGTTACTGGGCATCCATTCGTCCCCTTCTCGTGGGATGTCGTCTGGAGGAGAGGATAGGCTTGAACTACGGCGGGATCGAGATGTAGTTTCCTCCGGGGCGAGTGGAGTCGGTACGGTTGGTGTAGGAGAAGGCGTTGCTGCAATTGGAGGAGGAGGAAGGAGAAGTAGTCGTTGGGGGGTAGCGATGGTCTCCCTCGCCGGTGATGGTGATCGGGCTGTTCTCGCTAATCAGCGCTAAGTTCCGCACGTCTCAATTGGGTTCATTGCTTACATCTTGGGATATTGTACTGGTACGTACGAGGTCGTCGGGGGGGTGCTGTAGCGCGAAACTGGGTTTCGCGGCCGGGAATGTCGAGTCGGAGGATCCCCGGTCGAACGCTTGGCGTCGACAACGACCTCTGGGGTCGGGGGATGATAGGAGAGTAGGTGATCCTGGGGCTAAGGCGGGGGCGAGGTCTCGCCCTAGCCACAGGAGCAGGGGTTCGTGGTTTGGGAGATGGAGGCATCTCTGTGAACCGTCCGCCTGGTATGGCGTCAGCGTCGCTGAGTACCATTTTCTTTCATGATTAAGGTCTGGACAGCTCACCGTGGTTTTCCTCTCGCTCGCGACGTCCGTTCGTCGCCTCGTCATCGAAGTCGACACTGATATCGAGGTCTTCGGCGTCTAGGACCGCCTGAACCGCTCCTATCGGCTAACGTCAGCATATCATTATCTCGCTTTTCTTGACCCTCTGTTCTTTCGCGTCGATTATTGCTTCGTTTTCGACTGCCCATCGGCGCTCTACCTCGTCCTGCTCGCGCTTTCGCTCGCTGCTATCGATACAGGGGCTCGGCACTCACCTCGTCGTCCCATTACGCTCAACTGTCCACTGGCAGCTCGGATTCTCATGTTTGTTCCTGTCGTCCTGTCAGCATCTGCCATACACCGCGCGTATGGCGTGCTTCTCGACTTACGCCTGCAAGTGTTGTTTGAGCGAGGCATTTTGGGATGGATCTTGAATGTTGTGGGGGTTGACAATGGTATTGGGGTGAGAGATGAAAAGTTACTACCTTGAAAGTTGAATTACGCTCTTGAGTCTTCACCTGTGTGGTACGATGCTGTTGAATTTCCCGTTTCTAGTACCGGCGGTTCCCCCTCCTTTCGGTATACACTGTCGCTTCTTATGCCCGTGCGCATTCGTCGAAATTCTCCTTGTCCTTGCGAGGTCCCCCATATCCTACCGACTTACCCTCACTGTTCTCTCTATTCTCATCTCGCCGGAGCTCGATCATAAGGGGGGGCAGAGTGTCATGACGGCCATTCCGCCACGACCACGAATAAGCCATTATTACGTAAACCCTCTTGATATCTTCGACTTCTTCGATATCTTCGAGCAACTCGATATACTCGCCGAAGACCGAGCTAAAGGGCGCTGCAGGTGAACGATAGAAACAGGAGGAAGTTGATCGATGTTCTACGCATCCTGGCGGATGGGTCAGTGGAGATATATATGTACATGGTCTTAGTTCTCGTTGTTCTAGTCTTTCTCTAGCGATTTCTCGATTGAAAGTCATACCTAGTACCTTGCTCATCGTTCAACGATATCACTGTGGTACCTCAGTCTATCTAGAACTGCTACGAGCCCTTCTAGATATCCGCGTCGAGTTCCTCGCCATCCTCGCTATCCTCGTTATCCTCGTTATCCTCGTTATCGTCGTTTCCTCATAGTATACTGTCTCGTTGTGTGATAGGGCTTATTGACTGAGGCCACATTGACCATCGTGACAGAGGTGTCACATGTAAGGATCACCCACATAGTACTGTGTCAAGTTTGTTGAACCCGCTCACAAGGGAATCAAAGGATGCCTGGATCACATAATATGCAAGCATGGCTTGCTACCTTTGCCAATCTCAAGACTAGTGGGGTATCACAAGATTTGATCAAGTTGATGAATATTGCAAAGTGATGACATTGTGTCAGTGGCCCAAGAGGGACAGGCTTGGCAGCAAGCATACTAGACGTTTTGAGCCCAACTGTCACGATGGTCAATGTGGCCTCAGTCAATGAGCCCTATCACACAACGAGACAGTACGATATGAGGAAACGACGATAACGAGGATAACGAGGATAACGAGGATAGCAAGTATAGTGAGGAACTTAGCACGGATATCTAGAAGGGCTGGTAGCAGTTCTAGATAGACTGAGGTACCACAGTGATATCGTTGAACGATGAGCAAGGTAATAGGTATGACTTTCAATCGAGAAATCACTAGAGAAAGACTAGAACAACGAGAACTAAGACCATGTATATATATATCTCCACTAATCCATCCGCCAGGATGCGTAGAACATCGATCAACTTCCTCCTGTTTCTATCGTTCACCTGCAACGCCCTTTAGCTCGGTCTTCGGCGAGTATATCGAGTTGTGCTCGAAGATATCGAAGAAGTCGAAGATATCAAGAGGTTTACGTAATAATGGCTTTTTCGTGGTCGTGGCGGAATGGCCGTCATGACACCAACTGCATATGGCATCAGGTTGATGATATGTGCATATCTGTCAGGGAATATTTCAATTGTAATACATGCATACCTGCACGAAAGGGCTATCATTGGTGCTCCTGGCAAATGATGTCGGCCGTACTCCCGTTATGACGCTCAACTGATATCATCTTTCCAAATCGCCGAAGACTCGCGTCGTAGATCCTACTCCTGTCCTAAGATGTGGACAACGGCCTCACCAACCTTCCCCTCCTTCTTGATCTTCATGGATCGACCATCGGCATCTCTCTCGAACTTGCCGTCGTCAGGCGTCTTCCCTTGTACGTCGGGACAAGAGTGTAGCTCGCGCTTGAAGAATGCTTGAGACATAACGTCAAATTTGGTAAGAAGGAGTTGGGCGGAGGATTGGGTCGCGGGATTGAGGAGAGGGAAATCGGAGAACGATTGATCTGCAATAGGGAAGTTGTGGCGTATCAGCAACAGACAGTTTGTGCAGTCAGAAAGACAGGCAGCGTTTGGCACAGATAATATCGACTTACGACCTGCTCCGTTGACTGTTATCAGACTACCGTTCGCCTTCTTCACCATCTTCATGAGTCGGTCAAAGTGCACACTCCACTCTGTGAACCCCGTTGAATTGAGTACGAGCAGAGGCGGCAGAGGACTGGAAGGGTCCATCTTGTCTGAAGGAACGGGGATAGGATCAAGCCACGGGTCGAGAGCGACAGCTTGTTTGACGGGAAGAGGAGGCAGGTTCGCAGTATCTGGCGAGGGTGTCGAAAGTAGGTGGAGCTAGAAGGAACAATTAGTGTGAGCCAGGGATCGGTGCTAGATATCTCGGCGGGAGCACTGACCAAGGTTCCACCACCGAAACTGTGTCCGGTCAATCTCAACTCCTCCCAGTCCACTTTCCCTTGCAGACTGCCTACCCATTCCTTTCTCTTCTCGCCGTCCAGGCCTTCGACTTTGACGCCTGCATCCGCAGTCGTCAGCAGCCTCTTGAAAGAGTAGTACGCTTCGTAGATCTCATGAGTTCGAAGGTCCAATTGGAGTGTTCGGAAGTGGGTGAGGGACTTGTCTTGCCCAGATGGCCAGCTGACAGCGGCACGGTGTCAGCTACAGTCGAGTCACACAAAGGGGATGACGACTCACACCAAATCAGTCTGCTTGATATAGTACATTACCCGACCTTCACCCCCTCCCTTATCTCCTTCCTGAGCAGGCATACATACAGCAGGACCTGACCCATCTCGATGCTCAACAGCGAGCACGACATACCCCTCGGAGGCTAAGGCTGAACAGTACTGCGAGTAGGTATGCCGTGTACCGGCTAGTCCGTGCGAGAATATCACGAGAGGGTATTTGTGTGTCGGGGGAGGGAGAAGAGGTGCCAGTGAGTAGACTGGCATCTGAGTGGCAGGCATCGTCAGACAGGAACAAAGGACGTTAGATGACGAAATACTTACTTTTATTCTTCCAGCAATATACCCAATAGCCCCGGCTAGCAATCCGAATCGAGTACAGTACTCAGCACCCATATCACTGATCAGATATCTTCACGAGACATCATGGCTGCTGAAGACAAGCGAACATTACCACACTTACCCAGCCACTTCATACCCTTCGCCCCTAGAAACTTCTCATAACCTCTGACCACTCCCCAGAACGGATCCGGCACCCAACTCACCCCCTTCCCACCTCTACTTCCCAGCCATCCTCTACTTTCTGATGAACAAGGATAGAAGACAGAATACCCGACTTGCTGGATTTGCAGGGCTGGTTTACCGGTGTCGATGTGCGTGGGATGTGGGTGGGAGAAGGAGGAGATTGGGAAATGTGATATGGGAGCATAGCCTACTCTGTAAGGACCGGGAGGAGCGGGCAGAGATGCGGATACCAGAGGTGGTAGTGGCATGTCGACCTGGTGTGCTTGGGTCGGACCGATATGATGAAGGTCAGGTCGATCGCTGACTTGTGGGTGGGAGATCGTGAGGGTCGTACGACCGAGTGTTGCAGGTAATAATTGTTGTTTATGCTACAATGATGTCCAGATGTAAAAGCGAGACAAATGCCAGGGATGGAGTCTAGAAGGATAAGGATGCTCGTGGGTGCATGTGTTGATCGATCAACGAGCTGGTGGGTCGATGAACGAAGGCTTCCAGATAAAAACAAATCAAGATCGACTGATTCCGATTTTCTCGGTGGCGAGAAAACCGTCGTCGATGTTGATGTTGATTCTGATGTTTTGGCTATACAATAGCGAGTGATCTTGCGGCAGGCGGAAATGAACGATGCTGAGAGGGTCGCGAGAAGCGGCAGTCAGGTCGCACTTGACGACGATGTGGGTCTATCGGTGTTGTAATGATCATACGAGAATAGAGTAGATTGCTGAAATATACATGAAACACACCCAAAATATCGAAGACGCGCAAGGTGGAGGGAGGGGAGAAGAACGATCTCTTGGATTGATGCGAGTGAAGTGGACACGAGAGATGATATATTCATTGCTTCTTCGTTCTGACAACACCCAATCGAACACCACGCAAGTACAAGTACCACGAGAACCTTCATCAATCTTCTGTCAACCTGACGTTGGTCTCATCTCTTTCTCGATCCCTGCATTCGACAGACCGCTATATACTTCGTCTTCGAAAATGTCGGGACCTATCCCGTTCACACCGAAACATCCGCAGCCCTTCACGCTGGAAGAAGCTATGCAGCTGGAAGTGGAGACGTTGACTACCGGTGAGTGACTTTCTGTATGCGTGAGAGACGAACCAGTCAATCCTATTCAGTCCCATGCTGCATTGATCACTTCCAGGACAATATGCTGATTCATCTCCTTGCTCCTTGCGTCCCTTGCTCTCACCTGCTCCTCCCTGTTCACACCGCTCGCAGAGATCAACCGCCTCACCAACTCTATCCAACACCTTTCCCGGACTCAAGATGAGTTGACAAGTTATCTGAGATCAGAAGAAGGACGTTCGGATCCAGATACGACGGAAGTGGAACAGGCCGTGGAGGAGAATGAGGAGGTGATGTGAGTGATCTCCTACATTCCACTTTCGAGCCAAAGGAGAGTGTTGCGACGGGTGGATCAAGACATTCTGGGATCGTCTGGTGCCGGATCTGTGGGCGCTGGAATCTGGAATCTAAAGGGAGCACGGTTGGTACGGTACGGATCGACAGAACATATGTTCACCCAGTCGAGCAGATACGCTGAGGAGGGTCTTACGCTTCTACTGAATTCGGACCAAAAGTGTATCCGATGGGCGTACAGCGCAAGCAGAGATTGAATTGTATACGTCCGAGTCTGTCCAAGGCTGATTGGTTCATCGCCCGTTGCCCCTGCCAACATAGCGCCAGTCAATCCGAACGAATATCACTTATAACAATAGCGTTGAGGAACAAGCTAGGCGGAGAGACCCGATTAGAACATTATGGGTTCAAGATGGACGAGGTGTTCGCGAAATATGGGAAGGGTGGGGGTCCGAATGGTGTGAGCGTGGGTGCAGGTCTGGGTGGGGTCGAGAACGGTGCGACGGCGATCGCGCCGGGAAGAATGGCAGTCTCTTCGACTGTCGGTCCGCCGACAAATCTCACGAATGACGAAGAAGGGGGACTCCATTTGTAGGGTCTACTTCCTTACTATGCAGACATGCACACTTTATGACGCAGTAAGGAAGCGTAGGCAGTGGGACGTGGGTAGGAGTGACTGATCATGGACTATCGCTACATGTTTTGTCATATTGATGCTATATATCATTTCTCTAAATGTTCGTGTGTGTATGCTAGTTATTATAAAAGATGCTTCTTCTCTTGAGATGTCCACTCAGAGCTTTTATGTATGCTCATTTCTTCCTTGTCCCTGCTTCTTTCTAATGCCCGCACTTACTGCTCACCGATCCATCGCCTCTTCATGGCGGTGCTGTTGCCAGCGACGATGCTCGTAGCGGCGCTGGCCAAAGAGGATGTGGCATTACCGGAAGTGAGGCTGGTAGCAGCGGCGAGCAAAGCAGAGCTGTTGCTCGAGGCGGCCTGAGCGACGGCAGGGAGGACGGTGGAGTTGGGAGCGTAGGTCACGTTTCCGGCAGTGATGTTGTAGGTGAAGGTGGAGTTGACGGCGGAGATGGTGACGTTGGTAGGGAGGGTTCCGTTAGTGGAAACAGTAAGGTTGGTAGAGTTGCATTGGCCGTCCAAGAATCCGTTCAAGGTCGTGTTCATGACAGAGATGTTCCCGATGAAAGGCAATTCCTCCTCGACGAGATCGAGAGCGGCGAAGACACACTCGTTGCAAAGTGCGGAAAGAGGGATGCTCTCAATGGTCTGGAGAGCGGTGGCGTTTCCTCCGAGAGCCACAGAGGTGACGTAGCTTGTCGTGAGATCGGTGCCGAGGTACGAGGAGAACTCGGTGAGAAGAGAGGTGGCGCAGAATGTACCGTTGGTGGTGTTGTATGACGATGTGGAGTTGCTGGACATGGTCGAGTTGGCGGACATGGGCATGGTGGCATTGGCAGAGGTGTACGGGTCGGAACTGTTGAGAAGAAAGTCAACATCGAGTTGGAATCGAAGAAAAAGGTCGAGTAGCACGCTCACGTCTTCAAGCAGAGGACTTCTCTGGCAAGGGGATACAGCTCCATAGCATATTCCAAGGTCTGGTTGGTGATTCCAAAGTTGGTCAAATCACTCGAACAAGCTTGCAAGACAGTCTGGGTAGTGTTGGTCAACGTCTCGTTGGTGCATGGGGCCGAGGAACAGATGGTGGAGAGATAGTTGTCGACGCCGGGGATGAGAGATCCGTTAGACGTGACCACTGTTGTTGACGGGTCAGCGATCGAGAGCTGAAGAAGCAAGTCGAAATGAAAACCGTAAAGAGAGGAAAAGTGGGACACTCACGTCCAGCAAGGAGATCCACGTGGAGACATTGGGCGGCACTGGAGTTGGTAGCAAGTTGCAAGATGGTAGCTTGACAGTTGGGTGACAATCTGATGTAGATGTATCGTGTGACCAGGTCAGTATTCCTGCACTGACATGTCGAAAATATCAGGGGTGCTTCGCCACTCACAAGCTCAGAGCTGCTGTAGCGGCAGATGCGATCGATGTTGTTTGAGCAGCTGCGTACGAAGCGACAGTCGCAAGGGCGACGATTGAGGTTGATGCTCGCATTGTGGTGGGATGTGTGATGAGTTTTGCGAAGAGGTGTAGGTGTATCAGTTGGATTCGCTATAAGGGTTACAGCAGTGTAGAGACGTTTGTGGAAAAGGTTTTGCGTCTTATATATCCCCCACATGGAGCACAGCAAGTAGCAGCGGAGTGGTCTGAATCTTGGGATGACATGCATAGGTCCAGACTGTGTAACGACGTCATGGTTTCAGTGACCCGTCTCTGACCCCCACCCTTACCAGAATCTCTCAGCACAGCACTAGTAGCCCGAAGATCACCCCGCACCACGCACCACGCAGTCAGAATGAGCGACAGGAAAAACGAGCAGGCCTAGGAGGGTAAAACAGACAACCAAAAATAAAAAAAGGTTTTGTGCTGCTGCTGTCTTCTTGGGTGACGATGACGATGACCACGTCACATTGTTCCTTATTATAGTTAGGGTAAACCATCTCAGGGTAGATTTTACTTCGATCAAGGTGTGGCTTGTGGCGGCTGCACCTCAGCTCCAACAGCACACCTCCCCTCAAAACGAGATCGACGTTTTGTCTTGCCTACGCTTCAACGAGGTGTATGTACGACGAGTATGGTATCAGACATGAACTGCATATACATAGGTACTGAGCTTCTTGCTGAGAGGCCAGACATGAACACACATCGCGTAACTACTACCTCTGTCCGATTACCTAACCTTTGCTGATAACTTTTACTGCAGTTCCAAAAAACACCTGTTTGCTTATTACAACCTAGCCCTATCCCCTGCATCGTCATCGCTCGTCTCATTACCCGCAAGAGTGTACCTTGATCAAAGCATTCACCTGTCGGCATACACCCTGATTTATTGCTGAATTGCCTGCATACTCACTTGCTGAGGAGATAAGGGATTCCCGCGAACTGAGGACCGTACCTCGCTGCATTGTCGTAGAACTCGAAGACCGGTATCGCATGAAGCTTCATATTGACCGGAACGGCAAAAGTCTCTGCTTTTGTTCGTCAACTGTAGGCCATTCTCGTTATCATGAAGCTGACTCACTGCTGGGAGGAAGCCTGACCAGGTACATCTTCTTACATTCCTTTGCCTTGGAGATATGAGCGGGAACATAGGGATACTAACACACAAGCCAAACAGCAACGTCAAACATCGTCGTACTAAGCTACTCACGAAGAATGTATCAAAGTTGGGTCTGTACCAGACACTCAAGCACTCCTTGACCTTCCAATCCCGATCACCGGGAAGTTCCACCCATAGCTGGCTGGACGCATTGCTGGCCTTGGGATCCCGTTGAACGAGGGGTACGCCCAGCTGTTCGTTGAGACGGGTGATGAGACCATCCGCATCCGATTCGGCTGGGTCGAGGTACCCTCCGGGGCTACCATCATGAGTAAGTGGAGATCAGCCTAGGAGTTACATTTCCAGTCCTCAGCTGACACACGTCACCTACAGCTTGTAGAATGCGTTTGCCACTTGCAACACCAAGACATGGGGGAATCCATGGTTCTGCGCCCAATGGAAGGTCTGGAATCAGCTTCTGGACCAAGAACAGCTATCGTCCAGTCGGATGGATCGTTACTCACATTGACAATCATGATAGCCTCGACCGACCTCCTCACACCAGTCTCCCCAAACTGTTGTTCCAGCCGTTTGATTCGAGCGGTGACTGAGTTGTCTTCCTCGGGCTGAGCCTCTCGCTCGCTAGAGTCAGAGTCTTGGTGTCAGCCTACTTTTGGATCTGATATGATGAAGCGGGACAGTGTTGGTTGGACTGATACGGGTATGACATCATTGGTGGACTGAGAGAATCTCTGGAGCAGAGCATGATTCAGAAGATGGATAGAGAAATGGTGAGGTGTATGCTTGGTAAGAAAAAGGCGGGAGAGATAGATGTAGATGTCAGATCCCACGGTACACTTGTTTGACCAGCCCGTCCCAGGTGGCGACAGAGGAGATAGCAAGATAGGAGACTCTGACCCGATGTCACGAAACCCATCACTCACATGAAAGTATATCCTCCCAGTGGATACCTGAGGTCAAGTCCTATCAGCGTTATCCCGGATACCAGCTGAACACCTCAGTCATACGACAGATTCCGGAGATTGCAAGGAATGGCAAAGTACGGGAACGGGAGAGCAACGACGATGGGAATATCTCATACTTACGCTTCGAGTGCTTCGAGTGTCATCCTCCCTTTTGTTTCTCAAGATCTTTTGTTTTTTGATCTGAAGACAGATGAGGTATGGCGAGGGGCTCAGAAGGGTCAGAGAGAAAGAGAAAGAGGAACAATATCAAGGGACGGGAGATGACTCTTCAGCCAGTGATGAGAAGAGACGTCCGCGTAAGAAGACCTTTCCCGCGCACGGACACATTCCGAGGTAAGGTGGCGAACCTTCTTTCCCATCTTCGCCGCGCATGATAGTCTCATCGTTGAGACGACATGCATGACAAATGACCATTGATAAGATGACATACAAAAAGGAGACATTCTAGTTATGATACACATGGCGAGGAGGAAAAAGGTGTCGTGAAAGGGGATGGAACGATCGTCAAGTTCGTAATGTATATATGAGGATATTTGGCATTCTCCTTCTTTCCCGTCACTTACGCTCGCAGTCCTCGAGCATGTACCCAATTCCTTTCTTGTTGACAGGATCCCCCTCTTCCGACTCCCCCTTACGCATACACAGCCACTGCACCCTCACCTTCGACACCTTTCCAAACCCCTCCCACCTCTTCGCTCTTGTGTTCCATCCCACAGCATTCTACCTCGCATCTCCACGTATATTCATCCGGTCTCCTTTCCACTTCGACCGTCTTTTTGGCTCGTTTCGCTGCTCGTGGTTGCTTCGCTCTTCTGCTCTTGCTCGGTAGTAATACTTCTTCTGCTGCTTCGATACCGCCCAGGACGTCCGGATGTTTGTCCACCCTCGCCAACTCCTTCTCTGTCGTGGGTATCGAGAGTTTGTTCAGACACTTTTGGTCAATCAGATGTCCGCATCTCAACATCCAGACTCGATCTTCTGGACTTCGATAGGCCGAAGAGACGAGGAGTGGGTCGGTACAGCTGGCACAGACCAAATATGACTTCTGGAATTTTCGCCCTTTGCGAGGGATGACATTACCGTCTTCGTCAATCTCGATAGGTTCTCGACTTTGAGCTTTGAACTCTGAATCGATCTCATCCAGGTCGAAAGATTGTGTGAAACCAGGTTCAACGTTCTCATATACCGGAGGTTCTACTCGAGATAAGATCGTTTGGACGTTTTCTTCTCGCATCCCGGCTGGTCCAGCCCCTCCCATCATCCCCAAAATATCACCAAAGCCGAACCCGGCAAGAACATCACCTCCCATTGCACCGAGGACGTCCATGGCACGATATCTGCCGACGCGACCCCAATTGATAACACCATCGTTGTTGTTCGGCTGATTGTGTTGAGGCGCATCATCCTGCGCGGGTTGCGTATGCCGTCTAGCAACGCCTTCACCACCGGGTCTCGGGATGAAGTTAAACAGTCGATCGCCGCGTACCATCACTCCACCGCCCAAGCCAATACGTGGGCGAGGTTCGGGAGCGGGTAGGACTGGTGGGGGAGAGAAGATCTGCCGACGTCGTTCCTCCGCTTCAGCGGCAGCGATTTCATTTACTTGTGCTCTGGCCTCGGCCACCCTTTGGTCAACAGCTGGAAATGGTAGGCCGTTGACCAGCGAGAAGGAACATCGGGCAAGTCGAAACGAGGTGCATTGAGGATCAGATGAGGGAGAACAATGGGCGAGCATTCGAAAAGATCCATCAGCATCGTCTACGCAAGCGCGATCTGCCTGACTCACCTGCCATGGCTCTTTCAAACTCCCTGTCGGGCAATCGCCTATTGGGAGGAGAATGATGACCTGTGCAATGATGCGTGAAGTGAGAAGTAAAAAGAAGGGATGAAATCCATCTCGTCAGTCCTCGCTCTCGAATAAAGCAACGAGCTGAACTCACGACGTGGTCGTGCCGGTACAGGATCAGGATTGATATTGACTCCCGTGATTTCGAAATCATCATCGCTCTCCCCATCTTCAGATCCGGATCCAAAAAGATCATCCAGTCGGACTCTTCGTTCCTCATTCCCATTTCCATTTCCGTCATCTCCTTCGACCCTATACGGCGGATCGTAATCATCGTCGTCATCGCTTTCACCGTCGCTATCTGAGCTGTCCAAGCTATCGGGATATCTGACAGGAGGACCATCGTCGACAGACCATGATCTGTCAGAAGAATCGGAATTGGAATCCGAGTCGACTTCCACGATAGTCCTCCTTCTCGCTCCTTCTTGCGGTCGTCGTCGTCGTAATTCTAAAGGTACAAAAGGTGGAGCTTGAGGACGCAGTGGTTGTCCCGCTTCTCTCAGCATTCTCCTATCATTCAGAACCTCTCTCAATCCTCTCTCATCGCCTCTATCAACTCCGAGAACGTCGAGGAGTCTCCTCCTCGGTCCCAACCCTCGTCGGAATCCACTACCGTCTGCAAGTACCGCTGGGGCCGCCGCCGCCGCCGCCGGAGCTGATGCAGGACTGAGAGGCGCAGAGGAAGAGGAAGGTCCAGCGGTGCCGAGTGCGGGAAGCGGAGTGAGGGGTGTTGAGGATCTTCGACCGGTACGGCTCATGCTTGTCGTTTCTTGTGAAGAGGTGGAAGGCGGTCGTTGAAAGCGGCCGTCGAAAGAAATCGGGGGATTATGGACGAGTTGCACCGAGCTGACTAGGTAAGATTGAGATGAAGGAAGAGCGAGACGACGATCAAGCGAGCGTTGACGCAATCAGCTACGAGATAAGGAGACGCCACGTCGAAGCCGCTATCCTAAGAAGCGATCCAGAGCCAATATGGTGGTATTGGACGAAGAAGAGGGAGAAGAGAAGTACAGGGAGTAAAGAGGACTGAACATTAGTATTGTGTCTAATACGAGACGTCGCGATCAAATTTGGTTCCGTTTGGCCACGGGTGGCAAACTCCATTTGTGGACATGATAATAGATGTATGCATTGACACTGCTACCGCACCTGTCGCAGGATTGGCGACCAATCCCTACTTCACAGCTCCGACCCCGAATGATACGGTATCTGCAGGCCAATCTACCGCCCGCGCAATTGTCCCAAATTTGGACCCGCCAATGGTGTAGCACCATCCGTTGTCCACATCTAGGAGACGACCTTGTTAGGCGAAAATCTGGACCTCGCTCGGAGTCTACTTCCGTACATCATGAGCACCATAGGGATAGGGGCCATGAGAAGAGCGATGAAACCGAGGACAGATGATGCCCATTGAGCTGGATACGAATAGTCGGTCAGCTGAAAGGCCAGATAAATGACGCAACCAATTCGAAATGGCCACTTACTGCCTAACTTTTCGTACATCTGGGTCGCGAAAAGAGGGAATGCAGCACCAAAGAGAGATCGGACAACGGCTAAAGAGACGCACAAGTCGATTAGCACGCAGCCAAAAGACATCGTCACTGTTCGCAATCCGCTCACTAGCACTAGCAAGCGCGGAAGCTGCAGACCAGAGGTAAACGTCGATGATGTAGTTGAACCTGTTGATGGACGCGTCAATACGGTATTTGCCGAGAATTTCTCGATGAAAACACTCACAGACTGACAAACATTCCCAAACAAGCGATACCCAAAAGTGAACCAGCCAATACAGGACTGATCCAGTGAATAGACGAGTATGATGTCCAGCCGAACCAGAACAAGGCAACTACCAGGGACCATCCTGAGATGACACAGAGCTCCAAGCGTCTCTCAGGCTTGGGCGCCGCGGGTGCGATCCTCTTGCAGTATCGTTGATATCGCGGTTCGATAATAGTAAGGAACCTGATCGATGCCAGCACGGTCAGCTATAATGATACCTGTATATGTTGTGTGAGAAGTGACACTGACAAAAGTACGGAGGTGACACCGCCAGCAAAGAAGCCGAGGAACGCGAGACCCTCTTCACCAGTGTTGAAACCGTGATTCCTGACAAAGACGAAGGGGTATGCTTCAAACAATAGATACACAATGCCGTATACGAAACCCATATAGAGTGTAACCGCCTGAAGCATGGGTTCGAGAGCTGTGTGGCTGTCCATCAGCGTTCGAGCACCTTGATTATTTGAAGATGGACATACCAAGTATGACGAAAGGCTTGAGGAGAATGTCGTTGCATCTCGCTTTGAATGACGTGTTGCTGCGTTCGACTACAGTGCGACATGTGATATTCAGTCACCCACAGATGATTGAATCAAACCTGCAGGTGCAAGTCGGAATGGTCGAGACTCACGAGGGGCATACCATCTCTCCTCCTTTGTATCCTTTCTCAACTTCTTAGCCTTGACAGCAAGAAGTTTCGGCGCATAGGTCTCGGGAACGAAGATGACGATGACGACGAAACAGAAGCCGGCAAACATTGTAAGAATCCAGTAAACCCATCTCCAGTTCTGCAAGGTCATTTGGCAAGTCAGTCTTGATTCCCTTGTCGGCGATCTGCAGACATATTGGGAGGAATCTTCTACGCACGGTCCCAGACACTTCGATGAAACCAGCCACGATTGGTCCGATGGACGGACCCGCAAAGGGAGCTACAGAGAACAAACTCATCGCTTGCCCTCTGTGATCGCCCTCCCAGATATCTGCCAACAAAGCTCCAGAATTGGTCAAGGGTGCGGATGCGAAGACCCCGCCCAGGAATCGGAAGACCAAGATAGAGGCAGTGTTCTTGGATAGGGCACAACCGACTTGGAACCCGGTGTAAACGATGAATGTGATGATGAAGATGGGTCGTCGACCGAAGGCTTCGGATAGGGGACCCCAAAGAAGAGGACCGACACAATATCCGGCGACGAAGAGGGAGATGGTGAGGACGGCGACTTCTTGAGAGAAGCCGAAATATCTGATCATGTCCTCGACGATACCAGAGGGCGCCGAAGACGAGAAAGTGGAGTTGAGCACAAGTAGACCAGCAATACCGGTGAGGAACCAACGATAACCGACGCCCCAGTTCTGCCAAAAATCAGTACACCGTGGTCAGTATGATGTATCCTCCGGACGACATGAAGGGGAGGAACTCACCTTTGGGTTAGTCTTCTCTCCGGGTTCGAACTTGACGGCCCAAGGATCAGGACCTTTCTCCTCGATTTCCTCCTCCCTTGCTTCCTCCTCCTCCCTGCTCCTCATGGCTCGCAGTCCACGTTCGGCATCCGTACCACTGGGCGCAACACCACCGAACGGACTGACACCTGGAGGCAATGAATACTGTCTCGTGATCGGTGTCATACCGGAAGCCGCCACATGATCGTGACCTGTGGCAGATGTGACATGATGGGGGATACTGGAGCCGGTTGTTGTTCTTTCGAGCTTGCCGTCTCCGTGGATATGATTGTGGGCAGCTTCACGGAGAGGTGTGTGATGATCTTCTGCTTCCCCTTTCTCGAGATGTTTCTCGTTGGAAAGCCCAAGTTCAGCCGCAGCCGCCGCCGCAACCGCCCCACCGGTTTTGCCTCCCGTACTTCCAGCTTGATGATCCCTGTGATGCAAGTCCTCACTTATCTTCGATCCTGACTGAAGCTTGCTCGAGATGTCGCCGTCATCAGCACTGGCGGAGACAGCTGTCCCGTCTAATGTTGGTGTGGTGCTTTCCGTTTCCGAATCGTTGAGATTCGATGTAGCACTGTGAGGTAAATGGAGAGCTTGTGATTGGGCGCCTGTTGTTTGGCTCGTGGTGGAAGTATCGATCGCTGCATCCAACGGTGGCCCTAACTCCAAGGGTGATCGAGAGGTGTCCATATCGGTGGAGGATGACTTTGATTTGATCTGATCACAATGCAGCAATCACAGGGGGGAAACGGAACGACAGTGGATGTTTTGCGATGGTGTTATCTGCTGAAGGAGAATGAAAAGGGGAGGGGGGGGGGAAAGGTATATGTTGTGTGCGTTGTATCAAAAACCTATGTGACCATACGACGACGAGATGTGATTAAATTATCTGATGGCTGATTATTCATCGGTTCGGTCGAGAATCTATGCATACGCAGTAGAACGTCGCCGAAGAGCAAAGTTGCGGGGCTGACTAGTCCACAAGTCTGTGATAATTGACCAAGTTACCCGTCCACATGATGCTCTGTCACCATTACTCTGGCCACTGTGTACGGAGATGCCGAGAATTATTTTTGGGTGACTAGTTGTTCAGTGTATGAATAATTCTACCCTCTCGGGCGGAACGAGTCAGGCAGTTGTACCTTTTCTCCACCAAGAGCCGCCCCTCGTCTAACCCTCTCCCTCCGTACTACCGTAAGACGTGTATTTTAAGCCTTGGCCCCCCTTTGCGGATGACGTGGGTGGTGCGAGTCATGTCCGCTAAAATCCGTCTCAAAACGCCTATATCCGGGTCAGAGTGACTCGGTGCACACCAAGCAGAGTCAAGATTAAGTTACCAAATGACATGATCAGTGTGCATACAAACGGTCTGATAGTACTACACTCTTCTACATACCACGAATGCCTATTAGACCTTCTCGTAGCCTTTCGTTTTGGCCCTCCACTTTTTGATCATCGCACCCTTACCGCCGTAGAAATAGACGCCAGCACCCACGGGTACAACGACAAAGAAGAGAAGGAAAACGAGATACATGATAGGGGATGAGAGGGTAGGGTAAGAGGTTGGGAAGTCGGGATCGTCCAGATCGTATTCTTCTGAAGCGGCGATCATGTCCGTCTCGATAGGACCTACTTCGTCTTCATCTTGATCGATAGTCTATTGGATTGCAGAGGAAGGAGTGATGGAAGAATGCATGGCTTCAGATATGGCTCTCTTCAATTTCGGATGGAACACTCTTTCAGCGCTCTCACGCTTAGAGCTCAATACGGAAAGGTACCTGATTGCCTTCTTCGTCCACCTCATGCTCAATGGGGAGCTGTGTCAGAATCTTCTAATCAGCTATTGCCCGCCACTGGAAATGGGGGGACGTTCTAGCTCACCTCGCCAGATGCCACGATAGTGACGGGCTCGACGGGCTTGTCGCCACGTCCAGTCTTGACACCCTCCATGGCATAGACAACGTCCATCCCCTCGATGACGTTTCCGAAGACGACCTGTGGGAAACGTCAGCTCTCTAAGCATCAATAGATCTCGATCGCTCACGTGCTTGCCATCGAGCCAGGAAGTCTTGATTGTGCAGATGAAGAACTGCATCGCGCTCGTCAGCTCCACGACAAGGTATATGCAGACTATCTCCAAGGCTCACCTGAGAACCGTTTGTGTCACGACCAGAGTTGGCCATGGCTGAAAAGGGCGGCGTTGGTCAGTTTGCTGATGGCACAAATCATTGTTGTGGTATAGCAACACACAGAGAACACCGGGACCAGTGTGCTTCAACTTGAAGTTCTCGTCGGCGAACTGAGAGACAAGAGCATGGTCAGCTGGTTCACCCCGCAAGATCTAGCAACCAAAAGAAGTGCAGCTCACCTTGTTACCGTAGATGGACTTGCCGCCAGTTCCATCACCCCTGGTAAAGTCACCACCTTGGATCCTGCAGTACGAGATCGACTAAGATCAGCGACGTCTCGTAGTCAGACAGATCAGGGAACATACATGAAGTTCTTGATGATTCGGTGGAAAGAAGATCCCTCGAAGCCGAAACCAAGATCTTCGCCCTCGGCAGTCTTTCCAGTAGCCAGAGCTCTGAAGTTCTCAACGGTCTTAGGGACGGTCCTTGAAGAGGCAAACCGCAAGTCAGCTGGGTCGACCTCATCTGTAAGGGGGCGATGTTCAGCTCACTTTCCGTACAGACCCATTACCACTCGACCAAGAGGCTTGTCCCCGTGTTGCACATCGAAGTAGACCTTTAGGATGAAATCACCATTGTCATTCAGCTGAGCCATTCTCGAAAGAGAGAGAGAGGACCAGATGACATACCTTGTGAGTGATCACAGGTCCCTTGGCGGCGTCAGTGCCAGAAGAGAGGAGGAACATGACACCGACGAGAACGGCGGCGAGGAAGGGCAAGATTGATCGTGCCATCTTGAGTCTGAGTGAACGAGTCTCCAGGAATCAGTCGACAGTTGAGCAAGTAAGGTATGAAGCTAGGGACGAAGCCAAAGTGGATGTCACTAAAGAGAGAGGTGTGATGAGAGGACGTGGAAGCGGGGCTTTTCCAGAAGTGGCAGTTTTTTGCATCAACGCGACGCGTCAGGTTGACTTTGGAGTCATGGTTGATGTTCTCTCATTCCCGTCCTCTTCGAACCGACGACATGAACGATTCTACAAAAAGAGCTCTATCGCCAAGCTGATTCAAATCGAGCACGATGGACGACTCCGATCCGATCCTCAACTTTTTTCCCGGCCGCACCCCGGCCGACCAATCCACCATCCTCTATACTACGCTCTCCCTCACCCCATCCGCAACGACCGAGGAGATCCGTAAATCCTACCGTCGCCTCGCGCTCCTCCATCATCCAGACAAACACACGTCCAAGTCCGAGTCCGAGCGTGAAGAGCAGAGCAAGAATTTCCAAAGGATAGGATTCGCTTATGCGGTCTTGAGCGACGAGGGGAGGAAGAAGCGATATGATAAGACGGGGAGGACCGATGAGAAGTTTGTAGAGGTCGAAGAGATGGGTTGGGACGCTTATTTCGAGAGTCTGTATAAGAGAGTGGATAGAAAGATCCTGGACGAGGATAAGAAGAGATATCAGGGTGAGTGCAGCTGAAATAAACAGCTCTGCTATATATGATCAATCGATCGACACAGGTCGGTTCCTTGAGAAGGACAGAGGCTGATCAATTTTGCGTTCGGTGTACAGGCTCTGAGGAAGAGAAATCCGATATCATCCAAGCATACGAATCGACATCCGGCTCCTTACCCGATATCCTCGCCTACATCCCTCATTCCGCATCGTCCGACGAACCCCGTTTCGTGACCCTCATCAACTCTTTGATCAAAGAGGGTGAACTCACGTCCACACCGAAATGGAAGAAGACATCCACGGACGATACAGCGAGAGCGAAACGGGCGAAGGCGGGCGAGAAGGCCGCGAAGGAAGCGGAACAGGCTGCGAAGGAACTAGGAGTGTGGGAAGAGTTTTATGGGAATGGCGAGAAGGGACGTAGGATGGGTGATGACGACGATGGGGATGACAAGTCCAGGTCCAAGGCGAAAGCCGATAGAGGGGGAGAAGGTACTTTACAAGCTTTGATCTTGAAGAGACAGAGAGAGAGAGAAGGTAGTTTGAATAGGCTAGAAGAGAAATATAGAAAGATGGAAGACGAAGAGAGGGAGAGGAAGAGGGCTAAAAAGGGAAAGAAGGGGAAGAGCAGCGCTGTACAGCAGCAGGAAGCAGGTGACGGTATGCCAGTGAGTCCAGCTGTGTGATTTATATGCTCTCGGAACTTGGCTGATACTCCCGTCTGTCACCAGGATATAAGCGACGCAGACTTCGACGCCCTCCAAGCGAAGATGTTCGCGAAGAAGAATGGTGACCAAGAGCCTGTCACGAACAAGGCCAAAACCAGATCCAAGTCCAGAAATTAGTCCAAAGCATAGTCGTCATCATGCCTCAATCATATGTCGCGCCCTCAATTGTTGTATTTTCCCATCGTCCTCACCCAAGGCGTCGAGCTATGCATTGTCCATCTGTACGATGCAGATTTGTCAACTGCACGACCGACACTTGCGCAACAAACAACAAGCACAACTTATACATACCGATTACAATAAACTAGAACAAAGATCTATCGTTCAATCTCCACTCTTTCAATGGCCCCCACCATGACCATCCTGACCCTTGACCTGTTCTGTCAACCGGTTGATCCGGTCTCTCTCCTTGCTCTTGCCCTTCCGCTTTCCGTTTCCCTTTCCCATTCGATGCCTTCCGTCTAGCCGCAGCAGCTGCTCCCGACGAACTTGTATCATTACTTGAATCTATATCCTCCCAATCTCCGTCCCCAGCTAATCCTGCAGCAGTTCTTCCGCTCGTTTCAGGTGCTAAAGCCATAGTGCCAGTCCTCGACGATTCTCCTACCACTTCGTCAGGCGTTGACTCTCCGACCTGACCGCTCAACAGTCTATTGTCCGACATGATTTCTCCAGCCTGCCTCAGTCTACGTGCACTCTCTTCGTGTTTTCGTATTCCGAATCTGCCCAACCCCCAACCAACATCTTCCCCGCTGACCACCCCTGCCTCTTGTCTTGCTGAAGCCCTTTGAGCTTGGGCCAAACCTATGCCCGGTCCTCCTCCACTGGAGGTGCCGATCACACTATCAGGCCGAGCGGCCTCTCCTCCCTCCGAGAACACTTTCTGTCGTTTCTCAGCCCGTTCCAAAGCTTGCGACTTCGCAGCTTCCTCATGTGCTTTTCTCAGTCTCCTTAAATATACCGCTAACCACGTAGTCGGATACGAGAAAAGTTGACCGAGTGTAGTGGGTGGATGTAGAGAAGGAGTTGCGGAGGTGGAAGACGTTTCTGAATTGGTCGATTGTCTGATTGTCCCGCCACCCGTCCTCGAGTTGGAGTTGGCGTTTGAGTCACTTGCTGAGGGACCTTGTGCCTGTGAAGCTTCAAACTCGACGTGTTGCTCGTCTTCGGTCTGTCTCCGTCGAGCCAGATCATCCATCTCAATCGCCAGTGATCCTTCCTCGGCACGATGCTCGTCGTTCGAATACGATCGAGCCGTTTGTCGTCGGGTCAAGTTCCCACTTCGAGAATTCTTCAGAATTGACGTGACACCAGAAGCAAACCCATCTGCAAGTCCTGCTGCCAGAGATCCAGCTCGGAGTCGGCCCGTCACTGATGTATTAGGACTGTTGGCGGTGGGTTTAGCGTTGGACCGTGCGGCTGCTGCTCGGGCTCGAGAGGCTACTTTGGCTTGTTTCCGTTTCTTCCGTTCAGCTCGTTCCATTATGTCCTGCACGGGCATTGAGAGGAAGGTCAGCAATGAAATTGTGGGATGCTCAAACCGCGAGTTTGATAGGCTAGCGTGAATGGAGAAGGAACTCTAATTTACCTCAACCTCTCCGATTCCCATACCACTTCCGACCCACCACCACCACCCCAACCAGACCTGCCACAAGACAGCTGCAAACAACAGATGCTGCAACCAATCAATCCCGTCCTCTGCCACGGCCACGAAGTTGAAACTCGTCGATACGGCAGCTAAGAAGAGCGACCCCACTCCAAATACGGCAGTACCACCATCGAATCGCCAGGCTCGACGACGATTGACGAAAAATCCCCAGATCACGAGGGATATCGTGAATATTAATAAGAGAGTGGAGTTGAAGACGTTGCGAATGGCATCGGATATGTCCAAGACTGTCTGATGTGGGGATAGAGCGGAAAAGACAAGGGCTGAAGATGCAATGGCGAGTGGACCTGGGTATAATTTGACATAGATTAGCACTTTCGACAGAGTGTTGGAGAAGCCGGTCTGACTCACCAAGCACAAAGATGATCAGACGGGCCTCGGTGCGTGAAGGGTACAGGAGAGTCAGAAACTGGATGTGCGTAATCTGCAGAATTCGAACTCCCGTGTGAGCAACAGTTTCATCTTCCTGTTCTGCAGAGCACCAACAAAACCTTGAAGGCGAGCTTTACTCTGCTATGGTGCATGACACACCACACTCACGTTGCTCAATCCGTTATTCAGAGCCTGTAGTAAGAACCAAGCTGCACATCTACCCGTAGTCCAGCTTTGAGGAGGGATCGAGACCGCTACGTAGTCTAGTGAATAAGGCCATTGATCCGCTGAGTCGGAGGTTTGGTCAAGGATGATGACAATTTTGATGATAACGGATATCAAAACGGTGAGTATCGATAGGAGTTGTAAGATGTAATTGAGGGGAGCTAGAGGGTAGTGATATTGCGTCGTGACTGAAACGAGATAACCGTCAGCGTGACTATACAAATTGGTGGGGGGGGCCAATCCCGCAAAGGCGATTGGAAGGAGGGCACCACGAATAAATGCCAAGTGTCAAGACCGCTGAATGGCCAGACTTACAGAGAAGATGGATCAGGAGTACACAGAGCAAGGTCACCGTGATCCCGTTCACGAGAAGTTGGATAGGTAACGCATAGGCGAAGGCAGGTTGGTATTCCAGATAAGGATCCGAGTCCATTATCTGATCCACCATGGGCATCACGGCTTCCATCGTACTCTGAGCGTGCTTTGCTGACAATACGCGAAGTCCGAGTGTCGCCAAAGCAAAGAGCTTTGGTATCTATACGTTATAGGTCGAAAGAAGGTGAAAAGGATATCCGCATCGTGCTGTTCTTGTCCCGCGAATGGAGAATGGGGGGTTGATGACAAGAGGGAGATTGATAGGATGTATGAAGATATTGAACTTGAAAAGGCGAAAACAAAGGGTCCATAACAGTGAAAAGCAGAGAGATCAGATCCCGGTCTTGAAGGGAGACAGTTCAACAGGATTCACTCTCTATCTTTCTTTTCTCTTTCACTCTCTCTCTTTCTAACACCTTGCCACCATTATCTACTTAACTCCTATCTCGCCTGGAGAGTCCTTCATCATATCGAGTCCTTGCTCTCGAAGCACTGGAGGAGTAGCACAATCAATAATACGCACCGCTTCGCTACATCTCGCCGAGAAGCACACCGTCCGAAAACCAAACCAAGATGTCTGCACAAGGATACACTCCTGAAGAACAGGCTGCCGCTGTAAGTGTCATGCTCTGACTATACATGAAGAACGAAGCTGACATATATGATGTGTGCCACCTAATTTCCAGTGGGCAGCTGTGAGTCTCTTTTCCGATTCTTCTTCGAGCCTTCGCACTGTGCTCAGGCTGATCCTGCAACTCGTAGTACTATGCTCAACAAGGTTACACCCCTGCTCAGATCTCTGCAGCTCTGGGTCAACCATCTGCCTCTACTTCCTCCTCTGCCGGCGCGATGACAGCAGGTTACGATTACGGCGCCGGATCGTCCTCGTCTTCGTACCCATCTACCACCTTAGCCGCACCGTTACCAGGCGCCTATCAGAACGTCTACGATGTGAACTTGCTCCAACAGTCGTCGATCTACACACCGGAGGGGGCGGCAGAAGTGGCCAAGACCGCGGCGGCTCATCCAAAAGCTCAGAAGGCGGGTGTCCCGGGGAAGAGAGAGACAGTCATCAGGAAAGGGAACGGAAAGACTTGGGAAGATCCGACTCTGCTGGAATGGGATCCAAGTGAGTCGGCGGTTCGGCTCGTTTAGTTGTTGGGATTCAGCTTTCCTCTCCTTACATGACTGCGCGCTGTCGCGTATATTCTCTCTCATTCATTTCAACCTCATTCCTTTGTTCGTTAAGCAGTCTATAAGTGTCTTTGTAATGATCCTGCGTTCATTTTCCCCTCGAGCGACCACCGTCCTACAGTCAAGTCAAATGGGAACTCTCTCCCCCCCCCCCTCCTCTGATAATCACCGATACTAATACTATGTGACTCTCCGTAGAATGGTTCAGACTCTTCGTCGGCGATGTCAGTAATGACGTCAACGAACGTACCATCGACGAAGCGTTCTCGAAATATTCAAGTTACTGCAAATGCAAAGTCGTCCGAGATCGTCTCAGTCTCAAGGTGAGCTCCGAGCGAGAAATCCCAAACGTCCTATGAAGGTATGCTAAATGTGGAATGGATCTAGGCAAAATACGGGTTCATAGCGTTCACTGATCCGGAAGACTTCCTTAAAGCGTGGAAAGAGATGGATGGTGAGTGTGATATTCTGTCCTTCGCCAGTGATCTTTTGACTCCACTCTATACCTCTATTCTTTCGTTCGTTTCTTCTTGGACACGATCGCTGTATCGTCTCTCCTACATTGTTCAGCGTTCAATTCCGAGCTGACGCCTTTCGGTGCGTATCCCAGGAAAATACGTCGGAAACAGACCTATCAGATTGAGTAAAGTCAAAGACGACAAATACGGTTCTATCGCCACTGTCAAAGTCAGCGGAAGAAAGGTGAGCGAGCGAGCGAGCGAGCGCGATCGATCTGGTTTCGGTTGTGAATCATGAATGAGGCTGATCTTGACAATCACGACAAATAGGCTAGGGAACTCGAGAAATTGAAGAAGAATCATGGGAAACCGCTCGACGGTCGACCTGTTCCGTGGTAACAGAAGGCTCTAGGCGTGGGACCCATTATTTGTTGGACGAAATGCGGATTGGTAGGACGATTGGAAATGCAAGGCGAGAAGTATCGTACGGAGAAGAAGAGCACAGGTTCAACGGAGATTGTAGATCCCGGTATCTCGATTAGGTTGATACCCCCTCGTTCCATAGCATGATTGGTGTTCATTTTCTCGTTAAAAGCCCAGAAAGTCAAAGAAAGTAAAGAAAAACGATTGGCAACTCTCCACGATTACTACACTTATAGAACCACTTATCGTCATCAGGTGCTAAATCACCATCTAGAACCCAGTTTCATGACTGCCCTGCCTTTATGCGTAACTACTCCGCTCCAGACGTCGTTCCTTTTCCGTAAGTTCCACCTCGTCTCGGTGTCGTTCCTGGAGCCAAAGATCCTCCTGGTCCTGCTGCGCCTCCACCTCCTGGTCTTCGAGGGGTCATGCCCGCTGTTGGTCTTCGTGGTGTCATACCCATACCAGTCATGGTAGCAGGCATCGGCGCGACCTTGGCAGCTGCAGCCACCGTGTCTTCCGTCTGGTCTTTCGATTCGGCAGAAGCGAGAGCTCGGAGGAGTGACATTGGATCAGATTTGGGTTTAAAGGAAGAGGATGCGCCACTCGCGGTCGCAGAGACAGCACGAGTGGAAACAAGGAGGGATGTCGTGTCGGGACCATCGATATCGTGAGGAGGCAGTTCGGAAGGTAATCCAAGACGTTCTCGTGCACGTAAGTCCGCAGTAAGTGAGGAAAAGATTCCGTCCAAGAAGCGAGATGCTTGCAGCGAGTATTGTAATGCAACGTGACTTGTTTGTTGAAGCAGATCGACCTGTATGGGTGCAATAGTCAGTCTCGAGCCCTTCGTCCGGTCAATAAGAGCAGCGCCTCTAGTTTGGCATCGCTTGAAGAGGAGACGAAATTCTCCACTCACCTTGTACTCGACATCGGCAAACTCTCCCATGGCTTCGAGGTCTCCTTCGCCCTCACTGATCACTCTGTCCGCCTCTCCTAAAGCCTGCTTCATCCATTCCTCCGCCTTCGTCATATCAGGCGTTGCATCCAATGTCTTCTTCTTCTCCAATCTCCTTATCGTCTCTTGCTGTTTTGTATTAGCTGCATTGATCAGCGCTGACCAATGCGAGCCTTCCTCTTTATACCTGGAATCAAATCAATTAGTCTAATTCACACAGATTTTGCGGTATGGGTGCTAAAACTACTACTCACTTCCGGATTGCCGACAGCGTATCTGATTCGACCCTTCGATTTGTAACGTTTCGGGGGTGGGGTTTCAGACCAGTTGCGGAACTATTCTGGCCCTACAGAAGTAGAGATCAGAGTGTCAGCCCTCAGAAACAGAATCATGATGATATTCTACTCACGGGGACACCGAATACGCTACTGGTATCCACCGCTCCTCTGTTCATTTTCTGGACAAACTCCTCCATGATCTCCCTGATGATCTTATCCCCTTCATCCGACCTCGTCTCCTTTTCCTTTCCTTTACTCCGGCTCGAAGACTTCGACGGTCGTAAAGCTTCATCGACTGCTCGATTCGCGCACCAGACCAGTAACATTCTCGCCTTGATCGGATCAGGGTAAGAGGTAGGGATATGTCGGTAAAAAAGTTTGTGATCTACCGACTTGTGGGGCATAGCTGCGATCGACCGACTCATGTCAGTGAAACGGCCAGTCACTCAGCTGAAAGAGTCAACTGACTGATTTCTCCCTTGCCCCAACTTGAACTCGCCCTTCCTCCCCTATGATCCAGAGAGCTCCTTCTTGCTTGCTGTCCCCTCAACTCCTGATTCTTCCTGATCACCGGTGTCTCACTCTCCATGACAGGCACAACCGACTCCTTTGACAACTCCTGCAATCTTGATACTGACTTTCGCGTCTTCCTGACGAAAGTTCCGGAAGGAGGTCCCATCGTCGCTGACGTCTTAGACGGTCCTGCTGCTGACGAGGATGATCCTGCGAACGTCCGTCTGGGCGGAGAAGTCGGTCTAGGTGCTGACGGTCTTGGTCTGGCAGAGGTGGAAAATCGCAGATTATCGACTTGAGGGGCAGGTGCTCGGGCATTTGTATTGCGCATCGAAGCAGTCTCCTCAACTCCTGCAAGGGGATCATCTGCCGTTCCGACTGCTCCTCGAACAGGTTCTATGCTTTCCCCCCTTGTTGTTTTTGGCTTCTTTGCGGTGTGTCCGGTCGTGCTTTGCAGGATCAATCCCGCTGGTGGAGAAGCGGACTGTTGACGTTCTCGAATGGCTCGAGTCGATTCACGTCGCCTAGCAGGTCTCTTTTCGGAAGGGGGAGGACCCAGCTCGAGAGGGATCTCAAAATCATCCGGAGGAGTATTTGAGGAGTTTGGCAGCGGAACAGGTTTGGGATTGAAGGCGGCTGATAGAGGTCGATACTACATCAGCGTCTTCACACACGTGAGTGGTATAAGGGGAGGCTTCCCGACGTACGTTTTTTAGGCTGTCGCGGAGAATGAGGAACAAACGACAACAATGAAATCGACCAAACATCAGCGTCTGCTTCTTCTTGCCGTACAATGCATCGGCCGTTTGTGATGCGACGCTCGACAACACACTCACTCCTTGTTTTCTCTTCTTCTTATCAGGCTCCCCATCATCCAGTTCTTTCCCTGTCACTCCGCTCTTCCTCTTCCCGTTCATCATCTTGCCTTCTGTATCTCCTCCTATTCTAGTTGATGATCTTCTGCTCGCCATTCGTCGAGAGTCATATGCGGTCTGCCTGGTCCGTGCTGAACTGTGAGGGTCTCGATGCTGCTCGTCGAGTATCTTCTCTGCGTTTTTCCGATGAGCCGGCGGATGGATGGACGTCTGTGCAACGTTTGTATGCTATGTCCATATGCTGTGTTGAGACGGTGATGGGTAGGGAGCGGTAGTGGTTTACCGTCGTGAACGAGTGAGTGAGACAGATGCGGAGGCAGATGAGAAGAGGAAAAGGGGGGAAATAGAATCACGCGTCTCGTTTTTTGCTTTGTTTTGGCTTGCACACAGTGGAGAATAAATGGGTGTAAACATATAAATCTAGGGTACATGGTGATGTGGCGTGTTTATCAATCATTTATCTCGAGGTTCATTTAATGTCACTTTATCCCAGGACCTTTGATTCATCCTTCCACGTCATCACATATACGTCCACACACCTTTCCCAGTAGTAATGACTTGCTCCGAACAGTTTGGTCTTTCCTCCTAGCGTCGCAGACGAAGCACAACGTATGACAGATCGTGTTGAACCACCATCCTCGGCCCTCCAGCATGATCAACCTCGCCCTGCTAATTTTCCTGGTGGTCCTTTTCACTCAAATCGTATCATGGGTCGGTAAATCAGTCCTTCAAGAGGTGGTGAGTGGTCTCTCGTCCTCCTGTCCCATGGCTTGGCCCCATGTCTGCAGACAACAGACCACGTCCCCTCGATCAAGCTCCCTCGTCCAGCATGCGGTACAGGACGATCGTCCAGCACGTGTTCCTACTAACCTCCTACATAGTCATTCTCCATATACTCTCGGATATTCCTCGCCAGAACAGCATCGAAACAACGTCAACTTCGTAAACAGGTTCTGGAGGAGAAAGCAGAGCTGGGACGGACCAGCTCACAAGATGAGTTTGCGAAATGGGCAAAGCTGAGAAGGAAGCTGGATAAAGCGTTGGCGGATCTGGAGAGAATCAGTGAGTTGCCGGGCTCAGGATGTGATGATTCAGTTCGACCTCGAGTACCGTCGATTTCGACTTCCCATATCCGCAAAGGTGGCTGCTACACAATCATCAACTCTTACAGTCTTCCTATAAACTACATTCTATCATTATTCCAAACACACCCAAAGAGACACGACTGACCCTCGACCGCAGACACATCCCTCACCACTTCCAAGTCCTCCTTCACGTTGAAATTCAACTCGGTTCTCTGGGTCCTCACAACCGGCGCTCAGCTGTTCCTCGTATGGTGGTATCGTAAACAACCGATCTTCTGGCTTCCGAAAGGCTGGGTGCCCCGACCCGTCGCTTGGATCTTGAGTTTCCCCAGTGCGCCAATCGGTACGTCTGACGTCACCTCTCGTCTGAAATAGCCAGATCGCAGCATCCTATATCTGCGATGGTCGATTCTTGGGCAGGGGTATCACACTTGGCATCATATCTGTTACCGTCGTTCTGACAGCCCTCGCTGAGACAGTGAGATGAGAAAAGATGAAGCTGACAGATATCATGAATCCCTCTCACAGGCTCAGTCAGTTCCGGGGCTTGGGGCGCAGTGTGTAAGCGAGTCCTACTCAGCATCGAAGAGATCGTGAAGTCGATTTTGGAACCAGTCGTCGTGTCAAGTATGTCTTCTTCCCTTCTCTTTCTCAAACCTTGAGTCATTGTCAGGATAGCGCTGACGATCTCTACGCTCTCTCTCGCAGACGGACCATTTCCTACTGCTCCTTTCCCGACACAATCTGAATCCGACGCAAAGATTGAGCCAATCACCTTAGAACATGAAAAGTTGGATTGATGCATTGTCACGATTTAATGTGACTCAACGACTGTTACACGAGCATGGTCGTCACGTTTACCTCGGAACCGTTCATTGATGGAGATCGTGTCCTGATTTGCTCCACCGGGAACACATTCCCGTCTTTCACATTTTCCTGCTTTCTACGCCTTCACCTTCTTCGTCGATGTTTTTCCTGAAGGTGATGAGTCCGCTTCTCGCTTAGATGTTGCTGTTTTCGTTGTTACCGGCTCGTCGTCTACTTGCATCTCATCTTTGTACACCCTGCAACAGATTCATTGGGCTTCAGAATATGATACTCATCAGGGGTCCAAAACAACACGAGCAAGACGAATATCATCCCGAGGCAAAACAGTTTGCATCATCCTCTAGATCTTTCTAATTCATGATCATCCCATCTATTTCTATACGTTTCTCTCTCTCTCTCTCTTTCTCCGAACCTCGTTTCACTCCCTAAATAAGGAAAAGACGCTTACTGCTTGGAGAAGTAAGCGGTCTTGTTGGAAGTGTCGATGGTGTCCTTGCCCTCCTCCCAGCCGGCTGGGCAGACCTCACCGTGCTCGTCAGTGAACTGGAAGGCCTTGATGACTCGGATGGACTCCTCGACGGATCGACCGACGGGCAAGTCGTGGACGTGCATAGCCCGGAGAGTACCCTTGGGGTCGATGAAGAAGGTACCTCGGAGAGCGATACCCTCCTCAGGGAGAAGGACACCGTAAGCCTTGGCAGCGGCGTGGTTACGGTCGGCGAGCTGGGCACGTGTTGGTTAGCATACACGTACGATATGCAGTACGACTCGACTCCACTCACCAAGGTCAACTTGAGATCGGGACCGAGACCACCCTCCTTCCTGTTGGTCTGAGACCAGGCAAGGTGGGTGAACTCGGAGTCGGTGGAGACGCCGATGACCTCGGCACCGATAGCCTCGAACTGGGGGAGAGCAGAGTTGAAGGCGAGGATCTCTGTGGGACAGACGACTGAAAGTGAGAGCAGCTTGGTCAGCCCGACGCCACTTCGATCTTTAAATGTATTAGTAAGCACTCACAGGTGAAGTCCTGAAAACAGCAATGAAACGAATTGCACGTCCGTCAGACGAGATACACGATGACAGATCATGCCACACTACACGATCTACTCACCATAGGGTAGAAGACGAGGACAGTCCTGCAAAAACAGGGTGTCAGCGGATGTTTATCATTGAATAGTCCGATACATCGGAGCTGACTCACCATTTGCCCTGGTAGTCAGCGAGCTTGATCTCCTCGAAAGAACCCTCCTTGACGGCGGTACCGGCAAAGTCGCTACGTATGACATTGAACAAGCGTTAGCTATGCTTCCTCATCATCACTGAGTCGCTCCTCCTCCATGACAACAGCACGCCCCCAAGGAGTTCCCCGAAGACAACGACGTGTTCACTCGGCTAATTCTGTCGGCCGATGTTGCCGCTCTTGTCTGGGTGGTCTGCTGTACTTGGCGATGGCAGATACGCAAGAAAGAGACACTCACGGAGCAGGCTTCTGGATCTGAGGGAGAGGGTAGGACATTATGATTGTGTTTTTTTGATTCTGTGCTGTTGTTGTCGATGAAAAGATGAATGAGAAAAGATAATCAGTAGTGGTTTATAGGGAAAAGTCGATGCGATGGAATGTCGAGGAATAATTCGGGATGAGAGAGCCGTCGGTTGGCTTGTGATCATTATTATTATTATTATTATTATTATTGTAATTGATATTCGGCCGGGACCAGGGGAAAATCGGATTACGCCGTCGGTGATTGTGTCCAGAATATCAACAGATAGGCACTTTACGGCGTTTGGTGGATTGTGGCGATTTATCCGTTTCACCGTACGGGTACTCAGGAGTGCCATACAATTATCATTGTTATGAGGCAAAGATATCACCAGCTGCTACTCCTCCAATTAGGCACTTTCATCTATGACTGCTTCACCCCTCGGTAAAAACCTCGGGCTTGGTAGTACCCACCCGCCTTGACGTCTCGGTCGGGTCTGTCTCAAATACCTCAATCCCTCTTTGATATCGTTCGCGATCGTCTCGTACTTGGCATCGTGTATCTCAGCTGTCAGAGAAGCGACGTAGGCGTAATCTGCGAGCGATGCACGTGATGATCGGACAGTCAGTGATGAACATGGTCAAGACTGGTACCAGTACCCGAGCATTGTTATGATAGACCGCACTCACGAGGCACGACCAGACCCTTCTCTTCCTGTACAACCACTTGCTCTATCGCCGCTCTGAACCTCCTCCTCGCCCTGTTCCGTTCTACAGCAAGCTTCGATACCTGACTCTTGCTACCTATCACGGCGAGGTACACGCAATCATTCTTTTCCCTATAAGCGTTAGCGAAATCGAGCGGAAAGGGGGGCGGTCGACGTGGTGGTAGAAGATGAGAGGGGAATGCTCGGAGGGTGAATAAGGGTGATCGATAGAGAGGAAGTTTGGTGAGGAATATCTTGGATAAGGAGGACTCCAGGTCTATCCCGATGAACATCGTCTATGATCAATGAGATTTGATCAGCCCTTGGACTGATCGACCTCGCATCGAACGCGCCTCGATATGGGTCAGGAGTTACGACATACCTTTTTCTGTTGATCCACTACTGCGGACGACTCAACCTCATCACCTTTCGCTTCAATGCCGTGCAGGATACCGACCTCCATCGTGCTTAGCGAGCTACTCCTGACCATATCTCGTTGTTGAGCGGGATCCGATGCATGACCCGTCAGAACAACCAGGTCACTCCCACCAGACTTCGACCACGCTATTCCGCTGCTTCTGGATCTTGATCTGGATCCTTGCCCGGCAGTGCTCTCTCCGTTGAACGACGCAGTCCCCAATGATGCGTTTGCAGCACCACTCTCATCCTGGATGGCTATCTTCGGCCTCCTGCCATACCCATCCAAGATCGACATCCTTCCAGATCTCACAAACGGTTTCCCACTCCCTTTCACGCCTGCTTCACTCTGCGTTCGACCTTGTGATCGTGACACAGCCTTTCGTATCGGTCTCCGTTCGTCTTTGACGTCACCACCGGTGTTCTTATGGACATGCGATCTCGCGGTCGAGCATATCATACGTAATTGAGAAGAAGAAGACGACTGGCCTGATTTAGGTAAGGGGTGGGACAAGAGGTGACATGTTGAGCAGATTGGTCGTTGGGCAGTGGAATCTGGTATCGCAGAAGGTCAGTCTCAGAGAAAGGCAAGCATATGTCTCCACCCAAAGGACAGGTCATAGGTGTAGTCCTGTGACTCACTTGCGATAGCATTCCTGCACCCAGAAAGTAATCTTGCTGCTAACATCGCGCTGGTGAGGTGTTGATGAAGCAGAATCGACGGGGATAGTAGACAAAAAGATCACCAGGCTTTGGAGATGGAGATGAAAAGTGGAGGTTATCCGTTTCAGTCTCGGTTTTGCCTCCAGAACTGCTAATCACACCGCGAGGTCGATACCATATGCAATGCATGCATTGTCCTTCTCATCATATCATATACAAGCTCGATTGTTCATGATTGTAACGATAGAGCCATCGGATCATTGTCCGATTTATTGTCCATGCTACCCATTAATGCAAGATTGTCCCTGATCCCCAGACGTCCCAACGCGCTTAGATCTGCTCTTACTTCGTATTTCGGACCAAGATATACCCCTATCGACCTGGACCAGGAGGTGCGGGCAGACCTCTACCCATCGGTTGTGGTGATATGGGCAGTATTGCTCCTCTTCCTTTCCCCTGTAGACCGCGACAGCGTCAGCGCCATCAACAGCCATCATTCCGATCTCGAACAGACTTACCTTTCCGCCTCCAACACCGCCAGCTACAGGACCATGTTTCGCCATCAACGCGAACAAGTCGCTGATCTGCTGTTCGAGGACCTTCTTTTCCTCTCTCATCTGACCAAGTTCGACCATCGATCGGTTCACCTCTGTCGTGAGAAGTTTTTTGAACTCTTCGACATGGACTGTGAAAGCGCAAGACCCATTAGCTTCAAAGTGTATCTGGTGCAATCAAACATACGATAATGTGCGGCGGCAACCCGAAGGTGATCGAGATGAAAGAAAAAAGGAGCACCACTCACGCGACACGTTCACTGATGTAGCCTGCTGCATAGCCTCTATAAACCTCATTTTCTCTCCACGAATCTCGGCGGTAAGATCTGAAATTGCATTTGTCAGCTATGGTCGAAACTGTTCTGTGCGAAGGTGTGATTCTGAACAACTCACCCGTAGCCACAGCTCTGAGAAGCATTTCGTTGTCCTGTCTCTGTCTCTCCAGCAGAGATAAGACTTGTTCGACCACTACTTTCCGAAGATCCAGTCCGTCAGCATCCGAGTTCTTTCCTTCTCCACAGCCTGCTTGCGAGTCGAACACAGATAGATCGGAATTAGAAAACACCCACTACCTTGCTGATTCGCTTGTCTCTCCTTATCCTCGCCCATCATCCTCAACAACGCATCCAACCGTTGTCCCACCATACCCTCACTGTCATTCCTCCTCTTCTGCTCCGACATCATACTATGTACATCGGCGACCAGGTCTGGCAGTCCAGCTTGCGGTGTACCATCTCCATTAACGGCCGATTCTCCTGGACCGACCAGAGTGGTGAGTCGCTTGGACATGGAAGAGAGCTCGGTAGAACTGTTCAGAACGAATTTCTCAAGCCAAGTATTCAGCTCGTTGAGGTCTGCGGGTGGACAATATGTCAGCTTGGTTTGGTTCAGAGCAAGGCCGATCCGAAATGAGAGCGAAGCGGAAATATTATTGCAAAACCGGTTCCGTGTACTAGACGTCAAACACAGGCCTTCAAGGCAAAAGGGCACACTCACACCTGGCGATATCTGTCGTCTGCTGAGTCTGTATACTCCTCGCCTCTTTCAGTTCTGTAACAAGAGCTAAAACCTCCCCAACCTGCTTTGTCGTCTCCTCATTCAGTACACCAGAAGATGGACCGGTAGGAGACCCCTTCGTCGAAAGTGTCGGATCTGGCGAGTTGGGGACGCTATGTAAAACCTGAAGTCCTCCTAATCTCGGCGAAGGCTTTGACGACCCGCCGGTCTGATGTGAGATGTA
The DNA here is from genome assembly GCF_039105145.1 of Kwoniella newhampshirensis. Lineage (NCBI taxonomy): Eukaryota > Fungi > Basidiomycota > Tremellomycetes > Tremellales > Cryptococcaceae > Kwoniella > Kwoniella newhampshirensis. Next base: position 470,347 of record NC_089960.1, read on the forward strand.
TTCAGTAACATCGATCAGTGTTAGGGAAAGATCAGAGAAAACTTACCAGATCAGCCATGATTTGCGCTACTTCTTCTCCTGCGTTCTTCACTTCGTCCGAAGGACTGACTGTCAAGGTGCCTGCTCTTTCAAGAGCTTCCTTCGTGGGATCGTGAGGTGTCGCATTCTCCAGTTTGACACCTTCAAGATCTGCTCCAGCGCCAGCGCCCTGAGCGGGTGGCGGTATAGCCTGTTTCGACAATAACTGCTGGCATAGAGTCGCGATATTGTCCAACTTGCCGTGCATCTCACTGATGTCTGAGGACTGTGATGATGACATCTGTCTGCTCGTCGTAAGCTGTGACAACTGCAAAGCGTTCTCGATTCCCTTGACGTCCAACTGAAGTGTATTGAGCTTGTCGTCCAACACCTTTGGAGCCATCGGATTCTTCGCACTTTCCACCAAACCCCCCAAGCTCGAGATGATCCGATGCAAGTCCACGGAAACGCCATCGATCTGTCCTGCTAATGTGACATGTTCGTTTGAGTGACTGTCAAGTTTCGCAACGATGACGGTTGGATCAGTCCCGGAGACTGTTGTCAGAGAAGAATGACCAGTTCGAGGCGTTTGCATCTCCGTACTGGGACCAGTCTCACAGGACGATGTGGGTGCTGAAGGGATGGTCGACAAAGGTCGACTTCCGTCTGGTCTTGTGGACAGAGGAGATTCGAGCATGTGCACACCTCCAACAGAAGGTTTGGGGAAAGTGACGTGACTGATATGGGTTGCCGGTCTTGCTGACTTGTCTTCGTCTCCAAATCCGCTCATCCCGTCGGTGGAACGTTCTTCCAAAATCGGCATCGTGACATTCTTCCTGGCACCCACCATCCCGAAACGTCTTGGTCTCTCCTCGCTTAGTCCATCTGCCACAGCACTGGGAGCTCGGCGAACTTGACTAGCTGAACGAGACGGGTTGAGATCATCTGGATCGAAACTCAACGCTGTTTCTGACTTCGAGAACCCGTTGACCCTATCGATCTCACTGTAAGGAACGTTGACACTAATGCGACTTGTTGATGCATCCGATCTCTTGCTATTCGTACGAGAGAATATCGATAGGTCTCGCTCGGTATTCGTGGCAGTTGGTTGCCAGGCTTTGATCCGTTCTGATATGGGTAACTCGCCTTCTTGAGCAGACCTCGCAATCACTGGTGCAGGAGAAGGTAGCCGATATTGTAGCTCTGCAGTACTCCGCTCAGAGGGGGTGGGGATCGTCTTCATGTTCACATCGCCGTCATCATCGATATCGGGACCGGTCTCGAACATCCTCTGTACGCTGTTCCGGAGGTCGTCGGGACTATCCCTTTTGGCCAATGCTGGTACAGGGGTTTCGACATCGCTAAAGGCCGCACCAAGAGCACTAGCTGCAACCCACGTATCCCCGACTTTCTGCACGGGAGGAGCAGAACTAGATCCAGATGACTTCGCTTCCAAAAGAGCCAGCCTCGCCCTGAAGTCTGACGTTTCTCCGCGAGGCTGTGTTGGAGGCGAAGGATACGACTGGGCCAGTGAGGGTACAGTTGTCGTTGGTTGCCGAGTCACATGCACAGCTGAGACCACTGGGGAAGGAGGCGGGAGAGCACTTGGCTGGGTCGATTTACAGGCAAGAAGGACATCCCTGTGACACAGCAAGGGGTGTCAGCTCCCTTAACCGAAGCGGGGCAAAGGCTGTTCCAAACTCACCAGATAGCACTGACCCATCCCAATCTCCCTGCCACTCCTTCCACTCCTATGTATCGTTTACTTCCATCGCTCCAAGCCATCTCCAAGACTTCCGTTCCAACACCTTCCGGCACCGGTGGTATCCCTCTCCCTCTGACCTCATCTCTGCGCAGACTTCTCACTTCTACGCAATCTTTCATTGCGATCTCTACGTCAGGTAGAGATCCCGGCGCCGGCTGAGGAACTTGAGAGAAAGGAACGGCAGGTGCAGAAGCTTGAGTGGGATTTGCCCCAGACAAGACTCGACGAGGTGTCGAGTTTCCTGATTGGGGACCTTGGAAGATCGGACAGTAGGTCACATGGAGTGTAGAAGGAGTGAGTGTGGCCCATGACGATAGCCATGATCCCCATTGAGCATATGAGGAGCAAGGAGTCGGGATAAGATACATGACTGGCGAAGTTCGGATAATCTGTTCATGCAGTGAATAGTGTCAGATGAATGCGATTTGTGAACAGTCGACAGCGGAAAGTAGCTCACGTTAGGATCCATCGTCCCCTTTCCGTTCATCTCTTCCTCTCCCATCCTATCGCTGAACACGATTCCGCCTGGGAGACCATTCGTGCCTAACCTTTCCTCACTCCCCGACTCGTTTCCGATGCCATACGATTCGGATCTTCTCATCCCGTATCCAGATCCTTTATCTTTCCCTTTCCCTTTAGCCTTTCTTCCAATGGCTTGCATTCCTCCCCCAAAGAGGTTCATCATCTCCTTGAGCGGTGATCTCCCTCCCATTTTCTTCCGCTTCTCACCTCCTGACGGACTAGGCGAGAGCGAGTATGACGAAGGCGACGGAGTAAACGTCGATGATGACCTTTTCCGATTCGGCAGTGTCGGTGTCTGGAGATGCTGGAGTGGTGAAGGAGCGTAGGTGGTCCTTGCTGAGGGGGAATAGTGACTTGGGCCAGAAGGGGCAGAGTAAGCATAATTGGAAGGGGAAGAAGCCGGAATAGGAGTGGCTCTTGGGATCGGCAAAGGTTTCTTTTCCAGGTATTCTCGACTCATGACTCTTGTCACACTGTGGCGCGATCCGAGTCCTATACCGGATCCTGAACCAGGTGGAAATCTGGGTCGTCGTTCCGTGACGACTGATGCTGGGGTACCTGGTAGACTCTCCCACTGCTGAATCATCCTCTTTGCAGATCCTGTCCCACGTTTCAGCTCGGGTGAAGACGCTCGAGCTGGACCTAGCCGCACATCAGCGTCTCGTTGAGTGGTCCGATTCACTGGTGCGGTCGCAGGTACGGGGACTCGACGGAGATTGGTAGGTGTCGTGATGTCCGAAGACACTTTTCGACTGATTCGTAACGGTGAGGTGGACCGAGTTCGATCCATGGGTATAGGTAAAGCCGGTAGCCTTCCTCTTGTCGACGGTGACGACGATGATTGTCGACCATGCTCGAAGACCCTCGCTCGATCTTTCACACTCTGACCTCTTCCCAGGTCCAAACTCCTCCGCCTTGGTCCTTCTTCTGCATATCTCGAGTCCAAGACCGTCGCGCTTCCTTCTTCACTCCCTTCTGAGATGGCCATCATCTGAGTTTGACTTTCACCTCGGACTTGCGCAGCTCGCGGCTTCCCTCCTCCCTTGCCCGCACTCCGAAGGGGACTTGCCAGATCAGGAGTGGTCAATGCCGTCTCGGTGAGAGAGTGATGCGATGTCGATGTAGTGTTGTACGATGTTGTCGAGAGGATAGTCGTTGTTGTTGGATGGGAAGTGTAGGTCGGTCTTGCTGTTCGTGACGATGACATTAGATGATGGACAGATCTCACCGGTACCCGTTTTCAGAATGTTTGACCGTTCCTCCGCAACAACTGTTTCTCGTTGTGCTGTGGACTCCTGACCTTCGCAGCTGGTATACACCCTACTTCTCCACAGTCAGTCGTTCTCGTTTGTTGTCGAAGTAAATGCTGTGTCGATAATCGGTGAGTGACGTATACAATGAGCAGTGACCAGAGAACAGATCCAATGTTGTTGCCCTTGTCCATCTACTATCACAGTTGACATCTCATGTCTCTACTTGACCACGCGAGCGAAGGTGTAAGAACCCATCCTCGGAGAAAGGTCAGATGACGTGTCTCAATGGATGGGATGATTCGCACGGGGGATTGTCCAGCCACTCGAAAGGGATGCGATACCGATGTTATTTGCGATCCGGTCTGGAACTTGGTGATGCAAGTGTCAGACAAGTGGTAGATCTGTATGCATACTGTCTCCCATCGACATCTGCCGATCACCAAGATCTCAAGTGAACCTCGGTTCTCATGTTTCAAAGAGGACACAAGAAGAGAAAATCATTCACGCTCATGCAACACATTCCTGATGCGGCAGTGGACTAACTGTTGATCCGATTTTCCAGGAACACATCTACAGTGAAAGCGGACAACACCGACAGTTCGCATGTCACCGATGTTCCCTCCAGGAGCGAGATGAAAGTGTCACCATGCGGTCACATATACGTGTCTGATCGGGGCTTCGGTGAGCAGTTGGAAGCCAGGCAGGGGTCACAAACGCATCGTCACTGCTCAAGTTGACTTGCCAGTCTCTCTTCTTGTCAAACGAGCATCACTGTCTGTCCTGCTCATCCCACGAGGCCGCCTCTCCATTCAAGATGGCACTCACCAACGAGAAACCCGTCCTTCCCTCGGTGATCAACACCTCTTCTGAGCACGATCAAACCCACATTCACAAGCAATCATGGGCGTCCAAGAACCGTCGTTCGCTCTGGGCTTCGCTTGCCCTCTTCCTCCTCCTTCGTTATCTTGTCCTCCCAAACGTCCTTCCCAACTCAACAGAGTCTGAAAACCACGCTCTGTCTGCCCATCATGGATCTTCCTGTGCTCAGGCAGATGCTATCTACCCTCAGAGCTTTGACGCTTCGAGCGTCGTCGAGGGAGAGAAGGATCAGATCATTGATTGGCTCAGTGGGGCTGTCAAGGTTCCCACTGAGATCTTCGATGTGATGGGCGAGATTGGTGAAGATAAGAGGTGGGATGTGTTCTATGAGTTCTCTGAGTGTAAGTCTTTCTGCTGTGGGGACGCACGATACAACGCAGACACTGACCAAACGGTATCGATAGACCTTGAAAAGGCGTATCCTTTGATGTGAGTCGCCGGCCGGGCCCTAGCATCTGCACACAAGTTCTGATGCCGTTCAATTTATGACCAGCCATGAACACCTTACTCGAACCCGCGTCATGACCCACGCCCTTGTCTTTGAGTGGCAGGGTTCTGATCCATCACTCAAACCTCTTCTCCTGACCGGACATCAGGGTGAGCATCCTTCCCACCGATCCTGATTCGTTTTGTCCACCACTGACTGCAAACCTTGTTTGTGGACTTCTCCTAGACGTCGTTCCAGTCCTACCCGCGACTCGAGACCAGTGGTCGCATGCTCCTTATGGTGGAGAATACGACGGCAAGTACATCTGGGGTCGAGGCTCTATGGACGACAAGTCTGGTGTGATCGGCTTCCTGTAAGTCATTTGCTTCAGTGTAAGCTACCCGGGTCATGGGTGCTGACACCTCGTTGTAAGATCTGCCATCGAACTCCTTCTCAAGTCAGGTGAATTCGAGCCAACTCGCACTGTCATCTTGGCTCTTGGTATCGACGAAGAAACCGGTGGAAAGGTGGTTCGTCTCTCTCGTCCAGCTCCGACATCCTTCTGTCTGGTCCATCACCTCGAACTGACGAGATGGGATCTTATATCTGCAGGGCGCTCTTAACCTCGGTATCTGGATCGAGGAGAAATACGGCAAGGACTCTATCGCAATGCTCGTCGATGAGGGTAATGCTGTGGCAGAGGTCTGGGGACAAGTAAGTGGTATAAACAGTACTATACCGCACTTGCCGCTGATTAGCGTTTGTCGTCTTTCGTTAGCTGTTCGCTACCCCTGCTGTCGGGGAGAAAGGATACATGGACCTCGAACTCCGCGTCGAGACCCTCGGTGGACACAGTTCCGTCCCCCGTAAGTGGACTACAGTGATAGGAGAGATCAGCTTCCACTGACACAGACTCCTGACTCTATCACTCAGCCCCTCACACTGGTATTGGATACATTTCGCTCCTCGTCGCTGCCCTTGAACAACACCCTCACGAGCCCTACCTCAACCCAGAGTCCCCTCTCGTCAACTTCATGTCATGCGGGGCCGACAACGGTCCTACCTTCCCTAAAGATCTCGTCAAGGCAGTCCGCAAAGTTGAGAGATCTTTGCAAGCCAAATCTCACAAAGTCGACAAGAAGGCCCTCAAAGAGCTCGAGGATTGGTGGGTCACCGGAGGTGAAGAGGATGGAACTTTCCCCATCAAGGGATTGGGCAAAGCTATGGTCTCCACTACCCAAGCTGTGGACATCATTAACGGTGGCTTGAAAGTCAATGCGTTGGTGAGTCGGCTTTGCTGCCTCTCATTGTTCGATAGAGGAGTAACATTTAGTATGTCGCAGCCCGAAGACGTGGTGGCAGTCGTCAATCACCGAATCAGCATCGCCTCATCCGTCGCGGAGCTTCAACACCATCTAGTAAATGTGATCGCCCCCGTTGCCTCCAAGCTCAACCTAGCTGTCGAAGCTTTCGGCAAGGAAGTGAACTACGCCGACTGCCATTCCGAATTCCAAGCCGGCCCTAAGGCTGGAAAGGTCATTCTTTCTGTGGCGTACAACTCTTCGTAAGTATTGTTTGGTATGTTCTCTCCATGGGTGAGATGATGACTTGAGTACCCTCAGGCTTGACCCCGCTCCTGTTTCACCTTTCACTGCTTCGGACCCTGCGTGGAAACTCCTTTCCGGTACCGTCAAGAGCGTATACGCAACCCGACCTGGATTCAACGCTACTGAGGAAGAGGCGAAGAAAGAGATCTTTATGGCTCCATCCATCTCTACCGGCGTAAGTCTCTTTGTACGCCACGCTCCGGTGCTTTGTATCTTGATAGTGATTAATGAGTGTGCGTTTACTAGAACACCGATACTAAGCGATACTGGAACTTGACCAAGAATATCTATCGATTCGCCTACCTGATTGCGGACAAAGGAGACATTGAAGGTGCCCACACTATCAATGAGCACGTCGTGAGTAGTGGATTGGCTCAACAGGCTAGGGAGTTCTGTTTGCGCTGACAAGTCACTCATCATAGTCTGCTGATGGCATTGTGGAGCTGGTGAGGTGGTTCGCCAACCTAATTGTGAACGTTGATGAAAGTAGAGAGCTTTGATCGGAGTCAAGGGTTGCGGGCAAACGCGAGGATGCAACAGCTTAAACCAAAATTCACAAGAATGGTCAGCTAAATGGGGCGGTATTACCGTAGCTAGTTTGGTATACACCGCGATATGCAGTGAGAATGCAATGACAGAAGCGGATGAAATGCAGGTGTACCTTCGTGTCACGGACGTCCCTACAGGCTGATCGACTGCCCTCTTATCTGTTCAAAGACAGAAAGACGGAAATAGAGCTGACTCTTTCAGTCATTCAAAGCTCTTCTGTCTCCATTATGCTGTCAATCTACCAATCACCGCAAATAAACATCCTTCCATCTCGTCCCATCTCCATCCGCTTCCATCCGCTTCAAACAAAGAGGACGCAATCCTCCAAGGTTCAAGTTTCCTCATACCGGCCAGAGCCACCAAGATCGGATCGTCCGGTCCAGGTTTTCAACCAGACCCTGGACCGGAGAAAGACGCTTGACGGAGATTAGGAGCGTTAAGTTACCTATGATAACTTAGTCGCTAGAGTGGATGAGACTGAGGAGATAATCGGATTGACGGTCAATTCTTCCACACATGGAAGGGTTGCAAGAGTACCATTCTCCTTCGGGTGTTTGTTGTCTTTAGTGTCGGTGAGTAGATGACTGTCAACATGCAGTGAGACAAGATTCGGCGTCAGACTAGCTTGATCAAAGCTTTGACGGTCTCGTACCAATCGGATCGAAAGTCGATGCGAATGACCCTCAACGTTGCGAGAGGTTGCGAGATCTTCTTCAAAACCTCAAGAATCGGAGTGAAGTAAAATGAAGTATGGGCTGATAGGTCATGCGCATAGGAATCGTTGGCGGGAAAGTCAATCTCAGCTTTGGCGCGTGTTTGACAGGATCATCAACAAGTCAATGAGAACGACGGGTACTTGGAATTGTTATTCCAAGTCTAAAATCTTTACGCAACTCATTCGCCAGGGCGAGTAGATTGGAATGTTCGAGAATTGATTGATCAACATCTCGCAACTGGTTGCCAATGAAAGATGAGGTGATCGTGAGATGAGTCTACCCGTATTCTCTTTTGTATGGTCTGTTCGGATCAGCGGTGGAGTTCTAGAATAACTAAGTTAGCTCTGACCGATATTATCTTGGTGGGTGATTCGGACAGGGCGCCAGATTCGACTTTCGGAAGACATTGTCAGAAGAGATGAAGTCTGAGCGAGTTGGACCACCGAAAGTCTGTCGAGCAAAGAGGTGGTCAGACAGAGAATTTCATAAGGTTGTTGAACGAGTTTAGGTGTTTAGGTGTGCGGATATCCGATCTGGCTTGAACTCATTGTAGATTGTGATAATTGGTTTTGTGTACACACCGGACAAGACTGATGAGTGAATGATAAAGATCATCTGTCAGTTAGTATCTGATGACGCGGTCGAGGTGATCGGTCAGTCAATGGAAGGAATGAAACGATCGTCCGAGCTGGAAAAGGGTGCGATGAGCCTGGTAGATAGGAATTTTTTTTTGGCAAGGCTTTCTGCCTGGTAAGTCTGGTAAATCACTGCATGGCAATCTTAGTAGGATCATGTCAAGGCTGACTGCGGCACAGTGCTGACATTGACCGTCGTTGTCATGAGATTGGGTCCCAACGCGGATTGTGGACTGGACTGAGTGCCGACAACGATACGTTACTGTATCCGAGTTTCGGTCATGCTCTGGCTGGGTCACGACGTCACCAGAGATGCGGCCGTTGTCTCAAAATCATATCTACAAGTCTCTCCGCGGCTCATGCTCCGATCGCACTCGTCGTTAGTCTTGCTATGCTAGGTCGAGCAACTAGTGGTGACTCGAACACAGCATTCTGATCGCATGCCAAGAGAGACCGAAAGCCAACAGAGAGCCCAAGAGATCGGCTCGCGTGCCTAACAACGCAACTCGGTCCCACGCGTCGCGTCTCTTGGTAGATGCATATGTGATGGTTGGTGACTGACTCCCATTGCTGTGTAAGATTGACGGATTGACAGATTGACGACAGCAGTCAGCAGTACTGCATGACAGCGCAACGTCTTGCACTTGCTTCGTCTTATCAGCGCTTGCACCACGACATCGAAAGCGATCCGCAACGCATCGTAGCAACAACTATCGTCGGATCACCCGTGCGACTCCTCCACGTTCGTGCTTTGAATTCCGATATCTTTTGGACCGTCCGGACAGATGTGCATCTTTTTCATGTCTATATAGTATCTTTTGACGTGAGTGCTCATGCAAACCACTGGTTGCTGCGGCTTCTACTGATTATCCTGCTTGACAGCTTTACGAACTCTCACGACAATGGGCAGCACGGCTATAGAACCCAAGGAGCTTGGCACGTTGATCGTGGTGGTTGGAAAAGCGGTGAGTGGCTGATCACTTCTCATCGGATTTCGTAGCTGGGCATCGGCATACAAGTGGGAGAGGCGGCGGGGAGGGGGGAGAGAGAGGGAGGCGAGATGCATATGGCGCTATGAATTCGTGCTGATGTATGGGAACGCAGAAAAACCTTCCTAACAAATCTCGGTTCGGCAAGCAAGATCCGTTCTGTACCGTTGCTGTAGGTGAGGAAAAGCAGCGCACCAAGCCTATCAAGCGGTAAATTTTCTGCCTCTTCTCCTACCCCGAGGGACCAAGAGACCCAGTTGATGAGCTTCGTCATGTTTCACAGAGGCGGACAGCACCCAGAATGGGACGAAGAGCTCCGTTTCGCCATTTTCGAAGATCTGGATGACGTTCTCGTTCGATCCGAATCACAACCCGATTCTCTCACTTCTTCTTTGAATGGCGCTCCCCCACCTCTGCCGAAAGACACACCAGCAGGCGTCATAACCTCTGCAGCGTTGGCGAGCAAGAGCAGGAAGGGACCGCTGGGAAAAAAGGGAGGGTTGAAAAGCATGAGAGTGGCTTGTTATGCCGATGATCCAAAAGAACCGGAATTGATCGGAGAGTGTGTGATCAACATTGAGGAAGCTCTGAAGAAAGGGGAGGTCGATGGTGGGTCATTGACTCCAATCACTATCCGTATATGCTAATGCTTTGTCTTAGAATGGTACGAGTTCACACACAAGGAGAAATACAGCGGGGAGATATATCTCGAGATGACCTTCTACTCGAACGTGCGTCCCTTACCTCCAAGCCACACACACTGTCGCCTTCCCAACTGAACCTTCGTTCCACAGGATGCGCCTCCGGTCAGACGCAATGTGCCTCGGCCTGCGATACACAATAGCTATGGCAGTACTGGCGCTTTCACGGCTAGTCCTTCCTCGACTCTTTCATCCTTAGCGAGCAAGACTAGACTGCCGGGAGCGCTAAATGCATCAGGAAGCGTGTCCGGACTTAGCCTTTACATTCCCCCCTACGTCCAAGCGCAACAGGGTGAAAGTGCCCTCCCTCCAGCCCAGGTGCCTCCGTCCAATAGCTTTGCCGAGCTAGGTCTTCCACCAGATCATCGCTTAAATCACACCCTACCGGTGAGTTCGTCGCAGTGTTGAACCGATTGACGCTGACTCGTCAAAGCAACCTGGACAGCCGGCTTATCCGCCTGGTCAGTCACCCAATCAGGCTCTCCTCGGCTCACAAGCGTCCATCGATGCTCTGACAAGACCGATGTCATCGATGTCACTGGGGACGTCATTTTCAAGTCGACCTCTTTCGTCTACTCCGGCGCCCAGCTCGCAGTCGAGCGTTGGACATGCGTACGGTGCTCATCGACATTCTGTTGGAGGTCATTCGGAAGCTCCGTGGGGTCCAATACTATCGCAGTCTCAACCGGTCCCGGCACCCACACCACATCCTCGCCCTATGTCGACGAGTGATGCGATTGCGTGGGACCAAGGGCAACATTCAGATGTGGAACGACTACGAGCTGCTGCGACACCTGTGCCTCGGCCGTCCTCTGGACAGGGATACATTTCACATCCTGGTCCCTCGTATACTCCTGTGCCGCGGCATTCTTACCAGTCTACGGACAGTCGAGCTCCCTCGCCTATTCCTCCCTCGCTGCGACCAGCCGGTCCTCCACACCCTACCCTTCAGCATCACCCATATTCGGCGGCGCCTGAAATTCCCATCTCTTACCCGAACCCATCGCCCACACCTGCACCACCGCCTCCTTCTGCATCAGAGCCTCCCATCAGCCCGTCGACATTGGCGCATTACCAGCTGCCGACCTCCTCATTCAGTAGTCTCACTCAACCTGTGGCCGATCTACGCAGAGCTTCCAGCCCTGGTCCAGGCTTACACCCTGCCCACTCAGGCGGCTCGTACCAGCCACACAATCATACCATTTCGGCTCCCCAGCGGGCTTACGATGCGACACCGTTGAGAAGCAACAGCTATCCTGTCAGTCAAGACTATCAGCAAATGCCGCCGGTACCGGGGCATTCTCAGCCGACCTATGGATCGACTTACCCTCCACAGCAGCAATCCCAACCGAATCACCAACCTCTGCCACATCAAAATCATCACGCCTACTCTCAGGCAAGCCAACCTCCCGTCCGCCAACCTTCGCCAGCTCCGCCTCAACCTCTAGGAGCCGATGAAGGATATGTGCCTTGGTACCAGCAAACTCAGTCTGCTCGACCGCCATCGCAGCCGCCATACAGACAAGACGAATACGGTCAGCCATCGCAACGGCCTCAATACGGTTCACAGCTTCCACCTTCGCATTATACCTCAACACCTGCGCCCCCACCTCCCGTGCCGGAACGTCGCCCAGGGCAGCAGCCTCCGCCTCCGCCGAAACCCCAAGCCGTAGGCTATTATCCTTCAGACGAGCTGTACGCCCAGCACAGGCAGGATACAGGAACACCACAACTGAATGGCTGGCACCCTAATCATCAAAGCAGGCCGTCTTATGACAGTGGTGTCGTGCCCTACGGGAGTCAGCATTTTACCGCTTCGGCTGGACAACCGTCGTCATCGACCTTTTCGCCCCCACCACATCAATACCAAGCTCCTTACCAACCTGCACCATCTCCTCCTCGCCAGCAAAGCTGGCAAACGTCGTCGCAAGCATCAAATTACGGAGGACCTCAGAATGGTCATGGGCAGCCCACATCTTCACAACTTCCACCACTGCCGAATCATGGTTCCTCCAACTACTATGATTCGGCTCCTCCACATACTCAAGATGCGTACCATAGAGCGGCAACCCCGCAGCCCCCCACAAACCCTTATCGACAATCCCCCTCGCCCCAACCTCCTGTCCAGAATCCCTATCAACGCTCAGCATCTCCACAACCTGGATACGATCGTGGTCCGTCGCCGCAACCTCCTTTGCCGATGCATAGCTATCAGCCAGCACATTCAAAGGATCCTTGGCAACAACAACAAAAACAACAGCAGCAGCAGCAGCAATTCACTGGACCTGACCTATCTCATTCTCCGCTGCCCGATCCGTATCGTGCACCTTCGCCCTCGCCATTGCATCAAACAAGTTCAGGCACAGGAGTAGCAAAGGGAGATTGGAAGTCATATATGGCTAGCTTGGGGACTGGCGGTCATGTCGGTGCAGGCGGAAGTATGCCCAATCGAACGCCTAGTCCACAGCCTCCGCCTAAAGATCAAGGACAATGGTTCACTCCTCCACCCAGCCTACCAGCATCGATAGCACCCCCAGAAGGATGGAGAAGTACTTTGCCTGCGCAAACGGATGGGCACGCGTGGCGAGGCTGAGGGAACAAGGCAAACGCTGACGGGGGTTGGAAAGCGACGGTGACGAGGAGATTGACTAGTTGGACGACGTTGAATCTGGTAGACGATCAAGAGGTTTATCTAAGTTGATTCGAAAGTACGACTTGGTTTTAGTCATGCACTGTATATGCAAAGCTCAACTGCGGACCATTACCATTTTGGATACCTTGCGTAATGCTCAAGTTGTAATGTACCACATCACTAACCTTACTCATCGATGTGAAAGTATAGAATTGGAAAGACTATGTAACTTATGCGAAGTCTGGAATAAAACTCTCACCCGTATCGGCGGCCAGCTCCAATACGTTCCCAGGGGGAAAAACCTCGTTTTCAACGAGTAAAAAAATAACCCCCTGCCAGTAAGAGAAACCATGACTTCAATTGCCGTGAAGCGAAAGGTACAAACGAAAGTAGAAAGAAGAAAGAGCGAAATGACAGGAGGAGCGGAGAGGCGGAAGGGGTAGGGTTAGTGAGAAGGGCACCCACTTACCCACCCACCCGTGAGTAGTAACTAGAAGTTTTGAGTCCCACCCACCCTCAACCCCACCGCTATGATTTCGTTTCGTTTCGTTTCGTTTTCTTTCGGGTCGGCTGCACCTGTTGCTGCTCTCCTCCTTACCGTTTGATGACCACACCCTTGACTGGAGCCAGTAGTCAAGGACGCCCCCTTGGGTGAGACTCATCTCACCGACTCTCTGAATGTGGCTTTGCAATCACGATAGATGCGGATCGATGAGCTCACCGATGGTGAAGGTCCTGTACCAAAGGTGAAGGAGGTAGAGCACTCGGTTCAACGAGATGGCTTACGCGCGAGTCTTCCTGTACACCGACACGATTTGATGACTCGGTGACTTGATGGCTTGATGGCTTGAAGTCCTTCTCGGTTTGGTGAGTATCAATCAACGGTCCCGTCCGCGGTCAGTTCAGACTTGGGTGGCATGCTCTAATCGTGAGAGATCAATCACCTAAGCACACTCGAAAGATTGAAGGGGGTGATGATGAGGAGCGAGTTGAGGATCAAAGGAGCGAGGGCAACATGAAGAAGGAGAGTCAAGTGTAAGAGGTAATGAAGAGGAGTCGATACGCCAGACAACAGGTTAGAGGAGACACGAAGAGTGGAGCGAGCACAAGGTGAAGGAGGTGGTGGCAGGAAGGACGAGTTGGAAAAAGTGGTGGCAAACCAGTCAGAGAACGAAAGGAACGTGCAAATGGAGAGTGAATGAGAACGAGACGTTTATAGGATGAGGGGATGAATTGAAGGAAGCTGAAAAGAGCAGAATGAAGCGGAATAAGGTGAGGAGAAGTGGTGGCAACCGTCCATCAAATGGAAAATGATGGCGAAAGAGTCAAGCGTAGAAACCGATGGGACGAGAATGTGGACTGTGCGCCAATGTGGATTGAACTCACCAAATCTTGACTTGTTGCGTGGTGAAGCTTGTGGAACGGGCGAGTAAAGCCTGTTTTGAAGGACTTGATGGCGAATATCCGTAGAGAAGCGAATGAAGAGAAAAAGATAGATAAATTGGGGATGTGGGACGATATTTATATCAGCGAGGTCCGACTCACTCATGGGCAGTCTGGGACTGAGCGAGGATTGCGACTGGTCGACGACGTGGTCTTATTGTTCCTGTAACAACGGGCGCACAGAATGAAGTCAGTAGTCAAAGCGTATGAAACTGAACGACAACTCGGGCGTTGCTGTCGTCGAGAGCCCCAAATCCGGAACAATAAAGGATGGTTTGGGAAGTGATCGAACTTGTTTTGCAGGGACAAAAGCGGCGTGAGAAGACGTCTAGTCCGATCCCCCGTTTTTTCTTGTTCCGCCCCGTCTTGATCGGTGCTTTCCATTGGCTGTTGTTCTGTCAGTCGGAATACGACAGAGGAGAGTCAGTATGATTGAGGATCAGCAAATTCGCAAAGAAGCTGGAATGTGTGCCACTACTGTCTTCGATTGGGTCCGCGAGAGGGGTTGGTTCTTCGGTTGTCCTGATTATTTGCACGATGCCCACGTCGGGATCGATCGGCTCCGGGGCATAATAAGAGTGATTGTCTGCCGAGACGTGAAAGACAATGCGTTGACGACATTGAGTTGATCGAGTGACTAAAGCGATCGAAGTAAAGTCGGCAATAGCTGTGTCTGCGGGCGCCACATAGTTCCTGCACGCGATCAATGCATGAAATATCCCTGGTCAAACTGCACAGCACACAAACAAAACTCCATCCCCATCGTTTCACTTCCTAATCCGGTCATATACACACGTCTACAGCGAAGCGGCAGAGTCGAGGTTCAAGGGTTTACTTGTCAACCTCAAGATCTCCGCAGAAACATCCTCGTTCGTACTTCTCACGGTCAGTCGACACAGCTTGGCTTCGCGATTGGGTTCTACACGGCCCAGTATACCGCTGTATGGAAATATCATAGGTCAGAATGAAGTCATATGCTTCCGAACGCACAACGACAACTTACACTTTTCCTGTCGAAGACATGTGAAGTACCCCAGCAAAGACAATCTAAAAGTGATCAAATTTCACGTCAGAGCTTTCATCCGTGGCGGCGATTCATTGCACTGCTCACATTCTCAGGTTTGGGATCGATATTAGGCAAAACCGACAACCTGTTTCCTGCCACAATTCGATTGTTTCTTGAGATATCAACAGCACCAGTAGATAAGAGCTTGATGGGGAAGATGAGCTGAGCTTCTCTTGGTGGACCTGTATGTTTTCGATCACTCCGCATCAGCACACATATTCTTTTACCGAGATTCTCACTTACCGCCGATAATCTTCCATCTCTCAAAGAACGGTCCAGACTCCAATTCCACACTTTCCACGAACTTTGTCAAAAAGACTGGCAGCTTCAGGACTAACATCTTTGGTTCTTCGTCTCCTACCAACCAGCTCAATCTCAATACCGGTGTGGACATCTCGCCCCCGAAGTAGTCTTTACATTCTATGTGTATCATTTCTTGAATCTGGGCTTTGCCCGCTATTTCGTGAACCGGCGCATCGTGGAAAGCCACGCTGAGAGCTGATGATATAGGATTGTCAATACTGGCGAAGAAAGAATTGAATGGCGTGTCAACTTTGTTGCCGAAGAAGAGGGCCAAGCGACCCAGGTGACCATGGTATTCCGCTTTGACACCGATCTGAATCTGAGCGTTCTCGTACAGTACTCCTTCGTTATAGTAGCTGAGTCGCTCATGCCACTAAGCAATGATCGTTAGCTGGTGTTATCGTCCCGCCATCACCATGACTGACCTTTTCAATGTTTTCTCCCACTGTTAGAGGTGCGACAAGAGTCGGGTTCACCCCTCCCAGAGTCGCAGTATGTACTAAGCCATTGCCGTTGATATGCGGTGCCGGGTTCGACATCAATATAGGGGCAGCAGGCGTTTGTAATTGGGCTAAGTCCGCGCTGGGGCCATTTGGTAGTAACGGCTCATCTTGAACGGTACTGCCCGAAAGATCCAGCTCAGCCAAAGAAGACATGATATCCTCCGCTGGACCGGTGGTTGTTGTTCCCATCATCGTGTCAACATTCTGACTCATCGATCGCTGTGGTACAGAAGGTTCTGGTGGTGTAGGAACGGCCTCTCTTGAAGCCGCTATTGCACTTGACGCGCTCGCCATGATTGTTGCTGAATCTCCTGTACCCTTTCTGAAGTTCTTGAATCTCTCCACCTCCCTTCCCTTGTTGTCGTCCTTGTGTCCGATGACCCAAGTCCTTTTGTCCTGCGATTTCTCTCCCTTGCTGTGCAGTCGACTGACGAGTGCTGACTCCCGTTCTGGGAAGACCGGCATCTCATCACACATTGTCGCAAGAAGCTCATCTCCGTCTTCTCGACGTGATAAAGCGAGGTATTCGCATGCTCGTTGTTGTAGTTCAGCGTCGAGAACATGGGTGTAGCGTTCGAAGATGTTGATAAGGTGTTCCTTGATTTCAGGGAAGAGGTTCACCCACTACAAGGCGGTCAAGTCAGTCAATCGGCTATACCACTCACACGTCGCACACACCTTGATATATGTGGTGAGAAGGAGCGCTCTTGTAGGCGCTGTGCATAGATTGACTTTCGAGTGTAGAGCTTGGAATTGTTCAATTGGGCTACAACCTTCCTCATTCGCGATGAGGTGCCCAAACTCTCCCAGGATGTAGCCTGGCAAGGAATCAACATCAACAATGGAGGCGGAATCAAAGCACTCACCTCCTACTCTAATCATATTTTCATGACAAGTTGTCGCTTGCAGATGCCGGTAGACCGCTGCCGCTGCATACAACTGCACATCCTCGTTGTTGGTGACTAGCTGGACAACTCGATACCATACTTCCGCTCCAACATGGTCACCCGCAGCGGAAATGAGCTGCAGGATGGTGTCGACATACCACTCATACTGCACAGCACAAGGTCAGGCACAATTGTAGTCGAAGTTATGTATGTTCAACTTACTTCCGTGGCAAAACGCTCCGTCAGAATGGCGATCTTCAGAACCATCTCCTCTCTCAGGTTATAATCAGCGACCTGCAAATATCGCACCAATTCGCCGACGATGACCTTGGAATTTGAGGTGTCGCACATCGAGTATAGCAGATCCAGCGCCCGTCTTCTTACAGAAATGTCTCGATCTTTCAAGCCTTGTATGATCACGTTCTGATGCTTCTTGACTGCTTGGAGAGAGCTGGAAGTTGCAGCGAGATGAGCCATAGCGTCAAGCCCGAGATATCGAACATTGGTCTCTTTGGCCATGATGAAGCGCCCGAGAAGAATGGATGCGTTTTGGACGACAGTGGATTCCGGGTCGATGTGTATGGCAAGGTTGATAGCCTCAAACAGCACGGAGTTCTGGGCGTTATTGTGCTGTACATTCTGTGAAATACGAGTCAACAATAACGGTCTCGGTTGGCACACATGTTGTACATACTCGTGGTGTTTCCTGGGACGAGTCGATGATAGCTTGGAGTATTCCGTTGATCATGTCAATGACTTCGGGATTATCTGAGGACACTTTGTCAGAAAGGGCCCCACTGAGATCTCTGCTGGTTGTTGCGTCGACTCACCTGGTGGAGGGTAATATTGCAGCAAGCGGAGCAGTTTGATTTGCAGCCATGGATTCGGCACCTGCGGCGAGAGCATTAGCTTTTTGCAGCATATCGTACCAGTTGAGCTACTCACTTTATAGTATACATATTCCGGAGGATAGTCTCCGTCAAACACAATCTGCGTTCCCGTCAGTAACCAACCAGAGCCAGGCAGACCCAGGCAAATGTCGAGGATCGACAGCAGACATACCTTGTCTAGCCGATTTACAGCTTTCTGATAACATCCACTGAAGGCCTCCAGATCGGCCTGAGCCATGGTCGTTATCACGGTCACAACAGTCATCACAACTCCGGGATCATGATCGTCCATCATTCTGACAATTCTCTCAGCCCATTCAGATATGGGGATGACAGTGGGGTGTTTTCGGTACAGACGAAGGAGCGTGAGAGCTGCCTTTTTCTTCACGAACGTGGTTGACGTCCTACGGGGTTTTCACAACCATATAAGCTTCGTCATTGAATTCAGAAACATATGTAGGCTACTCACGCGCTGATCATCGCTCGATAGACAGCCTCAGCTAATGACTCGGCCATCTCCTTCCCTCCTAATGTTGCTATCGCATGTAATGCCAAACAGTTATTGATCTCGTTATGATCTTCCAAATCCTTTCGGAACGAATTGATTACCAGTCGTACCAAGTCCGAGTTCTCATGCATGAGGAGTGTCAGAGCGAGGTATCCCTACTTCGAATATCAGTCGTGGTCTGTTGGCCAGGAAAGCGGAAACAATACCACTTACAATCTGCTTTTCGCTATATTTTGAACTGCTGATCAGGTTGACCGCTTCCATATGACCGACGTCGACCTTGTAGCCCAGGATATAAGTGAAGACGACTTTGGCGAGATACTTCTTCTTCTGATATCCGTCGAGTTGACCATCCTTGAACTTTTGTCGAATGTGAGCCATCTCTCGGTTCACTCGCTTCTCCTCTAGTTCTCGAACACGACATGCTCGAAGGTCCGAGATGTACTGCGGAACGAGGGATCAGTATGGTACATGCCAAGCACTGACATCGTTTAGTACCCTGGACAGGCTTTTGCACTCACTTGGGTCAACCCCCTCATAGAGGTGGCCATGGTGCTGACGTCGTCCTCGAGCCTCAATGGCAACAACAAACAGAAGCGTTACAGGCTGCAAAAGACGCTCAGGCGATCGTCGCCGTGTTGGACAGGAGCTTTGGGATCGAACGTATCTGTAGAGCAAGTGGAGATCTGTTCGTAGGTGATAGCAATCAGCTGAATCCAATCTGAACAACAATAGAGCGCGTAAACCATAGAAGAGAGACACCGAAGAGAGACGCCAGAGCCGAGCACGGGGCACCTTACATAACAGCTTGACCGGACACAAAAATACACGTCATCCTTGGACTACACCCCCCTCTCATATCGCTCGGATCCGATCCATGTCAATCAAAGTGACAGGTCAGCTACACATCGAAAGCACATCCTCGCTCTATACAGACAAGATCCTCTCTCAAAGTCTTCTCGCTTTTCCTTCCCTTCGCCCCACCAACCACGCATCTCGTCTCGTCGGTACTGCGACATCGTCTCCTGCCTGTACCCCGACCAGCTACCACAAAACATCATGTCGCGCCGAAACTTCAATACTAACCTATCCAACTCCAACCCGAAACCCTCCACTTCGAGCACGACTACCAGCTCTAAACGCAAGAACTCGATATCCACGGGACCTACCATCACTCCTCCCGATCCTGACCATGCGATACTCCACGTGCCCACTCATACTTCCGAGGAGAAGCAAGCGATCCTGTCGCAAAAGAGCGGGTCCAGTTCTGGTGAAGCTGGAACTCCCGCAGAGGTCGATGAGGATGTTTGTTTCATTTGCGCTGAGCCTATCACCTTCTGGAGCGTAGGAGTGTGTGGACATAGGACCTGCCAGTGAGTGACAATATTTCGAGAACTCCTACCCTCGCCTGGATCTCATCGACAATGGTTTGCAAATTGGGTCGTTGCTGACGTGATATCTCCTGTAGCGTTTGTGCCGTCCGGTTACGCACGTTCTACAAGTAGGTTATCAGTTGGGTGTCTTTGTGGTGACATGGTGGCTCACGACTGAACAGGAAAACCGACTGTACTTTCTGCAAAACACCACTCCCTTCTCTCCTCTTCTCACGATCACCAGAAACACCCTTCCCTGCCGAATGTCATGTCACGCCATCACCACCCCAAGTCATCGCGAAGGCCCATGACAATGCTGATAAGTTGCCCAAGGGCGAGAGATGGGATAAGGGGTTGGTTATGCCTGGGACATTGGATGTTGGAGCGTTTCCTTTCGGTGACGAGATCCTAGGTGTTGTCTTTGAGGACGAGGATATGGTCAGTGACAGCTGGGGTTGGCACCAATCGTCGTCAAGGGTCCAAGCTGATACTTCGCTGAGAATAGATGGAAGCGACCCTTTTACTTCTCCGGTATAACTGCCCCTACCAAGACTGTCCCTTTCAGGCAGCCAATTGGGTCTCGTTGGAAAGACATACATTGTCGACTCACGGTCTTGTCATCTGCACCCTCTGTCGCTCTCAATTATCCAGATTCGCCCATGAGCAAGTCTTGTATCCACCGCACCTGCTCCCTCTTCACGACCCTTCGAAAGTCAAAAGGGGCCAAAGACCCCCGAGACCTCGTGGTGACAAGGAGATCGAGCTCGTCAAAAGCTGGGAAGCCCCCCACCCTCTTTGCGAGGTAAATTTCAGCATCAGGCCCTTTCATTGTCTTCTTAATCCTGATCTTCCTGACCTTACAGTTCTGTCATCAAGCTTTCTTCGGCCCTGACGAGCTGTTTAAGCATATGAGACATGAGCACGAGGAATGTCACGTTTGTAGAGAAAAAGGCGACAAGGATGTTTAGTAAGTTCCATGCCCAAGTCCACCACCTACCTTGCCGGACTAACTTTGGCCTCCATCAGCTTCCAAAACTACCTGAAGCTCGAACAGCATTTCAAGTGAGCTAGGTTGGTTACTGCTTCTGCCCTGTGCGCTGACAGTGCAATAGTCAAGACCACTTCCCCTGCACCCAGCCATCTTGCCTGGAGAAGAAATTTGTGGTGTTCCCCACAGATCTCGATCTGCGAGCGCATATGGTATCCGAGGTGCGTTAGCCCCCTTATGCGCTTGTACTGGTGGCGTTGACATCTGTTGTCCATTTCCTAGCACTCGGAGCAGATGAGTGCTCGTGATCGAGCCCAAGCACGACAGCTTCCGGTTGACTTCTCGGACACCTCACGTCGTTCAGGTTCGTCTCGTCAAAATCAAGGACAATCTGCTCGTGGATTTAGTCTGGCGCAACCGTTTAATCCTAATGGTCAGGCCGGACCTTCACGTATCCGGGATGTGCCATCGCATCAACAGCTAGACCAGCCTTCTTTGACGCCTGCTCAAGTCGCTCAACAACAAAGACAAGTCAAAGCTGACCGACAAGAAGAGTCCAGAAGACGGAAGGGCTTTGCTACCGGATTAACTCGGCCTGCTGAGTTGTCCAGTGCACCATCGCAGATTCAGTCGTCTGCCGAGGCAGACGCGACCAGCGGCAGCGGATTCCTCACGCTGAGAGAAGACGTCGACGATGCTACTGCTACGTGAGCGTTCATACTTGTCGTTGGCTCGGAAAGTGTTTGCTAATGATAGCTATAGACGTCATGCTGAATTGCTCTCTCGCGTCGCTATGCTCACGTCCGATTCTACTGTCAAGCTCTCTTCGTTCCGATCTGCGGTAAGGCAATTCAAGAACAACGAGTCCGGAGCCAAGGACCTGCTTGATACTTTGTTCCACGTTTTCGACCGGGACGTGGACACAACAGCCGGAATCATCCGAGAGGTGGCAAGTCTATTCAACGGCGAGGGCGAGGCAGACAAGCAAAATGCCATTCTCGAGGCGCTGAATGCTTTCCGTGTTGAGGTGAGCTTCACCCAGAGGAGTCATTCAATGAGCTGACACTACAAACCCGCAGCAACGAGATCAATTCCCTTCGCTCGGAGGCAATACGCCGACCGGTCTTGGATCTAACTATGCCGGGATTGCTTCTGGCAAGATATTGAATGCGAAGCGAGCCACTCAGACAGGCGGTGCTCGACATTCTCGTTCAGTCTGGGATCGGGTGGAAGCTGCCGCCGCTTCTCAACCCATCAACAAACCAACCAGAGCTAACCCGAATGGCAGGTTCGTTCCTGGCTCAGGACTACCTTTGCGTTCCAATGCAGCATTTCCGAGCCTCGCCGCTGGACCTTCTACCTCGCATGGCGGATCGTCCAGATCGACGCATCACTCCACCCCTTGGGTCGGCGGTGGTGCCGGATCATCGTCGAAATCGCCTACAGCTCTCACTGGTCCTATCATACGATCTGTGAATTACCCCGTGGCAGCACCAAGTAAAGCGAAACCTCTCAATAACTCCGCTTTCCCCAGTCTCCCGAGCAGTGCTACGAAACCCGCGACAACTGCTGCGGAGAGGAAGGCTTTGTTTACCAAACCCACAGCGAGAGATGAGAGCATCAAAAGAATATTGAGCCCCGGACCCTCTCCTGCACCTGTGAGCAACGGTTGGGGAGAAGTGACGAATGGAATGGAAGCAATGAGCCTGGGAGGTGGTCAAGCGCATGATTGCGAAGGGTCAGCGGCGCCAGTCAAAGGCGGTGGTGGCAAGAAGAAGGGGAAGGGAAAGCAGCTTTTGTTCAGCGTCAGCGCCAGGCCTTAGGGGCGACTAAATTGGATGACGCCGAAGGGACGGTTTGTCGTAGTGACAAATGGTGTAGAAGTGCGGAAACAGAAGTGTTGGAGCCACATAGCAACGCAGAGCTGCGCCGTCACCATGATGTGTCGAGAAGCACATCAGTGGAACATGCATTTCGCGTGACCAAAGCCCTAGAAAGGTCATTGCTTCGGTACTTTGCCATGACTTCACTCCAACGATGAGTCTAAAGCATCAACTTACACATTACAACAGATTAGCGATTATGATTTTCGATAGCCTTGCAACTATGAGCTTGAGTCCCGCTATTCCGGCAGTAGCGTCGGGGCTACGAGCGGCTCTGGCCTAGAAAAGGTAATATGATCAACTTTGGCTTGAGTCGTACAAACTTCATTCAAACTCACCTGAGAGCAAACACCACTTTCTTTCTCACGACGCCTACCACCTCGTAGTGTCTCGTCCTCTCTTTCTCGCCTTTATATCTTAATTTAGCCTCAGCCTTAGCCTTCACCTTCTTCATCTTCTCCTTATCCAATTTCAACCTCTTTCTCTTCCTACTCTCCTCCTCGTCCTCTTCATCTTCTGCTTCGGTATATGGCAGACTTGATTGAGGTGGACTGGAACCTTGTTCCAGATCCGATGAATAGTCCTTTGGCGTAGAAGCAGGATTCCGAGATATCGGAGACGACGAGTCTTGTAGTGATCGTATTTTCGTGTTGACGGGTGTGGAAGGGAACAGGTCCAAATCCGGATTAGGTTCAAATAACGGTTTATCTTCCTCGTCGTCGTCCTCTTCTGAGCTGCCATTTGAAGTTCCTGATTCTTCCTCCGATGCGTGACCTTCCAACGCTAGGGCTTTCGACGAAGATGGGTTCCCTACCACACGACGGATCACTGCGTAGGGTTTTTGGAGGTTGACAAACTTGCCATGGAGGAGATGATGTTCGCCGAGATGTAAGGTTGGTCTCTCCTAGAGTCACCAACGTATTTATTTGTCAGTCATGCACAATGAAGTCAAGTTCAGACAATTGGTTGGATGTTGATATCGAAAACTACACCCAAGAACGGGGCTGTTCAAGGTGTGTGTACGAGGAGGATAGAGACCCACTCACAGGCCGATCAAGTCCTATCACTCCCAGAACACCATTCGACTTGTCCCCTTCGTACGTCAATGAACCTTGCAGCTCGACGATTACGAGATCACCGCCCAGCTGGACAAGAGGTGGAGGTGAACTCGACGAAGAGGTGCCAGCGGAGGGTTGGGCAAAGTGATGTGGGTGAAGCGGGAGGTGTATACGCATGATATCGGCGTTGTCGCTGGGGGCGAGGAGAGTGAGATAGAGACCAGACGAACTAACGTCCTGAAGATGACCCGCTCGTAATGATGGATCAGATCTCCAGAACGCGTCTCTCTCTCAGCCGCGAAGAAAACCTACTTACCCACGATCGTCTTTCTTGCTGAGCATCTGGGTCGACCACGTGTAAATACGTATCTAGATCTAAAAGATCGTTTCAACAACCTCTCCCCCTCAAAAATCGTCTCAACTGTTGTCATTCTTCATCTCTGATCCAACATTATCGCTGGAAATCTGCACAAAATGTCCTCCGAGAACGAAACCCCGCGATCTGTACTTCCCTATCCTCCTATCAAGAAGGAATCTAAATTTGTCGTTCTTTCGGATTGGGTATGTTCAGCTGTCTACTTCCTCTTCTAGTTGACCAAAAGGCACTTGCTGATGGTGTCTTTGCTTAGGATGGAACGATCACTGATAGAGACTCGAACGACTGGCTGGTGGACAACCTTGGTTTCGGATTCGAGAAGCGGTGGGTGCTCTCCGTGCTGCTCACGAAGCTTTTGTAAATTGATTGGGACGATCTATAGCCGAGCACTCAACGTCGAGACCCTCGAAGGACGGATTGGATTCAGAGATTCTTTCCGAGAGATGCTGGAATCGATCGATCATCCTTTCGACTACTGTAAGGAACAATTGAAGCAGAGTGAGTCGCATGGAGACTAGATCAGGGCTCATGGCTGACGCTGCTATCGTTAGACATCAAGCTTGATCCTGGATTCGAAAAGTTCTACACTTGGTGCAAGGCAAATGGTGTGCCCGTCGTTATCGTTTCCAGGTAAGTCGTCGGTAACAATCCCTGTCACAGAGAAATCTTAGACCACAGCTGATCCATTGACATAGCGGAATGGCTCCCAATATTCGAGCAGTGTTATCTACCCTTCTTCCCGGTCCCGACGCCGAAGAGATCGACATCATCGCCAACGAAGTCGAGTTCACCGACCCTGAGAAGAAGGGCGACAAGTGGGAGATCGTCTACAGACATCCAGATAGTGGATTCGGTCATGACAAATCCCAGGCTATCTTACCGTACAGGGATCTACCCCATCGACCAACCTTGTTTTTCTGTGGTGATGGAGTGTCAGGTGTGTGCGAGTCCTCAGCAAGCTACGGGACAATGTGACGGATGCAGAGCGACTTGTGACTGACCCACTCCTATCGTTCAGACCTGTCCGCTGCCAAACACGCCGATTTGCTCTTCACCAAAGTCATGGCCAACGGTCATTCAGATCTCAAGACCTTCTGCGAAAGAGAACAAATTCCCCACGTCCCCTTCACAGACTTGTACGTGCAGTACAGCTATATTGTGTTCAAACACAAAGAAAGTCACTGATAGCTGTATCCCAATTCAGCAACAAGGTCCTCGAAAGAGTTCAAGAGGTTGTAGCTGGCAAATCCGTCGAGACTGTCCTCAAGGAAGAGGGTAACTAGACGGCCAAAAGACTCAACACCACCTTCAAGAACGGTATCAGTGTTGTCCACAACCTTGGGTGAACCGATAGATGATAGACGTGTAGCATGCATAAACACAGCCTGGAATTCACCCATGTCTGGTTTGAAACGTAGGAAAGAGGTTTTTGATCCGAAATCAATCCATAGTCTGTAAACTTCGCGGCCCGATCACAAAACATACGACACGACTCCACTTTTCGATTTGAACAAGTATCTCGCCCCCTATTTCACCTCTTACCAGCAGGCCCCAAGCGTCAAATGAAGGATCACACGTTGGCGAAACGATAGTCACTCAGCTTGACCATACCCTTCAAGCTTCCAGTTGGTGGGTGATCCCGAGGGAACAAAAGTTCATCCGATGTCATCTGCAGGGAGACATCAAAGTTGTCTTTTGCTGACTTCTCTGCGACTGACACCCATCCTACGTCTTTCACTGTGGCCAAGAAACGTGGCTGAAGACTCTGTACGCTGCCAATACCCACCTGCTCCTTGTCATGTCTTTCCATGACGACGTCTTTGACAAATTTTCGTGTCGGATCTCTGAGATGTTTGGAGATACGATCCCAGTTGTACAAGTTTGCCGGGTGCCGGAATCGAGTGGCAGGCAGGTCAGTCGGGCCGTGGTGGGACGAAAGAGCGGTCTCGGTGGGCAACCTGGAGGGCTCATTCTTCCATCGGTCAAGTTGACTCAAAGCTTTCACTGCCGATTCGAATACGGCGTGTAATCTCTCTGTGATCTTTTGCACAGCCTGCAACTCCTCAGCAGCCAACGCCTTCGCAAAAGCTGCGTCTTCCCAGTCCGCACCTGTCAGTCTGTCGGTCCGACAATGGCTGTTATGCCTGGTGAATCTCGGCGAGATGGGTCTTCGTATTGAGTCGTGCACAACTAGCCCTTGCCAAAATAATCGTCTTCATCAGAGGATCGCAGAGAAGGGGTGAGAGTATAGACCGAGATAATGTAGGATCTTTCTGTACGAAGTTTGGAAGACACACTCACGCAAATACGAGAGATACTACCAAGTTGCTTTCAGCTGCTGAAACCCGGATCGATTACGTAATCTCGGTAAACCCGGATTACTGCGTGAGACCGGTTGCATCAACCATGGGCCATGGGACGTCAGCGACTATTATAATATACCCCAGCGCTTGGTACATCTTCACACTTATCCTTTGTCTCTCTTTATCTCAGTGACGTCTGGCCAACTCATCTCATACCCCTTCGCCATGGCGTGTCTGATCCCAGGCCCACGAAAGGCTGTCGAGAGAGGTACACCGAAATATGGCCCGATCGCCCTTCCATCAGATTCAGAGAAAGCAACTCTACTCGAACCTCCACCATACCAAATCATCGACAACGATGAGCTTCAGGTCAGATTGAGGGACCTGAGAAAGGAGGTCGATGTTGCGAAATTAAATTACTAGTATGTAGCCATCCCCCTTGCACAGTGATTCTCTCTTGTGAATTGTCAACCTTGTCGCTGATGGGTGGCAACTCAGCGTCGTGCCCAGCGAAGATGAACATCAGGTGGGTCGGACAGCGCCTCAAAGAGTGACAAGCTCGGTGTACTCATCCTTCATTCTGTAGTCCGAAGAAGTTGGTCCTTCTGAGCAAAGACGAGCCTTCATCTCTGGGTAGGTCCTTCCTCACTAGCCTTTAGTATTTGTCCCCATCATTGTGGTCTCACCCTTATCGACTTGCCACACAGCTTCACCGGTAGCGCCGGAACCGCAATCATCCCCTGTACCTCCTCCTCCTCACCAGCACTCCTCTTCGCCGACTCAAGATACTGGATCCAAGCCGGACAACAGATTCCGGAGGGGTGGGAAGTAGTACGCGTGGGCGCAGGTGGAGGCAGCGGCGAGGACGATGTCATCGGTGGCTGGATTGAATGGGTGATCAAGGTGAGCTGGCCAGAGATTGCAATACGACAGTTGCTGACATCGAGCCAGAGCGCTGAAGATGGATCAAGAGTCGGTATCGATCCCAAACTTCTCTCGCTTGGTGAGTGATGTTCAAATGTAGAAAGCGACACGGTACTAATTGGCACATGCAATCAGAGCTCGCTCGATCCATAGAAGGACGTCTCACCGATACTGGCTCGTCCACCAAACTCGTGCCGGTCTCGGCCAATCTTGTGGATCGCATTCACGCTCCACAATCTCGTTCTCTTGGTCCTCTCATCCCTCACCCCATGGCCTTTGCTGGGGAAGACACGCCGTCGAAACTCGCGCGTGTGAGGTCAGCCCTCTCTGATCAATTTGCTTCGAGTACCGCTTCCAACGTCAAGACGAGAACCGAATGGCTCTACCTCCTACCTGCACTCCCTAGTGTCGCGTGGCTGTTGAACTACCGATGCCCAGCCGACATCCCGTTTTGCCCTGTGGCTTATGCTTATTTGGCTCTCACAGCCGACAAGTGTATCATCTTCGTAGACGAGAGGAAAGTCGAGGACGGGGAGCTGAGAGAAAGATGGGACAGTGAAGGGGTGGAGATCAAACCTTACGGAGTGGAAGAGGTTGGAAAATTTGTGATGGAATTCACAGCAGAGCTGAAAGGGCAAGGCGATGAGGAGGTCAAGGTGAAAACGAGAGTACTGGCCGCCAGGGAATGTAGCTGGGCTTTGGGAGAGGCTTGTTTACCAGTAAGTCCGCACAGAGATACCTAATTCGGAGCTGAGCTGACAGATTTCCAACACCTCAGTCTCCCATTGAGAGCATTCCCTGCCCTGTCGACAAAATTAAGGGTGTCAAAAACCCCGTGGAACAACAGGGCTTCAGAAACGCGTACCTTAGAGATGGCAGGGCGATGGTGGGTCTATTACACCTTTCACATGCTCGGCTGGCTGGCATGTACTGATTGCAAGATCATAGGTTCGATGGATGGCCTGGCTCGAGAAGACTATACTCAAGGAGGAGAGAAAAGTAGGGGAATGGGCAGCGGCTCAAACTCTCACACGATACAGAGCGAAAGAAGAACTGTTCGCGTGAGTGGATGAGGAGTCTGCACTATTGGCACCTTGCTAAGCAGACGATGGTGAACAGAGGATTGGCTTACGCAGACATATCTGGTTCTGGGCCAAACGGTGGTGCGTAACTCTCGCATCCTCCGCCCGCTGCTCGGGCTGACGTCTGGTACCAGCTTTACCCCACTATGCTCCTCAACGAGGCAAAGATCGTCTGATCGACTTGGAGACTCCATACGTTATGTGAGTCAGCTGATCTGCACTCACATGAGTTGATAGGGGCTGACATTCCTCGCAGCGACTCGGGGGCACAGTATCTCGGTGATGATCTTCCCTAGGGACATGAGGGACGTGTTGGCTGATTTTGATCCAGACGGAACAATCGATACCACGCGAACCCTTTTCCTCGGCAAAGATGCGTCGCCTGACATCAAACGAGCGTACACCAGGGTGCTCCAAGGACATGTAGCTGTCAGCACTGCTGTCTTCCCGCGAGGCATGACCTCAAGTAGTTTAACAATACTGGCGAAGACACGATTCTTTGAGTAGGTCTTGAAGATAGTGTGCGCCAAGTAAACATAGCTGACGGCACTCCTCTCGAAGAGATGGGCTCGAATTTGGCCACGGGATAGGGCATGGCGTCGGATCATATCTCGGCGTGCATGAGGGTGAGTATCAAGATCTTGACCTCAGCCCAAAGCCTGATCATAGTATGCTACAGGTCCAGGATACTCGGGAGTGGGATCATTCGTGCCAGGACACGTCACAACTATCGAGCCGGGGTATTACAAAGAAGGCGAGTGGGGCATGCGGATTGAGTCTCTACTATTGTGCATACCTGTTGACGTGAGTCAGATATACGGATCGGCGAATGAACTCCTCCCCTTCTGACAAGCGCAATCAGACCATGTATGACACCACCGGCCACTTCTTGACGTGGGAAAGAATCACTCAAGTGCCGATCCAAACGCGTCTCATAGATTGGTCTCTGTTGTCCAAGACTGAGATGAGGTGGTTGAATGACCATAACAAGAGGGTCGAAGATGCTCTGATGCCCCTCCTTCAGGCTGACGAGGATGGAGATGCAAGGGATTGGTTGAAGAAGATCTGTAAGCCACATAAGATTTGGCCGTGGTCCGGGGTATGAGCGATTATAGTATGGTAGGGAGCCTCGTGGATGCATATCATGTGAAACGTCACTCTGTTATAGCGTTAGGGATCGATCCAACTGTATTCCGGGAAGCGAACCAATCTCTCGCAGGCCGTGGATATCCACTTCGTATACTTGTACTGACATTGCATAGCACTATCAAAAACAATAATACTATATAACACACAGCAAGATCTCTCTATCTTTCATTCCCACAAGCAGATGGGTGGGATACGATTGTAAGTTACACAACAAGTTTCCGAAGCTTAACTAGTTAATTGAGATCCTGACGAAAAATGTCCATAATTGTCTTCATACTGACTTCATCCGTTTCCCTATAATCTTCTACTCGTCACTTCTTGATCTCTTTGACCTCAACCTGTCCTCTTCATCGACCATATCAACCGTGACTCTCGCCGCAGCGGCCTCTTCTTCCCTCTTCCTTTTACTTTGACTCCCCGAAGGTGCCACACCCGTCAAGAGCTTCTCCGCATCATCACTCGTGAAATTGATGAAAGTCGTTTCACCCCAAGAGAAACCACCGCCACCGCCATTGGCAGGTGTGACCTTTCTCTTCCCGGATGGTGATCTGACTTTACTCGGTGTAGTGCGATTGGGTGATAGTTGACTGCTGGAAGCTTTTCGAGAGGCTTTGGAGGGTGAAGGAAGTCGTGCGATGGGTCGAGATGTAGGTGCGGTCGTTCCAGGGTGAGGGGGAGGGTGTACTCGATGAGTGGGAACTGGTGCTCCGGTGAAGTAGTATTGAGCAGGAGGAGGGTGAACAGTGACAAGAGGAGTGCTCGTCAGGACTGGCATAGTGCCTGTCTGAGCAGAAGGTCCTTCCCATCCCATGATGGCTTGCGGTCGTCGAGCTCCTGCTGTCGGCTGCATCACAGATGCTTCCGCCATGCCCACTCGCTTCATGGCATTTCGTTGCCTGATTACTTGACGTTGAGCTTCCTCGTTGGCTTCTTGCATTTGGACAATGGCTTGAGCCCGCGCGAGATGCGCTGGCAAGCCTGTGGAACCAGGGAGCGACGAAGGGTAGACGGATCCCATGGACTTCTTACTCGTAGGAAGAGGGTTCGTTCCAGCTCGTTGCATCGGAATCGGTTGAGACTGAGCTGCTGACAAGCTGGAGGGAAAGGTGGCAGATTGAGGAGTAGGAGGGAACGGAGATGGGACGTATGTAGACATAGCTGGAGGATGGATTTGAACAGTAAGGTTGTGGGACACGGCACGCTTGCTGGAGGCGGGGGAGGGCGACAAAGGGGTCGATCGAAGGAAGTTCGAATGACCGACTGGGGCGTATGATGGAGAGGGATCAGAAGTATAGAGGGGCTGAGGTCCGGGCGGGCCTGATGGAATTTGCTGAGGTGCATAAGAGAACAGATCGCGAGGTGGAGCGTGACGCGAGGGAACATAACCTTCAGAAGAGAGACTGTGAGGCCAGGGTAAGAGTCAGTTAGGAACTCGTTGAGCTGGTAAGAATCGGTCACTCACCTCTTCATCATCATGTCCGCCATCGGTACGCTCAACATCCCCCGTCCTTCTCCGCCATTCAGGCCCGGAGCGGTAGATGGTCTACTCGATTCTTCGTCCGTACCATTGGTGCCCATGACAGCCATGGGGTCGATCGTAAAGGGTGCCACTGTTTGAGGCAAGTTGTGCTGTGAGGAGAAGTCAAATTGACCCAGACCTATGACGTCCGGCGCCGAGGCCTGAGGAAGCCAATTTGACATTGAGGAGCTGGAAGCTGGAGGGATGAAGGAGGGATCCAGCGGATTGTGTGAGAGGGGTTGAGTCATCTCAATCGAGTCCGTCGGGCCTTCCTCCTTGAAAGCAGCGAAGATGGTTCCATCCGCAGGGGCAGCTTCGCCTAGTCCATAATCTCCAAACACCCAATCGAAATCATCCACTAATTTCTCTTCCGTCGCATCACTGATATTGGCAGGAGGTAGTAGAGATCCTTGACCCTCGGTAAAATCCGCACCGCTGAACCATTGTGATCCGGTGCTCGTCATTTGATCTTCCTCCCTCAAAGCAGGCATAGACGAGATTGGCTTGATCGTGCGGGGTCGACGATTGGTGTTGAGTACAGGATTGGAAGCTATTCGATGAGCGGGGCGAACAGGAGTAGGAGGCGTGTAGCTTGAACCACTGATTGAAGGGGTAGCTTGATCCCAAGCGAAACCGGTCTGAGATGCCGGGACGTAGAACTCGTTGCCGCTGACACCGAAGGCAAAGGTATCGGAAGCGAGTTTCTGGTTGGCAGACGGGGTCACGGGGCTTTCCCAAGTGTCTGAAGAGCTGGTTGATCTTTGAGTGTAGGTCTGAGCCTGACTATCTCGAGGACCAAAGCTGGCAGCCTTTGATGGTGCGACGAAAATTCCAACTTCTGCTTCTGCTGGTGTCGATGGTTCGAACGCACAGTTAACTATCTCGAATGGATCAGAAGGAGCAGGTGATGAAGAGTCGGACACGGAGTTGGCTGGAGGTTGTTTTGAGTCTGACAGAGAGAGGTCGTCCCAATTTGATGGAAGATCGGAAAAGGAGGAGAAGGTGAGGAAGGAGTTGGGGTCATATTGGGTGGAGGGATCGAAGAGATAGGCGTCGGGCTCAAAGAAGGATGCCATGGTGGCGAGGGAGCTGGTGCTTGTAGATGAGAAGATAGGAAGAGTGATTATAAGTTTTGTTGAGGTCGAACCGGCGACTGGGCTTGCTGTCCAGCCAAAGAAGACTAGCTTCCGGTCTGGATGAGATGTGTGTGTAGCCTTTCGAGCTAGGCTGAAGCGTGTGATAAAAGTCGGATGGCACAGCCAGTAGAGGATCAAGGTGATTATAATGTAGGGAGTGAGAAGAAGATGATGATGATGATGATGATGATGATGATGATGATGATGATGATGATGAGCGAAGGTGAAGGAATGTAATGTCAGTGATCCAGTTTACGTGGGCAAAAGGTATGAGCGGCTCACGATTTGGTCTCAGACCAAAGATTGACACAGTCTACGCTGCAGGATTCTGAGCTAGTGCGATCCGATGAGACGTATATACGAGGTGACTGTTCGGAGTGAGGTGAACGATCTTGCAAAGAAAGTTTACTTGTTTTTCTCGTCGGACAACCTCGAAATCGCCGTACTGAGGCTGATGGTGGGAAGCTGACCCTGAGGTTGGAAGGAGGCCTGTATGGTGCGATCTACGCCCAAGCAGATTATAGTGTGATCGAACGGACTAGGACAGGGAAGCAGGATGTTTATCTGCAGATGAGGTGAAGGAGGATGTTCCCTCAAGGAAGAGGTTGGGTGAAGAAATGTGGTGGTGGTGCAAGATGTTTGTGCCTGAGGAGAGCAAAGTCAGTCGGGCGAGACGGTGGCGAAGGTGGAGGCTGTTTTCTCTCACTCTACTATAGATTATATTCACTTTGGACCATCCGATGGACCGCTTCGAGCTGACGACGAGCTATCAGTCGATGAGATACGTCGTCTGACGGGCAATCGATCTGGAAAAGGGGGCGACGGATTAAAGTGTGGCTATGGTAATACCAAGTCGTAATGTTGGGAGAGATGGCTGGTTGTGTTTTGTGAAAAGTGGAGGAGGGATGGTTTGTATGTCGGCGGTTGTAGGAACCCTCACAGAGGTAAAGAGTAGAGTATCGATCTTGACAAGGAATTCAGGTGGGACAGCAGATGAACCACCCGTTGACTCGTCTCCAGCCAGCTCTTTATGCTTGTCTGACGGCGAGGGTTCTCCTTGCCCGGGACCACTCGATGTGTTGGATGAAAGGTCGTTCAAAGGTGTATATCTCGTTGGTCTCCCTCCGTTATTCCGGTGGTTGCTTTCTTCGGCCAGACGGGGTGTGTATATATGTACCGATGAGTGAAGAAAAAACAGAAGATGATCGGGCAGGTCATACAGATATAAAGCTTTACTGTTTATTTGCATCGCTCCGATACCATCGATGTGTGTGGTTCGTGTACGATTGGTCAATGTGATCTGGACGACCTTACTGCTTGGGTCCGTCCGCCTGAAAGCCGAGGTACTCCAACTGACGTCTCTGCGCTGGCTCCCAGATGCCTAAAAAAAAGGAGAGAGCGAGAGTCCAGAGCCCAAACTGTTGGATATGTCTCTCGGCTCTCCTCATCCCCTCTGTAGATGTGGATACGCCTTTCTCTCCATCGTCAGCAAAACCCCCTTCACCCAAATAACACATCCTCGATGTTCCGGAACCTTAGTCGCTTTATTTTACCCTTTTTCTTTTCACTCAGCCGTTTTTCCCTGACTTTCCGATCCGTTTCCTTTTCTTTTTTTGATCCCTACGTATCCCTTCCGATCTATGGACGCTAAAAACGTTAAATCCCCCATCCTTCTCCTACAGGCCGTCCGCCATCGCCATCATCTTGCAGGAGACATTGCCATGCCGATCCATGTCTGCTACTACTACTACTACTACTACTACTACTACTACTACTACTACTACTACTACTACTACTACTACTACTACTACTACTACTACTACTATTACTACTCACTCGCCGCCTTCTCGTTATCTACCATCGAAAAGTGACGCCACTCCATCATTGTCTCCTGAACTTCCGTTCCGATGCAGCGATACGTAAGCCGTGAGCCGTGATCCATACCGTAGCGTATCCGTGACCTCGTGATGGTACGGAACTTTAAGCTAGATGCGATTGAGTGCATTTGTGTTGGGACGATGTAGCACCGGCTATCATGAATGACTCGATGCTCCTGCCCAAGGACGACGCAGATCATAGACATGAAACGCCTGGGAGGTCATCCATCCATCATTTGGTGTAAGAGCTTGTACTCTATATCGCTCATGCTTTGTATGAATACATTAACCACATCAGGCAGAAAATCGACATGATCACCACGGGGGCTCGAGCAGTGTAGCAGTGCAGATCGACGGTGGAGGACAACATCGGAATGGAAAAAGCGCCAAGTCTCATTTCATCTGAGACAAGAGAGGAAAAAAAAAAGAAAAAAAGAGTCAACCGTCAAAATATGTTATGCATTGTCTACTCTCGTCATGCCCCGTGCGAGGGGGGTCGACTTCCGGGCCGTCCCTGTATTCCAGCTGAAGCCCCTATGCACGGGGTGTTTATCTTGACTGGTTCTCGCTTTCAAGTGCCTACACGGACCAAAAGCTGAGTCGGATTACAGAGCACGAGCACAAACGCTCTTCTTGGTTACCCGCTCTTCTCCCCCCCCTTGGGCCCCCCATCACACAAACACACCAACCTCGGGTTTGCCGTACCTTGGCAAAGTACTTCCTCCGTCCTGTCTATCACGAGTGACACACACACGTTCGACAGCCCTGAGCCAGCTACAATCATCAGAACATGCTTTCAGAGCGGCGCCTTGTGGGATTGACAGCGAGCCGAGCAATGCTAATGGGAACAAAATCGAGACAGCGACGTCATTTGCCTTCATGTTAGCCTAGTCTACGACCCAACGTCGATCTAGTTACAAACCCAACCGGCACTACAGTACTTGAAACAGCTAGTCCCATTTGTTCGCCGTGCACGTTCTATCTCCACCTGGTATCTACAGTACTAGTAGTGGAAGCAGTCTACTCGCAGACCAGTGAGAACATTAGAACAGTGAGAAGTTTTATAGTTTTGGATTCGGCGTTCACAATTACCCTGCAGGGAGGAGTCCGGCATGTCTCACTTTTATACTGTAGATGAATTATGTAGGTCTCTCTTTTCCTTTTCCTTTTCCTTTTCCTTCTCCTTCTGAACGAGCTAGTCTTTTTGCCATAGAAGAGAGCGATGGATCGGGGATAGTACCATCGTGAGATTAGTGGCACCTGTTTGTCCGTTTTGACGTCGACGTCGACGTTTGATTAAGATGAGGATTAGATGATCGACGGTGAACAGGAAATGTCTCACCTCGCGAGATTATGATTGACAAACGAAAGATAAATGAGATTGTTTTCCAAGACATGATATGATGCAGTGGTCTCATATTACTATCAGTCATAACTGATCTCTCCGGATACAAGGAACAATAATGACTAAAGAACGTGGAGAGGGGTCAATACTTTCCCGTGTCTGTCTGTCTGTCTTTCCCTCTGTCTGTCCCTCTTACCCTTTTACTGTGACCCCTGATCCCTGATACCAAATCTCGATGCCAAGAAGCGCCATCTTCTACTTCCTGGGATCGTTGATCGTTGATCCTCGATCAGGGATCAGTGATCCGTGATCAGGTCTCGGAACACAGACAGACAGACAGACGGACAGAAAGACAGACGATTCTCACCTGACTTGTGATTCTCCGAAATATCGAGATCGTCTCATGCAAGACCAAGATCGGTATAACCTTTTCACCCTGTCCCCAAATCAGGAATCCCCCCACACACAACTGGACTCTCCGAGGGTTTCAAAGTGGAAATGGTGGTCCGGTGTCTGCTGCGTGTTCCAAGTGGTAGGGTGATCGACGAGGGTTGCGATTCCTCATTTCTGACCCTGTCTCACCACATGTCAGATCATACACATGTCTTGGCAAACATCGGGGAGTGGATCCTGCTTCCTGTGGAATGGGAGTAGAAACAGGTCGCTCAAGTGTCGGCGTGACTTGCATCGGTGGTCCCACTGCACCTAACACTCATCACGAGGTGGCATAATATGATCGTGCATGCATCTCTGTCTCCGTCTAATTACTACTGACCACGACTGTCCAACAATATCAGAACTGCGGCAGGTCCAATATCAGCGCCCGTCACTCGGATTGATACCTCGCTGCTTACCTTTGACAAGTCCCGCCCGAAGATACCCCTCTTCACCCAGTCCAGCATCAATAACATCCTCGTCCTCATAGAAGTCTGTTCAGACCAATAGATTCTGCACCGAAACCTTTAGCTTTTGACCTTGCGAGTGTGTGAACCCTTGACTCACGATCGCCAGGCGTACATGGCCAACAACCCACCGGCCAGAGACCACCCCTCATAATCGAAGACGGCGCTGGGGCAGAAGTCAGTCTATTATTGCGTGACCTCCGCAAAATACCACTCACGAGTTGCCGATATATGCTAAACTGCCAAGATGCATGTACTCAAAGGGGTGATGATATGTTTCATCGTCGAGATCTTTGATGCCATTTGCCTCGAGAGTATTGCGTTGCTTGGCAAGCTTGGAGAACATGGCGCCGAGGTATTTGCCTTGCTGACTGGCGACTTGGGCGGTCTGACCGCGTGCAATTATAAGTTTACTGGGACAAGCAAAGATAAGTGGGAAAAGCCAACTTACAGCGGGGTAACTGGTTGCTTTCGTGGTAAGGTTGATGAACATCTCGGCTACCTCATTCAACGTCAATTTCTGGTCCTTATCCTTGTCGTACTCGTCAAACATGTCCTTGCTGTGGTGGTCGTTAGCGTTGACAAGGTCTCAGTACAGCACGGCGACTCACATTTTGCCCAGATATTTGGAGGCCAATGGGTATTTCTTCTTGATATATTTCACCATCTCCTGCCATTCTTCGTAGTCTCTGTAAAGCAGATTTGAGAAGTTGCTTTGAGAGTCGACTGCAACGCAGACTTACATGGTGTTATCCTTGTTCACATCGAATTTGTCCCAAAGACTATACAGGTCATTGACAAGATTGGTGTGCACGGTTGCCGCATCTCCCAGAGCGTAGACGGTCCCCAACGGCGCGCCCTCGACTCGGAGATAGTTGTCAACTTCAACCGCCTTGGAGTGATACTGGTTGGGCAAGATTTCGACCAATCGCTTGGTGAAAGGTTGCATGGCTGATTGACGATACATCAGGTCCGCTTCGGTTTCTCGTTGGACATTTCACTCACCGATACCGGTAGACCATAACACGAAACCAGCTTCGATCTCTTCGGTCTTGGCCTTGGCGTCCTTGTCTTTCGGATCTTTGATCGAGATCACAACCTTGTCTTGCTGCACTTCTTGAACACTATCCCGAATAACAGAGCATCAGGAATGATGTCCGATACAATATGGAGTAAACCTTACCGAGCGTTGATCACGACATCCACATCGTTTCGTGCGAATCTCTTCTCAGCATACTGCGAGATCTTCTCGGAATAGGTATTTAGGATGTGGTCTCGACTTTGGATGACTGTGACCTTGACCTCGTTTGCAAGGAGCTTAGGATACTGAAAGGCAACGATCTCCAAATCAGCGCTAAGCAGGCCCGGTGGAGAATCATACAACTCACGTATTTCAGAACATCCTCCGCCATCATGTCCGCCAACTCTGCAGCAAACTCGACACCAGTAGGTCCACCACCGCAGACCACGAACGAGAGAAGTCGTTTTCGTTCGGCTGGAGTAGTCGTCGGTAAAGCGGCCAGCTCGAGGTTGGCTGTTCAACAGGACGTTAGTTTCTGAAAAGGAGCAGAATGTCATGCGTCAACTCACCCATAACTTTTCGTCGGATGTTTTGGGCATCTGGAACAGTCTTGAGCTGATAACAGTGCTCCAAACCTTTGACCCCGTGGTTATTGGTGGTTGATCCGATTGCGATGACGAGTTTGTCATCTGCGACAGCATGTCAGCTTGCAGTTGGACATCACGATCAGGATTGTCTAACGTCTAGCTGTTGCCGCTTGACGAAGAACTTTCACTCACAAGGCACGTAACATCTCATCGTTCCTTCACCACCATCCTTGGGCACTTCGACCTCGACCAACCTCTCCGCCATGTCCAGATCCATAGCTGATCCCATCAGATAATGACCTCGCACTCTCGCAATGAGCTTTCGCAGGGGTTCGACCAATGATCGGACCTCGACAGTGCCGACACAAGCGGAGGGCAGGAGGGGCGTGAAGGCGAAGTAAGTCTGAGGAGAGATCAGAGTGACGTTGTATGCTTGTGGTGGGAGCGATTGGATGAGTGCGACAGCCTGTCACCCGAACGAGAAAAATCAGCATGTGTCAATACAGGAACACTATATCAGTGGTCGCACTCACCCCCCATCCACCACCAATGACGACCAATCTAGGCTTTCCCTTCATACTCCTCTTTCCATCATCTTCCTCATCATCGAGATTCACCTCCAACAACGGCAGGTTCTTTTTCCCGCCTCGTCTCGGTTCCAGACTGAGCGGATTGCAAGGTACTCTGTCGACATGTCTCTCAGAGTAAGTGAAAGCATCGTGGAACAGGATCACCGAGGTCAGGACGAAGATACCCAGGACGGAGGAGAGGACGAGTCGAGTGAGCAACGAGAGAAAGGGATATTTAAGCGTGAACGACTTGGGCGGGATAGAGAAGGCCCGTCGACCAAGGAGGGAAGAAGTGGACGAGAGACCGAAAGGTGAAGGTCGATGATGAGAGAGGAAAAATGCGGAGCCAAGTTTCGGTCGTTGTATCGATGCTGAGGATGTGGACGATTTTGATCTGGTGCTGTCTTTGATCGAGCTTGATCTGAGAGTGGGGGAGGTGGTGATCCCTCTGCTGTTTAACGATTTGAAAATTGGTGATGAAACTCGATTCGTTATCGGCCGAAGCGTGGTACTACCCCGCGAGGACATGGTCGACATGATCGACGTCGTCAAAGGTCGTTGACGGAACATGGCGAAGAGTCACTTCCGGGTGGGACGGTCTTCCTGTCCTATCAGCTGTTGGCGTCAAGGGATCGGGGAAGGGAATTGTATGTATGGATGATGAAGAAAGATGCACAAGATCTCGACTGTTTTGGCACGGATAGGTTTTTGCATCATCTGGTACTCTAACAACCGACGTCATCAGCGGCGTGCGCAACAGCGTCTCAGACCACGTGGAATGCCGTTCAACAAGGAAGGAATGGCGGAATGGCACACGCACACGGTCCATGTATGAAGTTATTTTGATGAGCAATAATGCATTCTTGATCCGAGGCATATATCAATTGTCAATTTATACTATACTCTACTGCTACATATGACTAGGCTTCTTTGTCGGATCCAACTTTTAGAGAACCATGGGCGCAGCACCGTTCTCCGCTGCATCAGCTCCCTCAGCCTTTTTGCCGGGTCGGAAGAGGAAGACGATCATAAGCATGTTGAGCACGGTCCAACCGAATTGGAACCAGAACGAAGCTTGTACGTTGGAATAGTTGGTGATACTGCCCTCATTGAGAGTGAGCAAGCCCGCTTGGACCGAAAGACCAAGGACCGCTCCGACCTGAAGGGAGACTTGGAGCATTGCACCAGCTACTCCGGAAGCAGAGGGTGGCACTGAAGTCATCACGGTGATGCTGAACGGGGAACGTATAGAGTCAGCACTGGACAGATGCGATTGGAACCAGAGATCGTTCACTCACTTTGTACCGAGGAAACTGGCCATGGCTGCCCCGCTACCGATGATGAAGGCGGGGAAGTACCACCTCCAATAACCGTTGTTGTGGATCTCGCCATCGGAGTAGATCATGAGAATGTATGAGACGGCACCGAGCAGCATTCCAACGGCGATGGGCCATCGTGCGTTACCCAGCTTCTGAAGAAGAGGTGGGATGACCATGGCCGTGGCAAGAGCGGCGATACCTTGAGGTAGCATTCTGACAGCCGCAATGATTGGTGTCTCGTTGTTGACGACGAGGAATCGTTCCACAAGGGGCAATTGGTTAACCTGCGCTTCAACGTCAATATTGATTCGTTTTTACAAGTGTGTCAGACTCACGGCCCACCAAGGGTAGATACCCAAAGCGAAGACGATCAACAATGTCATATTGGGGATCTTCCAGAACGAAGGGGGGATCAAAGCGTAACCCTCCGGCAGTCTCGCTTCCCAGAAGAAGAAGAATACGAAGATGGGCCAAGACAGTAAGAAGGGAACGAGGAACCCAGCCTTCTTCCATCCGTAAGATGCTCCGAGGGTGAGACCAAGGATAAGGAGGATGATCGACACCAGCATGGAAAATGAACCGATGAGGTCGAGGCGCTTGAACTTGTCTCGAGAAGTGCATTTATCCGCCTTGTCGCCCTTTGTCTTGGGAACGAGTGTGATCGCAGCGAAAGCGAAGGGAACGATGATGATGGTGATCATCTGGTGGCGATAAAAGATATGAGCAAGATTCTGGCGCGAGGCGCAAGATGACTTACTCTGAAGAACCATCGCCACGCGGCGTTTTGACCATCAGCAGTGATGAAGCCGAAGAACCCGGCCAACACCAGACCAGTGATATTTGCAAGCGCACCACTGAGTCCAAACAGAGTCAGAGCGAGACTGAGCTCCTCCGGCTCAAAGATGGCGAGGATCAATCGGAACGCTGAGGGGATGGTGGCCGCACCGGCGATACCACTGAGAGCTCGGAAGATGAAGTAGGCGTATTTGTCGGTCATGAACGAGATGATAAGGTTGATGAGACCGAGCAAGAGGAAGCCATATGCGAATACTGGTTTAGCAGAGTACAGATCGGACACCCTCCCCCAGAAAAGGAGGAAAGCAGCGAAGGTCACCGAGTAAGCGGTCTGCGAGGTACGACGTATCAGCGCTGTGGCCCAAGCAGAATAGAACTTTGCACGAAAGACTTACGATGATCCATGACGATGAGGCATATACGATATCGAGATCGTTGAGTATCGCATCAGTGAA
The DNA here is from genome assembly GCF_039105145.1 of Kwoniella newhampshirensis. Lineage (NCBI taxonomy): Eukaryota > Fungi > Basidiomycota > Tremellomycetes > Tremellales > Cryptococcaceae > Kwoniella > Kwoniella newhampshirensis. Next base: position 511,301 of record NC_089960.1, read on the forward strand.
GACGAAAAGACCCGAGTAGCTCGCGACATCGAGATACTGCACCAGCAAGAGATTGTGGCTAATCAGCTTCATGCATCTTGAGCGGGGTGGAAGGTGGACTTACTTGAGCGACACTAAATATGAGAAGGAGGAACCACTTCCTGCTTTGACTCAATTTGATTTCTGCCCCATTGGCAGTCCTGATTCTCGTCAACCCGTCCTGCGCGCTTCGCCTGCTGACAGTACGAGTGGCGGGCGACGAGGGTTCGTTTTGAGCCGATGTAGGCTCATCTTTGGTCAATACCTTTTCGTTATCGTTCAAAGCGGTGAGATCGACGAATGTTCTTTCGCGTGAGTCTTGATCGCCCAGACCGGGTGAAGGAGACGTCGAGTCGGACACGACGGTCTCGATGGTGTCAGACCTCGGCAAGTCGGACATGGTGAATCCGTAGTCGATCGAGCAAGTATATGTAAGATGTAAATGATCTCTTTGGTCTTGATGAACTTATGCAACTCTTACGTGTAGAGATTCGAGATCAGAGACTGGAAGCGATGTCGGAAAACTATTGAGGGAAGGCTTTCCCATCCCCTTCTCAAGACCCTCTTTATATACATCTCGTACCATCTTTCCCGCTGAGTCAGGATCTCACCAATCCATTCAGAAAGCGAAAACGGGTTTATCAATCCAAGTCCACCCATGTGGAGGCTCGGTATGTGATCAATCGCGAGAGGGGTATGTACGCTAGTCAGTTCGGTGTTGCGTTATTCAGCCATTACGATACGATACATTTATTCGCACGAGAAGTGAGCTGAGTCAGACCCGTTTTATTGCCAAGTGAACTCGTGCAATTGAACATCAATTTATATTCTCATGCTCATGCTCATGCTCAGGCTCGGGCTCGGGGTTCAGGGATTGGTCTGAAAGCCTATAGTGTGGTCGTACCGTAGCATCGAAACGTTGCAGTAAGAGAGGACTCTAAGCCATCACGCTCTTCGTTTTTTTTTTTTGCTTGATCAGCATGAGTGGTAACTTGGTAGTCGGGGGAGGGGTGCCTGGATGACTGAGTGACTTTTTTGTGATCGAGAAGTGGAGTACTCTGGTCAGATGAAGAGATCTGAGATACAAGATCTCTTTCCTTTCCAGACCTCCGACCTCCCTCCACCGCCTGAGTAAGCATTGACCGATGCCCTTGACCCCTCCCGGTCAGTCGGCTATCGGGGAGTGGGGCAAGGGAAGAAAATCATGGGGTTGACTAATGATAATGATTGCTTTGAGATCGAGTCTGGACGATAGCTTATCTTCCGCTGATTAATCCCGATGGATTGCATGCCGATATCGGTGATGGAAGCAGTTGTCACCACATCTCGGTGGTAATTCACATCTCCGCTCTTCTACAAACGATGCACGCACGCACGCACGCACGCACGGAATGCACATGTATGGATCATTACACACAAGCGTAGGACAAGGTCACTCACTGTAAGTCACTGTACTCGTACTCGTTGCGAGTTCGACGCGTACACACCAGAAGAGACAGATGTACAAAAGGTAGAGCCACCGCTTTGGCCGAATGAACGTGCGTAACGTTAGCCGATAACTGTAGTGAGTTGCGAATGCATGTAAATGCTGTGTCAATGCTACAAAATTGCCTCCGATATCATGAGCTGTGATGGTATGTATCCAGATATACCCATGCTGATGCGTCCCCGGTTCTCCCACTACACTTTGCTAAACCAGCTTCCCACCCAACCGTTCTCTCTCACGATCTCTATCCCGGAGGAAGATCAATAACCCTTCGTAGACTGTCCATCCTATCGCTGCTGAAGCTGCTTTGCGCGATATTCTCAGTGATGTTCCCGAGAAGAAACCCATCGCACCGCGTTCCTGCGTGCGACATAGTCCAGAGTGTCAGCTGACGCTCGATTGGCAGATGAAGCCTGGGACACGCAATGACTCGGACCAGCTGAAGTGGGATGTGGAAAGCCGCAGAGACCAGGTGAGGTAAAGGAGAGGACATGACTGACCTCGATCACCCTACTCATGGCTTTACGTATTGATGGATGCTCCGTTGGGTTGACTTGCATTCGTGTCTGAAAGCTCTGGTCGTCAGTGCCTTCCCTATTGCCCTATTGCGAATGAATGTGTGGATGCTGCAGTCACCTTCAACACATCGGCTGGAGAAGTGAGGACTGTGGCCAACGTAGCTGCCATGATTCCTGTACGTACGATCAGCCATTTGGCCTCAACCGTACAAGTTCGTTCACTCACCAGATCCAGAATGTAACGCAGCATTGGGCACCCCGTGTATTTTGCCTATACATCGTTGAATCAACACTCATCGACTCAACCACCCGACGGTCAGACTCCAACGTTCAGAGCTCCATAACCACACCGAGCCGACGATCATAGAGACTCGCTTGACTCACCGGCAAAGTCCTTCCATTTTTCATAAAAGACGAGATACAGTCCTGCGTACGGTGCGTCTCTGAACGCCGTGGCGGTGAATCCCTGAAAGAACCCTCTCAATCCATTTGTGCGCCAGAGGGAAGCGAGTGCGCCCGGTATCGAGTGGTAGTCCTTGTAGTGATTGCTCTGCCGAGTGACAAGGGTTCAGCTGGAGACACTCGCGAGACTCATGCGTAGTTGAAATATGGGAGAGATTCGTAAAGGGGGAAGGAAACGAATGAAAGCTGGACTGGACTAGCGGACCCACCTCGAATCTCGCTTTGATCACGGTGATGGGACTAAGCACGAATCCCACGCTCGTCCTGGCGATAGCTCCAGCGACCAGATTTCCCCCTGACGATAATTTGACAATGGCCGATCTGGATCTACCACCGCCAGTTGCGAGTTCTGATTTTGATGCAGAGAGGGGAATTCGGACAGGAATGGAGAAATAGGGTATCATGGACAGTCGATTCCGGATCGATGAGAGAGAATAGAAGTAGATAGCAACGCCGGGTACGTTTCTGCCATGTAGAATTTGGGAAGTCAGCCATGGCATGAGGTCGCGAAGGCGTATATGGGAAATTGTAGATGAGCTCGTCGCCGGAGTGCAAGGTCGGGTGCCAGTGATAAGGTCGACATACCTGACTAGTGTAGGCACTGTTCCTCGCCATAATCCCAGCACTCCATCATCTTTCAGCACTTGTCTGAACACGCCGCTTATTCGTTTTCTGTATTCCATCGAGCGATCAGCACTCGTCATTGAGGATTTTCTTGCTTGCTTTGTCGGTAGTCCAGAAAATCACTCGAGCACATGTCGATAGCCCCATCAGGGCCGCTCCTCGGTCCAGAGGGGCTCAAGCCAGAATCTGCTTAGCAACTCACCGCTTGACACTCCCATTCGAAGCCTGCTGCATTCTTGTTTTCAACAGGTCCAGCGGTTGGAGGACTATAGCACTTGACAGTCCTGACAGACCACCCGATAACAGGTGATGTGATGCTCGCGAGTTATTTCTCGGCGTCGCTGCCGCTGAGCTCGTAGCCCTCGATGAAGAAGACGAGGAAAGGGGCAAGGTTGCACTGGGGATTAGTTCGGAAGGGGTGGTAGTCGGAATAGGTAGGGATGACATCTTGTAGGGGATTGCGATGCCTGCCGGGCAAATGTGATTGAGGCAGAGAAGACAATCGTCGGAGCTGGTTGGTCTTCAGAAAGCAGAGGCGGGCGGGTCGTAGGGGTACAGGTGGACGTAGAGATCGTGGCAATTATGATAGAAGAGATTATCGCAACGTTGAGATCAGCAGCGTATACTTTCTGACCTTGCCGAGATTTCATGATGATGACGGAGATCAACGTTCATAACCGGTTCCATCACCACTATTATTATCATACTCCCGATCCCTTCCGGTAGATTTGTTCATCCGTATTTCTCTCCCTCTCTGCTCTCCATTCCTTGTGATAGTGTCAGTATGCGAAATGTCATACCCAGTGAGTACAGTCGCGTTGCAGGTCCTCAATGCAGATGGGAAGTTGACATACCGTCAGAGCGGAGATAGCAGCGTTCAATCTCTACTTGCGCTCCTCCGTTCCACACAAGATACTCCTACTTCATCAACAGATTCCAGTGCAACCCCTACTGCTGCAGCATCTACTTCATATCGACACCAACCGAGTATCCCATCAAAACGACAGCTCGATGATCTCCTCACGTCGCTCAATGCCAGACCGCCTCCCGTCCCATCTCGATCTTCATCAGGATCCAACCAGAAACACCTGATCGAACCATTCGGTCCGGTCGGTATCGCTCCTGGACCTTCGAAATCACCGTACGATCCTCAGATAGCTGGAGGCTCCGACGTGGCTCCGTTGTCGTCGGCTGCACAAGAAGGGAGAAGGAATGGATCTGTGGACGGGAAGAGACGGCTTCCAAAGGATCGGAGTGGAGAGGAAGGATATGGCCAGTTGGGATTTGGGAAAGCTTTGCCTGTTCTCACAGAGCTGCTCCAAGACGAGACGTTCAGATCGGAACTGAGGAAGGTATGTCCACGTCCAAACTCCTTGCGCTACGGAAGTGGTGGTTGGACCCGGGAATATGGCCTGATCAGTCGCTTCCATGATAGATGAAGAAGGATCAAGATGCGCTCGAGAGGAGATTATGGGCAAAAGGCGAGAAGGTCAAAGCGGAACATGAGAGGGGTATACAAGCCGAAAGGGACATGTGAGTGATTATCCTTGGACGTGCACAGAATCACCTCTTGACCTCTAAGATCGCGCTGACGGGACCGCACTACAGCGCGAAGATTGCACGGAGACCCATACCGCCAGAAAAGAAAGCGGTATGTCTACTCTTCTTTCGTAGAGTGTTTCCATTGCTCCTGTGCACACAACTATCTAGCTCTTTCTCTCGTCGGTTGTGTCAATTTGGGCGCGTTCCTTCTAAGCTGACGACGTATTGGCTTGCTGCAGAAATGGGCAGCGACGCTCACGACCGACCTCGAAGCCTTTTATCTGCAACAATGTCTCCCAGCGTTGGACGGACTGGCTGTTCGACAACGGCAAAGGCTGGTCGATCTCGGAGTGCCAGGTCTGGGTGAGGAGGACGGGGCAAAGGGCAGAGACAGAAGAAGGAGAATAATAGATATACTAGAAGCAGGATTGGAGGAATAGCCGGTCAGATCCTCCCAGAACGAAAAGGCTTAAGAGTAAATCACGATCCCGGCGAAATGAGTCCGCCTGAAGGGGAATCATCAATTCGTCTAAAGGGGAATCATCAATTCGACTAAAGGGGAATCATCAATTCGACTAAAGGGGAAGTGTATTCATACAACATGGGTTTGATGGTCTAAATGCGATATGTATCTATGTGTTGTATCAGGTGTTTCATTTAGTTCTACGGGTGACGAACGATACAGTCAGCGTCCGACCAAGATGTTCAGACCACTCGTAGGACTCACCTCTCTCCATTGATGTGCGCAATCGCAGCATTTGCTAAAAGAGTGACAAGTATCAATATCGGTCTATCGTGACCTCCAACACAGACGACGAGGGCGACTCACTAGAACGTCGTCATGGGCTCATCGGCAGATCTGATTTGCAGTTGTCTGTAGTACGCCTTTCTATGGTCGCATTTAGGACATGCCGCTGATGAGTGAACGAGTGATTGTCAGGATGAAAACAGTCAAGCAGGATCTCGTATGAGAGTGAAGTCTGTGTTAGGAAGCTCAATGCGAAGAGAGGATGAGGGCCGACGAGGAGCGAGGTCAAGTGGCCGGACATGATATACCACAACTTGGGCAAGTGTCGACGTGAACGACTCACTATCTATCTTATCCACATTTGCCCAAGCTTCTTTCCCGCCCAAAACATCATCCACCTGTTTTCGTTTCAGGTGCGTCCGCATCGATATCTGCAGAAAGGGACCAACGTCAGTCTTCGCCAATTTTTTTTCCTGAGCGACAGTAACGGAGTTCCAGCAGCCAAGTGGCGGGATTTGGTCGATCATGAAACGGGGAATGAGAGCGAGGGATGATGTCTAGATGAAGGAAGGATGTATGTTTAGGAGGCGAGAAACATACTTGACGGTCGATGATGTATTGATAAGGACACGTAGGACAAATCCTACATTGGCATACGAATCAGCTCATGCTCTTTTCCATCTGATAAAGAAAACGGGACACCAGATCCCAAGCTAAGTCTCGCTGAGTCTCAACGCTGTGAGCAGACAAGACGACATGACATACCAGCACTTATCATTGCTGTCCTCCCTATCGCCGATTGTCAAGTTGTTCGCGCAATACGGACAGAAGAGCATGTCGGATGTGTGCGCTGGCCGCTACTGACGATGACGAACAGGGGGAAGGATCAAGTGAGAATGACTTGACAGAGACAGCAAAAGGGGATCGAAAGAAACAACAATCACGAAGATGGATGCAAAATGCAACAAAATTCCGTTCCAGGTTTCAGAACGCACGAAGACGTTCGCCTCAACTTTTTGCCATAATTATCTAACCTCTCCGACTTTCCTTGAAGCACTCATAAGTTGAATCTACCTCGGCTCATTCGATCCCATTTCCGCACGCACACGGCTGTGCGAAGATAGTGTGGATATATCTGCGTGAATCTGTTGGAAGAGACCGTTTCTTTGTTACTTTTGCATCATATCGCACCCATGTCGACGCTCAACCTCCGTCCTGTCGATACTTCCTCTTCCTCTTCTTCGTCAAAGACCAAAGCGATACCTTCGCCTTCGTCGTTGAAACCATGGGACTGTTCATACGCTTCAAGTCCTGATGGGAAGGATGTGAACTTGCTGATCATGCTTCATGGGCTTGGTGAGTGGCTTAGAGGACTTCACTGGAGATCTGCTGCTCCTTTGGGTTGTTGGTGTGCAGGTCTGCAGAGACACGGCTGTTATTGAGCTAATGTTCCGTTTGTAGGCGATACCAAGACATCCTTCTTCAACCTTGCCAAACAGCTTAATCTCCCTTCTACAGCTGTGTTATCGCTTTCTGCGCCTGATCCGTGAGTATCTCAAGCCAATCCTTGCATGTTATTCTGTCCCCTTGTAACTGTATCCGACTCGTTGCCTGTCATCGTTCATCTGTTCATTCCCACTTCACGGCCCTCTCCTTGTTGATCAGGAACTGGACATACGGCCACCCGCCACTGTCCGCTTTTTCCACCCATCAACACTCAACGATCTACGGCTGCTGACCGCTCATATATCACCCTCCTCCAGACTGCCTCTCATGGACTCTCCTTCATTCTCATGGTATCCGACATTCACCTCCCAATTCGACCCTCTCCCCCTCTCCTCCCAAAACCCCACTAAACCCATCTCCGCCCTCCGGTCCCTCCTGAGCACACTCACATCACCTTCGATCGGGTGGAAACTAGAGGATATTCATCTGTTCGGATGGGGTCAAGGCGGCACGACGGTACTTGAACTAGGGTTGGATATAGGTCGGAATCCTCTTGCACCTCCTTCTGTCGCTTCATCATCGACGACGATGGCGACCGAGACGAAAGAGGAGTCAATAGGCGGAAAGAGATTGGGATCAATCGTCTGTGTTTGTGCGGGATTGCTCACACATCCCACGTTGCAATTGAGAATCGCTACGCCGATCTTATGGTTCAATCGACTCCCGCCCAATTCTGCAATTCATCAGAAGACATTAACAATTCTCAAGCGAGCTTACAGAGAAGTACAAGTCGTACAAGGTCAACAGGGTCAGGATTCCAATGCTGAAGCTATGCCAAGAGGGACAGAAGAGTGGTGGGGTATCATGAAGTTCTGGGGACAGGTGTTGGGAAGAGCAAACGAAGGTTGGAAAGGCCAAGGCGAGGTTTTTGAAGTGATCAGATGACACGGTTGAACAAGCGACACAATCACATCGCTGCATGTATTCCTACTCAAACATCACAAGTGACACATTGTCCATTGTACTTGCTTTCCGCTTACTGCCTTTCACCTTCTCTTCTTTTGTATGCACTCCCTCACTTCCTTGAAATTCGATACCCCACGAACAGAGATGTTGCGTTCACCCCACTGGCTGTCGCATTACCACCCGCACTGCTCGTACCGTTGATGCCGACCGGTGTGGTGCTGTTGTTTGCCACTTCCACTATGGGAATCATAGGACAAGTTGGAGCAGGAAGGTATTGACCAAAATGTCCAGCTGCCCAGAGGACTGCAAGCACAATATCGTCAATAAAATTTGGGACCACTCTCGATGGATAACTGACCAACGCCGTTAGTCCATCCGAAACCGACCTGGACCGTGTACTCTCCGCCGCCACCTGCTGCGTCTGTGTCTGTGGCGTTGAACTAGATGAAACAATCAGCTGATGCACCTGACATTACTAACGAATGATGACTGCCAACCTTTTCAAACATGACACCTGTCCCAGTGTTTGGTCAGCTTCTCCCCGAGCTGGACTGAACCTTCACTTACCGGTCTGTCCTCCAGTATATGTCCCTGTGGCGTTCAATTGGGATAATGGTAACTGTGTCAATAAGCCATCGATTGCACCGCCAGTCGAGTACCAAGAACAGAACGCGGCCCCAAGATATCGATTGACATACTCGATTGATAGGGCAAGTGGCCAAGGTTCCCCGCTCGCCTCAGCGATCTGCAAAGAGACGTTTCCAATAGTGCTGGATGGCTGAGGCTGTAGGTCCGACTCGTTGAGACCAAGTTGACCGGGGGCGACGTCGGCATAAGTGAGGGTAGTGTTGGAAAGGATCGTAGCATTGGGGTTGGCACGCCCCAAAGTCTCGAACGCCTTGATGGAGGTGTCTGCTGGATGTCAGCCGGGCTAGCACAAAACGAGGACATACTCACAGACGTGTGGAGGCCACGAGTTCGGGAAATCCTGATCTTATTGTCAGCTGACCCTGCAAGTTGGACTACGTTCGAACCTACCCAATTCAGACCTGTCAACAACAAACTAGCTACACTTGGAATACCAGAGTACTTTCCGAGAAGGAATCTTGCTCCCGAAATGACCTGCAAGGCGGCTGTCTCGTTGCCAATGACTTCAGGCGGTGTGATGTTCTGCCATAGAGCAAAAGTTCCAGCAGGAGAGTATACGTCGGTCCGGTCATTGGATGTCGTGTTGAAATCGTAGAACCAGGACTGAGAGTTCTCAGCATCGTGGCCTTGAGCTCTACCTTGGAAATCTCGGCCTCACCTTGACGGGATCCCAGCACAGATCAAGGACAGCATCAGAGAAAGCTTGCGCTTGTTGTCGGTGATACTGGACTGCACTTGTCGAGTTACCGCTCGATGTGGTGCTATTTGTCGCGTTGCTACTGCTCGAGCTGTTCGCGTAGATCTCGTATAAATTGGCAAGCTGATAAGACTCGTAAGCACTGGTCATGCTAATCGTCTTTCTCACTCACCAAAGCATGATCACCGGCAAGCAAAGAGTTGAGGTCGACCGGAATGATGGCTCTTGCATTCAAAGTTCTCAGGACAACATTATTGTCGGAAGCATTAAGCAAAGGTTGCTTGCACCATCGAGACGAGTAGTCCCAGCCACTCTCAGCTCCGGTCGCTAATTCTGAGTACAAATCCGCTCGTCCCGCTCCGTCGAGTGCTGGCGTTGCACCAGTAACCGTCTCGAAGTCTTCCACATAGCCCTATCCGAAGCTGGCTCAGTGCCCGAGTCCACTCTTGAGGGGATCCCACTTACTTCGGGACGAGGAGCAGAGTTGTTGACGGCGTAGTGCGCGACAACGTGTGTTTGTCCAGTATAGGGAGACGTATAGTTCAAGGTCCTATTGTTCGCCCACCATTGCAATTCCGTCTGTGAAAGGGTCAGATCTGCGATCCACAAGCTCCTCATGCGACTCACCGACGCGATCTGTAAACCTCGCTCCAGAATAGTAGCATTCCCAGTTGCCTTGACATAGGCATCAAGCATCTGAAATGGGAGAGTCAGTTGCTCCACTACTAACGATGTGGAAAGTTACGCACTTGAATGAAGACTGGTGGTTGAGATCGGTTGAGATAGTACTTCCTGCGAGTGGTACACGGTGAGCCCCAACAGTGTCAATTTTGGTCTATTGGTTGATCTCACCTGCCCCCATTCGGAAGGAAGCCATACGTCTGGCATGTATGTTAGAGTGATCCGTAATCTTCGTAGAGAACAACTCACTACGATCAAGTCCATGAAGTTCTCGAGCAAATCCCATGCATAGTCATACAGCTCCGAGCTCAGTAAGCCTTCCAGAATCCACTAGACAAAGATATCAGCACTCAACGTTTGACGAGGCGAAAGGTACTCGCGTATGAATCCCAGTAGTAGATCTCCCTGTATCGCCCGCCTGGAACGATGATAGTATGATTAAGCGGGATCAAGCTGGACTCGCACTGGCCATTACAGAGTGCCGACTGATTGGTTTCACTACGTGCCGTGAGGTCAGATAGCTTACCCTTCAGCATGCTCTCTGGTTGACTCACCGAGCAAGGAGAGTCCAGTAGCTGTGAACAATACTGGTCCATGCCTTGAATATCGGATCGGATATGTTGTTCAATATGGCAGGTGTAGGATTGAATCCTCCCAAGGCGACTTGAGACAGTTCCAGCCCTTCCCCTTTCTGCTTCGCTGTCATTCTTTCTTCCGACCATCAGACTAGGGGCCTGAACGTACGAAATATTGCTCAACGAAGGTCTCAATCTCTCCAACTGTGACGTTGGATGGAAGAGCAGCGAAGGCGGCAAGTGTGTCGCTCAAAGTGCCATTCGTTGGCTGTGACCGGATGTCAACTATCCGATATCCTACGTTGAGCAGATCTTTGTGCCTACCTTGTCCACAAATGTCTACCAAACCAACGGAGAAGATTGAGTGGATGTGCCTCACCCCTGAACACGGGAGGACAAAATGACCTACTTTGCTATCCGCGAATATGCCTGCGAGCTCTACATCTTGTAGCAGCTGTGTGGACTTTGTTAGAACTGACTTCCCAGCCGTTCCCGGGAGAACATAGCTTACGATACCAGGACAATAAGTGGTATTGAGACCGCCATTACATAGATCTTTGTAGGTTCACCGTGGTCAGCACATGTGCGGATAGTGTGGTGCAAATCAGACCGACATTGAGCAGGTGGATAAAAGCCTTGGCCAAGGACCGTGCTGTTTAGCGGCACAGTAGGGGATGGCACAGAAGTAGAAACCGGGGTAGGTGAAAACGATATCGAAGAAGTCTGGGTGATGTTCTGAGCTTCGACGAGAGTGAAGAGGACACTCGACAGTAACGCCCATGAGAATGGTGACGTGCGCATCTTGATACGGCCCAGAAGAGAATTGCGGGACAAGTGCAAAAATGAGAAGAACAAGAATGAGCAACACTGCTGTAAACCTCGACGAGTTAGCATCTCCACATATATGCAGGAAAGGAAGTCTCACACTTCTCACCACGGATCGGCTAATATGATTTTTACCTGGATGTCAGCTGTTTTCGACTTGGCAACCCCCGTTTTCCCCCTCATTTCTCCATGTTCTCCCCCACACCGGTTCAAAGTGCCTGAATTGATAAACAAGTCAATGACGTCAAAATCCCCCGAACGAGAGTTCCTCAACCGTCAACGCAATTAGGCGCGTTGTGTCGTCTGTCTCATCTGCTTCCGGGCATACGGACTTCCTCCTGCGACGATCTGGTCGTTCAACAAAGTAACTTCTACACACGCAACAATTCCTTGCACAGCACGAAAACCCCCTCGGCCCTACCGCGACTCATGAACAACAATCACAGCTCCCACCGCGATGACAACTGACTGACAACATGCTCACTGTGTTGGTCGACTGATCTGTCATCAACGGTTCACGTTAGGAGCCGCGTCCAATATTTGAAGAGAGAGAGAGAGAGGATGCTAATCGTTAGTCTTGGAGATGATGGACGTGATCGAACCCAAGGTCGGACGAAGGAGGTCCGTGCTAATGCTTCATGAAACGTCTGCTGTATGCTTCCAAATAAACACGACTCTGACCCATGGCTCTATCAACTGTTCTTTTTATTTTTGTTTTCCTTCTTCTCCTATCTCTATCTCTTTGTCTCTTTCGTTCTCACCGCACCTGTTGACGATCCGAACGATGTATTAACGATTACGACCTTTTGAGGAAAGCGGTCTGTCTGCCTTCTACGACACCGGTTACGACACGAATATCTCGACCTATACCTGAACTCGCATATCGAGCTCATCCCAGCCCTGCTCACACACGGTCTCACCCTTATTTCCACACACGTACAGTCAGTTCACTTTTCCTTCTTGTTGTCCGCTCACTCGCAAGCCACTCCGACTACTCCTACCCCTTGCTTCCGCGACCTGCCGCAGACCCACGAGACACCGGTCGCACAACACCGCTAACACAACGTAGAACGTCGTTCAACGTTTACTTCGACCTTTTTGTCGACTCTCCTTTCTTGCTCAGAACCACCTTATAACAATCATCCAATCATTACCTCTCACACTCCATCCCAACAGTCATCGTCCAACCTGTGACTTTCCCATAGTCAAGTCTGAGCGTCCTTGTCAGATGCTTGTCTGATCTCTTTTTAGCTTTCTTACGATCACGAATCTTACGACCCGCGTCACGAAGTCAATCATCCTGCCAAGGAAAATCAAACGCGTCTTTACCCTCTATACACTCAACCACACGTTTCAGCTTTCGATACACAGCTCATTCACTATCACGACTCTTTACAATTCGTGAACGACACGACAACATGACTCACGCAAACCTCTTTTCTCCTTCCAATCGCATCCATCATTCTCACTATCTGCACCCCGAACCTACTTCTCAGCAAAGTAACAGCTTTCGTCGATCGAGTGGTGGTGCAATTCGATCGTTGAGGAAGATTCCATCCACTTTGTTCAACAAGGAGAAGACTCCGCTCAAGCCGAGACCAAGCAAGGACAAGTTTAAAGTCTTCGTCGAACCTCCCGTCAGTCAACCCATGAAGAAAACCGATACCTCAACTCGAGTCCCAGTCCAGACCAACATCGAGAAGGTCAAGACCAAAAGCAAGCCTCGAAAGGCCCTGGCGGATCTCTTACACTGGGGCAATCACTCCCACATTGAACCTCTCACTCTCACCCAACAGCAGAATCAACCTCCAAAGCCTTCCGCTCCAGCTGTTCCTCCCAAAACGGCGAACATGCTCAAGAAGTTCAATCGATCTCCCTCCACGAAGTCAATCCAGTCTCAACTCAGCTCGCTTCGTCCGCCTGATGAGCCCATGGCATCGCGCCCCAGCATGGGCGATGACCCTTTTGTGAGAAAGGGAGAAGGCGCCGAGGTTGTCGACCATGTTCACAAACACGACAAACCATCTCCGTCCGTCAAGAGTATATTTCTTGATAGGAGATCGAGCATGAGCTCAGGCAAGGCTTTGTCTGCCAGAACCATGCTGAATGATAGGAGCAAGGAGATACCTGAGAGGTGAGGGTGTTCAATACCAAATCGTGACGAAGCTGACCCTTCTTTGCAGACCTAAAGCGCTTTCACCAGATGGAAGCCCGATCTCTACTACATTTGCTTCAATAGACACGCTTGTCAACCTCCCCCCACGTACAGTCTCACTTGACAAGGTTCCCAGCACATTCCAATCCTCGGCTCCACTGCCTGTCGTTGCTGAAGCGTCCACAGAGGTGGAGGAGACCGGAAAGACTCTGAAACGGGACAAGACCAAATCAAGGATCTGGGGTTTGCTAGGGAAGGCAAGGGTGAAGAAGAACAAGGATCAACCAGAAGGGATGTCAGATACCTGGGCCAAACCAGTCAGTGAGTGGAAAGTCCCACTCGAGATCAACGCAAGACATTGACGTATCGTGTAGTACATGTTCCTGCCGACTTGTCCTTGTCTGCGCATATTGACGAGAAGTACGCTGCCACCACCGTCAATTCCGGCATTACCGCTATGCGACCAGGATCTTCGAGGCCCCGGCCTCCAATGCTTCACATTTCCGCTCCCTCATTAGATGATTATCCTATGGCCGCCCAATCTACCAGCTCGATCAATTCGTTAAGCCACATCGCAAATAAGCTTGCTTTAGATGGCAATTCTGATACTCGGCAGCCTGACACGCTGTCCAGATATCCGATCAGCTCGGGAGAGGGTGGAGTGTGGGAGTCTGTCGTTGGAACTATCGCCGATCGACCATCTGAAAGTGGTGCTCGACACGCTCTCGAGGAATTGATGGGTCCTAGTCGACTGCCGAAGCGGAAGAGTCTTACCGGGCTATTCGGAGTGGCGATCAGGAAGAGTATGGAGAAGATAAAGTCATCATCGCCTCCCCGAGCTATTGTCTCCAGATACAATGTATCTCCCCCCAGGCTGATGGCTGAGCCAGCTCTCAAATCTCTGGCGGGAGGAGTTGAGGAAAAATCCGAAGCACCCAGAGCGGTTATCTCCTCCGGTGGCTTCGAAAGCCGTTTCGCTTCGTCGTTGGCTCAATCTCTTCAGGCAGAGATTATTCGTGGTGACGGTGAGTGAGACATCACCTGAGACAGTGCTGATGTAGCCGAAGGCCTCAATCATGTAGCTGCAGCAACACACAAGCTGCTCCACCTTGTTAGCGATCTGGATCTCTCACCGGCATCCTCTAACAGTCCCACTGTACAGATCACAAAGTCAACTAACTCCCTCCGTCAAGTTTTCAACAGTAGTCCCACTCCGATCCGCCGGATCAGATCCGCGATGCTTACGAGTAAAGCCAGTTCGAGTTCTCTCAAGCCGTCTTCAGCCAATGTCAGCCCACTCGAGCTTGCTCTTCACCGATCTCAAGTTCCTAGCGGATTGCAGAAGACCGCTCAGCAGTCTACGTCACCACCAAGGCAGAGCATGGTCCGGAAGGGTATGCGAAACATCTTCGCTCCTCCTTCGCCTGCCGCTCCCAAGTCGAGTAATGCCACCGATCTGTCCAAGCTTGAGGGACATACTGTCAATCCTGAACTTGATCACTTGACGCATCCAACACAGGATCGAATGCCCTCGGAAACCAATCTCAGGGAGATCAGGAAATCAGATGTCCCGGCCGATCTCAAAGCTATCATCGTCAATTCTGACACCGAAGCACTCGTCACATCACCCAGCAAAAGAACAAGTCTTGGCCTTCCCGAACCACCTCCGCAAGACAGAATCTCCCCTCGACGCCCTGCCCCCGCTCCGCCTGCCCTGTCCCTTCCGCCAGAACCTGATTTACCCTCAAAGCAAAGCATTGAAGCAGTTCCGCTGGCTGTTGGTCAGCTGGATGTAGGTGACTCGGTCAACGGCACCGACTGCCGAAATTCTTTTGACTTTACAAACGAGTACGCTTCACTCGACCAAGGAAGTCAAAGGGCCTCTTTTGTGGACGCATTGAAGAGAGTGGGCAGTTTGAACTTGTTCACCGACAACGAACTTTCCCCCGTCCCGACTGTCCCGCAGGTTCCTACAACTCCTGACCAAGAGGCGGTACCTACCTTCCATATCTCCAAACCATCTGACAGCGACACTCGTAACGGTGACAACTCAGAGGAACATGAGGACGATGATGATGATGATGACGATGATAATTTCGAAGACGCGGTGGAGATCCAACGAGTGGTCGGTTTCGCCAGGTCCAGTCCAGTCCGCAAAGAGCCGTTCAGAGGTCAATTATCTTTCCAGCAACATATGACTATGGCTCAACCCAGTCACGCATCATTCGGCGCCCCAGAACCAGCTCTTGCTGAAGAAGCTCCTGCAGTACACGCACATCGACGGGGACATCGCCGAGGGGAGTCTGGCTTCAGTATCGCCACCATGTCGAGCATAGGCGATGTGATCGGGGCGGGTAGTGAACGAGAGTACACCAATTACTTCGATGTCAACTTCGGTTCTCACCTTGACCACGTGCATCAGTCGAGCATCACTGAGACAGCCGAGAATATTGAGCAAGGTCAATCGCCGGATCCTGAACGCTACCTTGATACGAGGTCAAGACTCTGCTTCGATGCCAAAAACAACGCTCGATCCGTCACTCGAAGAGGCCATCACCGTCGCAACTCGTCTGTTCAGTCGTTAGATTCGGTCGACAGCAATGGAGACTCCATTGTCAGCGGTCCGCCCATCAGCATGCATAACCGTCGTCGATCCTCGTATATCAGCAAGCACCGTCGCAACAGTTCTAGTGACAGCACCTTTGGTCGACCCAACTGGGCAGCTCACCGACGCAACTCGTCGTCTGCTAGTACCGCGACCAATACTTCTGTGTCTCAGATAGTTAGGCCTGGTCTCGGAGAGAGGATGTTTGTGCGAGATGGCGGAGTGCAACTCACCTCAATTACCGGTTCACCACCGGATGATGGCGAACTGCAGGACCGACAGGAACATCACCGAATTGTCTCCTGGGACAGCATGTTCGATTGCACGCGATCGAGGGAGAACGATTCACTCTTCGACAGTGCACCTGATTCGATCTTTGATAGCAGTGCCCATGTATCTCGATCGTCAATGGATAACGATTCGATCTTCGGTCCAGAGCAACAGACAGTCGGACAAGGATTCCTCCTGCGTGGTCTCCGTCCCGTTTCCACTATCAGTACCGCGACCACCTCAACCGATCCTGATGACACGTTCGCGAATGTATCTCGCTGGTCACTCGAGGCTCAACCTATAAGCAAGACGGAGGAAAGGACTGAGCTGTGTTGGGAAGCAGTTGGAGAGAACATGTCTAGCATGAGTAGCATGAGTGAGTAATTGTAGCTCCTCCTATCCGCATCGGCTAATATGCCCACAGCACCCATTGGCAGTGACAAGCCCACGCCTGGTCGTCAAGCCCTGGGAATGTCCTTTTCTCGACCACCACGACCAGGTCAACGTCGTCCCCCTCACCTCATGTTCGCCGATACATCGCTCGACACACCCGGTCTTACTTCGCCATCTGCTTCTGAAGCTTCCAGTCGAACATCTCTCGATACCAACGCCGCTTCTATCACTCTTGGCAACCGTACAAGACCTAGAGGCTCTGGCCACTACCGTCAAAAGTCGTCTGCTGGTGTCAAAATCGATGCGACAATTCATGAGATGCCTTCGATTGCTACAGTCCGTGCCAACAAATCCTCCGCAAGTCCTGGCGGTCGGGTGATCAGTATGAAGAATTCTCACTCGACAATTCGCGATCATGAAGTCAGCATCATTGGCCCAGAAGATTTCGATGAGGACGACGACCTCGATCGAATGCGCTCTATTCGTAGATGGTTAGACTTCGAGAGGGAAGCAGAGTACGAGTTCAAGAAGACGAGGAGGTGCTGGATGGACAGTGAGGCATCAAAGCTTGCACTCTCAGGTATGTATGCGATTCCAATTTCCCCGTAATACCGCTAGCTGACCTGAGCAAAGAATGGAAAATGCCAAAGACTACTGGGGAGATAGCCGCGTTCCTGGCACAGTCCACACAGACATACAAGCCGCTCGAAAAATTGCCCACCGGCGGTCATATCGCGAATAGACGCAAATCGTCTCTCAGCGACTGTCGAATGGTTTCTTCGCCTTACGGTCTCCCCCTTCCCAAGCCCCCAGGACCAAATAACAAGCCGAAGATGTCTTTGACGACGAAGTATGAAAAGAAAAACTCTACGTCCTCATCAACCTCTGCTTCGTCCACGCTTGCGTTTACCTTCCCGTTCCCCGATGACGTTCCTGAACCACCTTCCGCTCCGCCATTTTCAGCTGTCTTTGCCCCTTTCGCCAGGGAGACCCCAATCTCTCCACCGCCCAAGCCCGCACCTTTCCAACCTGCTCTTCCCTTCCAGCATTCAACACACGATGCGTTCGGGCTTCGTAAGCAATTGAAGAAGAACAAGGGCCAAGGAGACGGAGAGAACGGTCAGCGACCAAGGGTCACTTCAAACGCGAGGAGGGAAGCTTTGGGATGGGGAAGAAGAAGGATGTCCGATGGACCTGAAAAGACGGTTGGACTCGGAGTGGACAACGCACGAGCTGTACACCTGGGTTTCAAATCGCATCTCAAGGCTCCGGGTGCTTCGATCGCCGGGGGCAAAGAAAACGCGACTGTTGGGATCGACTCCGGGCATTCTTCCGTCCCGAGGAAGGAGGAGAACGCCTACGACAAGACGTGCGTGGCCTTCTGATGAAAAGGGCTTGCAATTGCTAACAATAGCTCATAGACGATCGACCAGACTTCGAGGGCCGACTCCTGCCAGGAAAAGAGGCCCGAGACAAGTTGCCAGTCAACCCCTTGGACTCCGTCTCTGAGCGATTGGTTTAACTTATCGAATACTGGACGGCATATCTTACAACCGTATATCGACCTTGCTTTCGAAGGTTTCTTACGAGTTCTCACGTACATGACTAGGGTGATGAGGAACCATTGCTAGTTCTCCAAATGGAATAATGACGTTATGCTTCACGAAGAGATTTACGATAGATACCCATACCATGCCTTGCGACCGGACAATGCTAGCTTTACGATACACACACGACGAATGATTTTTAGTAAGTTATATACATTTATGATTTATGATGCGACGAGCGATCTCTTTTCTTGCATTGTTGCATTGTGATACCACACGCCGCATCCGTTCCACTCACCGTTCGGTTCACGTGCAATTGTTCTCTATGAAATACATGGTCAGAACATATGTTACAAGTGTTCGAACGGTGCAAGACATTTTCTTTCAGCGAAGTCGTTCTACCATGGTCCTACCCTCATCTAAAGTTCAACTTGATCAAGAACAGGAGGATATTCATGGAAACATGAACGCTTGCCCAGCCTATCAGCGAACATACATCGTATCAGCTCTATCTTGATATCTTGATAGATGCGCATAGTTGTACGAAGCTTACCACAAGCAGGTACTATGATCGACCGTGACGTGATCAGCTCAATCAATCGTACATGAGGACTGTATGGTTTAGGGTTCCACTCACCCAACTCTGGATACTCTCTCATCTCGTCCAGACCCATTTGAGAGACGTTGACGCCGAAAGCGAAACTCATTACCTGTCGAGCGATGAACGAGCTGATCAATTCCGAGCCCTGAAGAGAAGTGACACATCAGCACCTTCTTGATGTACACCGAGATATATGGAAAAAAAGACCATCGAATGATTGCGTGCTGCTTACCCAGATGACGGCTGAGGCTGTGAAAGTCAGTTGAAAAGTGTACGGATCTTCTGGCGTAGGATCGAATTTGAAGAAAGGGTATATCTCTGCGGATTCACAGCTCATCAGTCATTTGCGATTTCGTCCTGACACTGAGGATAGACTTACGCGAATTCGGCCCGAAATGCAGTATTGACAGCCACCCTTCAATTCCACATCAGCTTGAGCTACAGGTCGGAGCATCCATCATCGGTTTGACGTAGCCCTCACATAACTTACCCAAGAATCCCACCATGGTCACATTCTGCGCCAGACCTCTACAGTAGAAACTCGTTGCCACGTTCTCGACATGTTCTTCCCATGGACTAGGATATCCGATGACGATCTGTAGCAAGCGATGATACGGTCGCGACATCTGTACGGGGAAGAGGATGATGACTGTGAGGGACGAGAGCAGTTGGACCGTCGCGAACTGCGTTGGAGATCGGAGACGGGCGAACTGTCCGCGACGCAGAATCAGCACTTGCTTTCACGATCGGAAACGGACGAAGTCGTGGAGAACAACAAAGAGCTCAACGTACCAGATTCCGATAGAAGACATGGTAGACCAGCTGAAAGAAAAGTTTGTACAGAAAGAGAAGAGCTCGGCTACGAACTTTGGCGCCTAGGATGTAGAAGGAGATAAGGGCGAGGAGCTGCACAGCTAGACACGAAACTTGGCGGTCAGGTCAAGACAGACATGTAAGCATATCCGCTGCAACCTACTAATTACCCAAGAGTACACCCAAGTACCTGCATCAAGTGATGTGTGAGGCAGAGTCGTCAAAAACAAGCTTGCATATGCTGTAGATGTGAAGATTAGCCCAACATGTCTTTCTGACCCACGCACTCACCTTGACCTGCGATGAGGGAGAAACAAGCAATAGCAAGACAAGTCATGAACCACAGAAACCTCAACCATGATGCCGGAATCCTGCGAGAGAATGATTGACCAAAGAAGCTACAGCATACCTCACGGTCATTCAGTGTACTGTATGCGGAATCGCGCAATCGCTACTAAAGCATCGCACTTACGTATTGGAGACCGCCGGGACTTGATGTCGATACGTATGTCTCTTCTCCCTTTTCAACTTGGAAAAACAGGCCAGGGCAGGTATGAGCATGGCGACGAAACTGAGTACGACCCAGAAAGTCTTTCGTTCCCATTCGACCTCATCAGACGATTTCTTATTTCTCTCCCATCTCTTCCGGAGGTAAAATAGATCGAGGTGGTGAGCTATCAATCCTATAAGGATTGTAGCCGACCAGGACAAGGCGTAGCTCAGTTTGCCACCGAGTTGGGAGGGCCACCAATCTGCGATACGACATCAGCAGATACAACAGGGCCGCAGGAGAATGACACCAACTCAGCCGATATAAGGAGAAGAGGTTGGTGATGAAGAAGAGGGCGACAGCGAGATACATCCTGCCATAGCCGGTCGTTAGTGTCACAGCCATCAGTCAAGGCCCAGAACGGTCGGAACCGACGCACCCGAAATACCTATCAAAGACAGTCAGTCTTACATGCGCTTTTGTAAGTCGCAACAATACATATACTCACCAGAACAAGAAGAAGTAGAAATTCACATCTAAAGGTAGCACCCGTTCGTCATCGCCCCCTGCATCACGACTGTTGTCATTGCCTTTCGGACGTTTTGGCCACGAGGGGATCTCCGGGAAAGGGTTATCCTTGTATGGGTCAGAGACAGGAAAAGGGATGGCAACCCATATCCACACCTTCAGGTCATCAGCCAGATGGAACATACATGGTGAGGCTCCCGGCGACAAAACGCCAACTCACTGCCAGACAAGGTAGCACTATGAGGACAAAGTGTCTCTTCCAGAAGGAGGTCAACCATCCATCCACCCTCTTTCTGCTTGGCTGAGCGAACAAATGGCCCGGCGGTCAACGTGATCAGATACACACCAGAACCATGATTGTTGCGAGTCACAATGATGCTCACGCGGAAGAACAACCTTATCCAACCCTCTTTCTCATCCTGTTCGACCAAACTATGTCTCCTGACTTTCTTCTTGTATCGCGGTCCCACACCCAGACCTCCAGCGACTGCTCTGAGCTCTCCCCCCAATCCATTCTGCTTAGATGTAGATGTACTGGGTCCCGCTGCGACGGGTGATCGAGTGGTGGACTGATCAGGAGTCGAAGTCGAAGTCGTTGGTATAGGAGGCCTGACTCTGGTCTTGCGAGGGGAGTTGGTACGGTCTACAAGATCAGTAAATGGATCAGCGGGGGGCCGGGAAGAGACATCGCGCAGTGGACAGATGGGAAGAGTATGATGACCAGGACTTACCCCACAATCTGTCCTGAGCTCTTTCAGAGCCTTTGGAAAGCGGTGTGAACATCCCACCACAACCCCACAGAGACCACCTCGCGGTTATACCGTCGCTGGCTTCTTTGAGATCGGTTCTCACCCTCTTCGCTCTGTCTGACAATGTTAGAGTGGATGGATATCGCTCGCTTTACTCGGAAAGATAGACGCGTGTATGGAACACGTTCCTCGAGATTTGCCGATGAAACGGGCGGCGACCGCCGACAGGTGTGAAATCCTCTTTTTCGTAGCAGAAGCGCCAGGTGGCTGATACAGCAAGTCATCGTGCCTCTGATCTGATTTCTCGTCTTGACGAGTGACGAGCTTGTGCTGATTGGGCATGATGTCGTGTCTTTTCTTGTCGATGAACCAACATATCTGCTCTCTGACTGCTCGAGACACTTGTTGGGCTGCCAGTTCTGACAATAGGGGAAAGTTCGGACTCGGTGCTACCGTACATGCTCAGCAATAGTCATTCTGAATGTGACGGTCAGCAGCGAGCTCTGTCAGACGTGAGAAGAAAGCTGAATGCTGTTGAGATCCGAACATTTGTCGATGGGACGTCAACATACTGTAGCATGATGCGGACGACATGACCGTCGAAGGTCTTTTAACACCGTATATCTGCTGGCTACTCGACAGGCAAAGCAAACGCGCATGAAGGTTTTCGATATCTACCCATGCGATCATCAAACGGTGGTCAGAACAGCAAATATATGCGATCGAGAGACACAATGGTGCATCCGTGCACCCAGCCAATTGAGCCAAAGTGGATGCATATGTTTTCGTCTACCACCGTCCCTAATTCCCGACAAGTCTCCCTCATCCGCATTTAGAAGATCATGGAGGACATGTCTGCTCGAATACGGTTGTAGTCCATAAGACCCTCGGTTCGACCAAGCTGTGAAATAAGATTGATCAGCACACGTCCAGACAGTCGCTTCGGAAGATCTGATCAAACATACAGCAGCGAGAGCAAACTGGATCGCGCATAGATGAACGGTCAGCGGACAAGCCCAGCAGCATCATTATTTGTTTCCACACTCACGTCCTTGTCGTACAAGTACTTGTTGGCCACCCGTTGAATATCGGCGGGAGTAACGGAATCGACATATCGCTCAATCTCCTTGGGAGTGTATCGCTTGCCGGTGGTGATCATTTGTCGTCCAATCTGAATGGTCACGGATGATTAGCACAAACGCAGTGCAAAGCCAAGCTATCCACTCACGTCCTCTGCGATAGCAGTTGTACCGTCCAAACCCAACAGCAATGAAGCCTTGAGTTGAGACTTGGCTCGCTCAACTTCGGCAAGAGTGGGGGATATAGACATTCGAGTCCATTCTCGGAGGGTGAAATGCAATAGGTCATCGAGGTTCAAGAAGCTGATATGGAAAGCTCATCAGCTTCGAGATGCTTCCTCGTGAGCTCCGCCTACTCACTTCTCGGAGACCAAGTAGATACCCCAAAGACCGGTGTCTGAATAACTCGTCGAGAAAGACATGTAGGAGTTTGCCAAGTTGTTGCTCGAGATGATGTGACTGAGCTTTGAGCTCAACAAGGGGGAAGCACCGAGACTTCGGTCCCAGTTACCGAAGATGGATTGCATGACCAACATGGGCCAGTAGTCGGGACTCTTCCATCCGACGCCCTCAACGGCGATGGCAACGTTGACAGTGTTCATGGTATCGTCACGGACTCGGACTTCGGAACCGAGGAAGTCAGTGGGAGCATGAGCCTGACCACCGAGAGGGATGGGGTTGGAGGAGACGGGCAGAGAGGCGAAGTTCTTCTCAGCGAGCTTGACGAGAGCGTCGTGCTCGATGGAACCGGCACCGACAAGGACCATTCGGTCGGCGGTGTAGTTTTTAGAGATGTAGCCGGAAAGATCGGGCTTGGAGATCGAGTTGATGTGCTCCTTGGGTCCGAGGATGGTGTTACCGAGGGGGTAACCTGATCATTGTAGCGCAATCAGCTTCCGCCCCTCTCCACTATCTCTTGAAGCGACGTCACTCACCTTGGTAGGCAACAGAGTGCAAGTGATCGAAAACGACCTCCTCGTACTGCTTCTCGACCTCCTCCTGCTCCCTCAAGATGACGTCTCTCTCCCTCTCAATCGCGCTCTCCTCCAGCTTCGAGTTCTGCAAGATATCCGACAAGATGTCGACGGCCTGAGGAACGTCCTTGTCGAACGCCTTGGCGTAGTAGACCGTCTGCTCTCGAGAAGTGTAGGCGTTGAGGTGTGCGCCGAGGTTCTCTACTTCAAGCTCGAGTTGAGTTTGAGATCGAGACTTGGTACCCTTGAAGGCGAGATGCTGAGAGCAGGTCGCGCGGATCAGTCATCACCTCTACGTTTCAAGCAGACGTGACGTATCGATGCACAACGCACCTCAAGGAAATGAGCGGTACCACTAGCTCCGTCCGCATCCGCTCTAGAACCAGCGTCGATCCAAAGCCCGACAGTGGAAGTGGAAGCACCGGGGATGGTCTCTGATGAGACTGACAATCCGTTGGACAGGACTGAGGTCTTGGTCACTGGATCAGAAGCGGTGGTGGTGACGGGGTGGACGGCGGCAAGTGATCGGGAGAAGGACTGTGTTGTAGGAAGAAGAGAGTCAGCAACCAATGGCATCGCAGGTATTTTGACATGTGTGGATTGGACGGGGGGAACGAGCAACTGACAGGTTTGAGGATCCGGGGAGCTGGGGGACGAGCGAGTGCTCGGGAGATGAGTCGAGAGGCGACCATGCTGAAAGGGATGAGGGGGATGGGTGAGGTCGAGGTATGTGTTACAGGACTGTAATCCTAGAGATGGACTGGTTTACAGATGAGTTGAGAGGCGGACGTTGGTGCGTAGGGAAGACCCGGAGCAAACCCACAGTGAAGGGAGGGGGGAGAGAGGTTGAAATACCGCGTATCGCCGAAAGTGGCACTCGTGTTCGAGTAAGTAAGGTGACAACGCGAGTTCATGCACGTCACCACGTCCATGACTGCTTGTTTCAAGAACGACATTCGCTGCTTGCAACGAACAGCGTATGTGCGCTATATGGATCATCAGCGTTAGAACCACAGCTCTTCCACCGACACCGAGGCCGTCAAAAAGCACGTTCACTTCCAGCTGATACAACTTCACCATGTCCCATCTATTCCCTCAACAGAACTCGTACACACCTTACGCCCCTTCCGAACCACTTGCCTTCTTCGGCGGATCCACCACTCCCGGTCCATCAGCGTCTTCACCGTACTATGGCGGTTCTCGATCGTCCCTCGAGGGAAACATGGGTGGGGTGGGTAGTTCGTCCGGTGGTTTAGGGGTGGGGAATGCAGGTGGCTATGTCGCGAGTGGGAATATGAACATGGCGGGAGGGAGATTATTGTCGGGCGAAGGAAGATGGTGGGAGGCGTTTGGAACGGGAGGTTTTGATGGTGAACCGAGTTTGATGGAGGGTGAGTCCAGCATCTTCTGCTGACCAATGTTGGTCGTCACATCGACTTCTTTCGGAAGTCAGTCCCGCGATCTACCTGACTTTCGTGGCGCTTTTCACTGAACCCCCTCATCCTCGCTCTCGCAGAACTCGGAATAAACCCTTCACATATCCTACAGAAATCGCTCACTGTTCTCAACCCGATCGCCAAAGTCAATGCGAACATAATGGACGATGCAGATCTTGCCGGTCCGTTCGTCTTCTGTTTCGCTTTTGCATTATCACTTTTACTTGTGAGTAGATGGCGAAGTTGTCAGAACACTCCGATAAAGCTAACTATGTTTGTCATAACTTCCTCGCTCCTCTCATTGCACCTGAACCCTCCCGACTACCTCTTGCACTGCTTCTTGCTCCCTGTCCATCACCCACCCACCCACCCAACCTCAGTCCGGCAAACCTCAATTCTCCTATATATACGGTGTCGGCCTCCTCGGCACCACCGCCATCTACCTTCTCCTCAACCTCATGGCCGAAACAGCCATCGACGCCTATCGTACCGCCTCCGTCCTCGGCTACTGTCTATTACCCATGGTCGGTCTCGGCGGGATAGGCATGGGAGTCGGTATCGATCATCCTCTCGGCTATCTGCTTTCGAGTCTCTCGATCCTCTGGTGCACGTATTCTGCTAGTGCGATTTTTGTGGCTGTTCTGAGGATGGATCGACAGAGGTTGTTGGTGGCTTATCCTGTAGGATTGTTTTATGGTTGTTTTGCTTTGTTGAGTATCTTCAATGTCAATAAGTGAGGTGGAGTCATGTGCTTGAAGAACATACACCCATACGATGCATATGTTATACGGTCAGGCAAGACGAGACATCATACTCACTACCATGCTTCGACAATCGTAGCCGTATGGTAGAAACGTAGAGAGATATCGTATTCAACCTCACGACGACCAGCGCTCTAGCTCGGCACTCGAAAGCTGCAGAGCTGAAACGTCACTCAAGACGTGCTCTCCATAACGCCGGAGCCAAGCTCAAAAAACCCGTGACTCGACATCATGCGTCATGACTGCATCCCATGCTATCCAAAACAATCTCACAGCCAAGCCATCATCAATCAATACAACCCAGCAAACTCATCCTTCTGAACTCCGCCCAGACCTTTGCTCTCAGACGCTGCAAGCGCGACCAAGCCTGGTAAAGCGACATCAGGTTGGGGCGGGGGAAGGAGGGTGGTATACGGGGCAATGATGGAGTCAAATTCTGAGTCGAGCGAGAGAGGGAGAGGCGAGGGGGCTACACAAAACAGAGTTTAGCTTGTGAGCAGTCACCAGAAATTGCTATGGCACTTACTATGTTGGATGATGGGCTTAGCAGGCTCCGTAGCCTTCGCCATACCGCTCAAAATCAGTCTTCTCAGGCTGGGGCCATCCAGAGGCTCCTCCTTCTTCGCAGGTGCAGCTGTATCAGTGGGAGCAGTCGCCTTGTTCTTGATCGAGGAACATCAGCAATAAATTTGACTTCCGTCTCAATGGATGGACCGTCGCGTCCGCGACACTCACCTCGCTCGCTCTCTTCCCGCCAGGTCCCAAGACATCGAGATTCAGCTTCTCCGCTGATCCATAGGCACTCTTGACCTTGCCAAGAGCAAGAAGGACGTCTCCCTTGGTCAACATTCCGTTTTTCCCGGTTCCCTTGAGCTTGTAAATCTGCTCGGAAGTGAGGTCGGATTCGAGCAGTCTGTGAAATAATCAGCACCGTTCCAGATTGGTGAAAGCGAAACAGTTTTCGTGCGTTCTACGAAACGGGAGACGAGACCGTGCGGATGCAGAATAGGTCGACAGAAAGACGGGAAGAAGGAATGTCACTTGACGACTCACAATCTTGAAACACTTGGGAAGATAGGTTGAGGGTGTTTAATTTCCTTCTCTCCATGATGACCACCGCTACTTTCCGCCGTCTTGGTCGGTTCCGGTTTGGTCTCCTCCTCCTTCGGCTCGTCACTCTTCTTCGGCTCCTCGGAAGAGGCGGGTGCTTCTTTCTCTTTCTCTGGAATG
This sequence comes from Kwoniella newhampshirensis, assembly GCF_039105145.1. Lineage (NCBI taxonomy): Eukaryota > Fungi > Basidiomycota > Tremellomycetes > Tremellales > Cryptococcaceae > Kwoniella > Kwoniella newhampshirensis. The sequence continues at coordinate 538,168 of NC_089960.1, forward strand.
GCTTCGTGTTGTGGTGTAAGGTCAGATGGGATTTCGATAGATGCCAAATCGTCGCCTTCCTCAGCTAAGATGGCGATGACTTGGCCCACAGGGATTTTGGAAGATCCATCCGGCACCTGAGTGAGAAACAGTCTTCAGCTCATGGCTCAAACCATACCTTGAGAGACACTGCGCGAAGATGCATTTGGCAAGCAAAGGCAGGGAGAAGGATAGATGACATACAATGATCTTGCCCATGACACCATCATCTTGAGCTTCAACATCAATAGTGGCTTTGTCCGTCTCCTGAATTACGCGAAAAGCATTCATCAGCTCATCGCATCACCAGCTGATGACCCTCCAGCATAGCTGACTGTGGCGCAAGAAGAGGCACTCCGTTGACCTCCGCTCCAGGTACTTGACAACATGTACTCACCACTTCCAACAAGACATCTCCAGCTGCGAACGCTTCTCCTTCCTTCTTCTTCCAGCCCGTGATTCCGCCTTCCGTCATCGTTGGTGACATAGCTGGCATTCGCATGCTAGTCGTCGCATAACGAACATTTCGAAGAGCTGCGGAACGGGGAAGGACGTCAATCGAGCAGGAGAACGTGGCATAGACGGGTTCTAAAGAGGGAGACTTCGTACTTACGAAGTCGGGAAGAGGAAGAAGCGATCCGAGATCGGATCAGTGATGTGAGCTGGGTTGAGGCTCTCATTTCCGGTAGGTACGGTTGCACGAGTGAAGGAGAGAATGCGTCGCGAAAATCGGTACGAACAAGGAAAGTTGATCATGTTATGGACGAACTGGAACACGGTCATTGGGGATGGGATGGGATGGAAATGCGGAAACGGCACTCGGAGATTGTTGAATCGCAAAAACGTGGATTTGATCCCGCGTTCGTGCCTGGGCATATGGGAGATCTGAAGGCGACTGTCGCTGCTCGGTAGTGAAGCAGAAGCAGAGAAAAAGCAACAATTATGGTCGAGCATGCAAGCTATGGTCTCTTAGGGTGAATTGATGGGCTGTAAGATTGACAATCGCCATGAATTAAGATCTCAAAGCTCGGCAGTTGAACGAGAGAGCGAGCGACGGCGATGAAGGTCACTGGAACTTCCATAGTTGCACACGACGAAGTCACCATTTATGAGAGAGCTTAATCCATGTGGTGGAGTATGAAGTTCATGCGTATGTCAGCAAGTCTTGTCGGTCGACCGTCGCGTAGGGGAGCGGACGACCCAGACACACACCACATAGAAAGTCTTACGATACTCGCTGCGTTTACGATCTTGCCGGTGCGAATACCGGTTTCAGTCTGTCACCCAGGCTACCGTGACGGAAAAGCGTACAAGCCTGCTGAGGATCATTGGGATTGCTTCAGACTTTTCTTCAAGAGGCAGACCAATCAGTGGGGGAAACGTCACTAGCCATGCTAAAGAGTTCGATGAGTGCGATTTAGCTCGCCGGGCATTCCATTATAGTCCCCCATTAAGGCGAACAGACCTGATCGCCGACCGCCTCTTCTTTTACAACGTGTCCTCGCCGGAGACCTCTGCGCTGCGCAGACTTGACAAAGGGGTAAGTCCATACATCGCATCGCACATACTTGTTAAGCACGAAGACAGTATGTATGTGGTTGTTTGTATGTTTGCCCTAAGCGAATCGTCCTCCCTTTCTTTTGTTTGCACGAAAAGACGTATTATAAACAGGCCGAATTTGTGTATTATTCCTCGATCTTCTCCGGCGCCATTAAGTCGATTATCATCTATGGAGGCGTAAAGATGTCGCTATGGTTTAAGCCAGAGTTGATGTGTGAGGAGAAGGAAGCAAAGAGAGTGAGGTGTAGCAATGAATCTTTTGTAACTTGCTGCAAAGGCATCGCATTCCAACAGTGGAGGTTTCGTCGAATGTGATAAGCGAGGTACACCTCTCATCTTATATTTGCCACGTAAGACGGGTTCCTCGTTGGTACAGAGGAATTTCGCCACATTTGTTGGAGAATCTCGGCGTTTTCAATTTACGACGAAATCCCAAAACCTGGTTTTTGGTAGCATTTGGCTCGTCCCGGACACTTTGCATAGGCAAGGGGACGAAGGGCACTGTACACTGTGGATGCTCACACTCACACCGAAATCATCATCCATCTATACGTATCCACTGTCGTTGTCTCTTTCAACCTTCAAGCCATAAACCGTGAGTGAATGTGTTGGTACTCTGACCAAGAGAGAAGCTGATCAGGTCGACTGTCTTCCCCCCTCCTTTCCATCCTTCTACCATCGTTTCCGCCTTCTGCTCGATCAACTATTCACTCAAATCCAAACGAATCTTCTTCACATACTACCCACCAACCAAAACCACACCTCGTTCCATCAAATAAACCTGCCGCTTGATATCTCTGTTGGAATCCATTCGATTTCTGGATACTGCTGGATCTGTTGGAATCGCTGTATACTGTGGATATCGATTTTTCAGATCAACAAAATCAGTCAAAATGGCCGACGTCGAGATGTCCTCCGCTACCAAAGCCCGATCTAGTGAGTGGGAAATGTCAAGTAAAGGATATGGTGCTATGAGGAGGAGGAAGACACGGCCGGAGCATGGCGTTGAGACGACATGGAGGACACGGGTGCCACGGGATAGAAAGATGGAGAGGCTTTGCAGACATTCGGGGGACAAAAGCTGATGGACTGCTCCTCGTCTGCGTAGACCTCCGATACGGCATGAACAAGGGTCGACCCACCAGTGTCATCCCTAAGACCATCAAGCCTTCCCACAAGAAGGGTATCAAGACGTGGGTCACTTCCTCTCCGCGGACCATACATGTGCAGGATACATGCTGATTTTTCGTTCGTCATCCAGTGAGAAGAAGACTTTTGTCAAGTCCATCATTCGAGAGGTCGCTGGATTTTCCCCTTACGAGAAACGAGTTATGGAGTTGTTGAGGAACTCAAAGGACAAGAAGGCGAAGAAGCTCACCAAGAAGAGGGTGCGTCTGGGTTCTGTTCTATCTTCGCTCCAACCTCAGAATCGGAAGAGGCGAAGGGCAGTGTCATGTCTATCGAGCGCAGTCTTCAGCCTAGTGCGGGCTGATCGCTGTGGGAGAGGGGAGTAGTCATCGTGTTTTACTCGTCATGCTGACAGTATTATTGTTTACACAGCTCGGTACCCTTCTCCGATCCAAGCGTAAGATCGAGGAGCTGTCCAACGTCCTCCAGGAGCAGCGACGACAAGCCGCTCACTAAGCCATCCACACTCGTGTGTTAGGTTGGTGGGTGCGTGGGGTGATGACGGACCCGGTTCGAGGGTTTATGTACATCTCATCGTGGCTTGATGCAGCTGTGGTGATCATGTGTGATGTGGGGTGTGTATGTGGTGTGGAGTCATGGGATCGGGATTCAGACTACGAGTCATGCGCTGCATCGTCAAGACAGGTTCTGCCTTAGCATCGCCATCATCGATGTTGTTTGATTCAGACGATATCTTCAAGGACATTGGGCCGTCGAGTGACTGGAGCAGGATGTCCCAGACCGAGAGATCAGGCGTGTAATTTCAAAAAAGAAATGATTGCATAAATACTAACGCTACATTGATGTGATACCGGACGTGACCTATCTGACCCCTCTTCGCTGACCAAACCCCGCTTTGTCAAGTGTCAATGACATCGCTCATACTCTCATCCACACATCCGCTCTACGAGCCTTGCTCTCCGCCTCTTGCTGTTTCTTCAGACTGCTCGCATCGATCTTCTCGTCCGCTGCGCCGTCTCGTCCTGCTTGAGCCCGGGCTTTCATGCCTTCCCATGCACCTCCTCTGAGATGATTGCCGCGATGTCTCCATCCGAACTGCAAGAGCGGCGTAGGGTAGGTATCAGCTTGAATTCCATTCCCCTGACTGGCCGTTTCGTTCCAGAATGCCAGACGCCGTGGGAGTCTTGGATCGAGACGTTTGACTGTTTCCTGAATGGCAGAGACCATATGAAAAAGGTCGAAGTGAACAGAACGGGGATGAGAGTGGGCAAAAGAAGAAGCTTGGATAATGATCAAATGTGGTAAGAAAACCTCACACACCTTCGCGACAGCCGTGAGGACACCCACACCCATGCCCACCCCTATCCCCGGGGCAGCGAAGAAAGCCAATCCGCTCCCTAATGTACCCAACAGTCCACCACCGACAGCAGCGACGAGTGCTCCTACTACCGCGTATTTCGCATATCGTATCGCTCGTTTTATGATGTATCTCACGACGTACCTAGTCGGAGGAGGACCAAAGGGTCAGCCCGACCACAGACCACCTGGAGACAAACAAGGTAGACGACTCACCGCGTCGTGGTCAGTATCGATCTGGTACGAAGAGACGCCGGTGCGACACCTGCTGCAGAACCCAGTGCTAGGTATTTCAAGTTCACCTTGGCATGATGCAGTTTTGAGGCGGCAGGGTTGTCGGACGGCGGTTCTGCGGTTGCAGGTGGCGGTGCCATGGCGAAAGTTGGCTCGGGAGGTCTTTGCGCCGGAGGGATCGAAGAGATATGTAACTTAGCTGTGCGCGGGACCTCGACCTCGAGACGCTTCCTTCACATGCGCAGAAACACGGTGACAAACTGACTGATTGGTTTCGATGGACAATGATACTAGAGTACACGTACTGTAAGTTTATTGTATAACTTACCGTCAAGATTTGACACCCTGTCCGATGACGACACTCCCTCACCCTCACCTGGGAATTCTGTATTTCGCTACGCCGCGCCACGCGTACGAATGGCACCGACCGCTGCTCACGATTTTGGAAACCAACGTCGATCGTTATTTCATGGATCAAAGCTTTCATCGAGGGGCGTTCTGTGACCCTCATCTACTCATCTACTCATCTGCTCAAAACAGCAGGTTTCCACCGCTCTCTCGCCATGGCATCAAAGATACCCACAAAGACCACTCGGTCCTTTCGAATCTTCGCCCTTCCTCTAGCTCGACTCCCACGTTCCACTCCAGATGCTTCTTCTTCGAATCCAACCTCGACTTCGACTGGGACCGAGTCCAAGCCAAAACCCGCTTCGGCCAAAACACCGTTGCTTCTCTTCCACGTCTCCCAACCCGATCCGACGCCCGACAGCGCCCCTCCGAACCTGATCAATAAAGGATTGGCCAAGGCTTCAGACACATGGTTGAAGCTCGGTGAGAAGGACAAGAATTCATGGACGTATTGGTTCTATGCGAGAGGGGAGAAATTGATGGATAAGATAGAGTACGAAGAATGGGCGTTGAAAGCCGTGAAGGAGGGTGAAGGTGTTAGGATCTCGAAGGAGGGTCAGGTCCTGGACAGAATTGAGGTGAGTCGAGTCGCTATTCTCACTCACCTGCTAGGCCAATGAGAGATCTCTGACTAAGTCACATTGACTGATCATTCGTCGTCTTGTAGATACCCTTACTCCGACCCACCCTCAAAGAACCTCTACCACCCCTTCTTCCCAAACTCCATCGACTACTACTCCACAGAATACCGTACCACCGAAAGATGATGTATCGAACTATCATTGCGTGAGTGCTTTCTCGGTCTGCCTCATTCTCTTTGCCCCCACCACTCTTTACGGACAGTGATCGGCCTCATGGTTCCGTCTAGCACATGACTTCTTCTCCTCGTCAAAGTCTGGCTTACTCAACCTGACGCATCGTGCTCTTTCGCTGATCATGCCGATACTTCTGCTCAGATCCCCACTCACTTGGCCATTCGCAATCATTCCTGTCATTCCGAACTTTCCGCTCTTCTACGTCCTCTGGCGAGCATGGTCGCACTACAAAGCATGGCGGGGCGCTCAGTACCTCGAAACCCTCTTAAAATCCGGTCTGATCGTGGAGAAGGAGAACGAACAACTCGGCGAGATCTATGCGGCGAAGGGGAAGAATGAAGGAGCCAATCGAGCACCTGACGAGACTTCTTCTTCAGCAGAAAGTCTGAAGGGGACCGGAGGAGACAAGCAAGATCTCAAAGGTGCCAGTGCGAAATCACTTGCACCTCAAGCGAAAGGGTTGGGTGCAGCTCCCGATGGAACAGCCACGCCTTCGTCTCTGGTCTATCGATCCACTTCGCCATCTTCTGACCCTTCCATTAAAACCAGCAAACCCGATACAGGGACGAACGAACAACCTGCTCCTGCACCTGCTCCTGGTCCAATTACTTCTACAGCCCAACATCCATCTTTGTTGTTATCCCCGAGTCAAATCCCCTTACTTGCCAAGACGTTCAACCTGAGACCGTACGAGGTGATGGACATCACACGAGCGATCGAACAGGCTGATTTCAGGGCGAGAAGAAATGATTCCGAAAGAGAGATCAGGGAGAAGGCGGAAGAAAAGGCTGACGAGGAGAGGAAAGATAAGGAAGGTAAGGCGGAGTAGACGAATAAAAGACAAAAGCAACGAGACTGATCTCAAGAAGGATCGTCGTTCTACTGGAGAGGGAATCTGCATCGATAGTGTCACAAGTACATCAAGGTAGAAGAGAAGAGTAGATGGTTTTGGTCTGGTCTCCAGTGATACCAAGCAGGAAAGACGGCCAGATGAAAGCATATATTTGCATACAAGGCATATGAATGACAAGGCTGTGAAAGCGTTGAGAAGCATTTCGATGAATTGCAACTGTCCACAAGCAACACGACTAGTAAGGCTTGTATCGACGAGACTTCTTGAGCTCTTCCACCTTGGCTTTGTCCTGCTCGAACCTGGAGCGAAGGTCTGCGAGGTCTGCGATAGAAGTGGAGGTCAGCTTATGAACGCCGTTCTCTTGCCCAGAAGCTGTCTTGCTGTCTCAATGAAACGGAACAAGTGTAACGATACGACAGTTGCTGTCACTTACTCTGTCTCTTCTTATCCAGAGTCTGGAACTTGTAGAACCCTTCCAACGCTCCTGCACCGAGACCCTTCTTCTTATCCTTATTCTGCTTATCAAATCCTCTACTAGCGACTCCGACACCCATCGCTCCAATCCCGTCACCTCTACCACCAGCCCGTCCGTATCTTCCCGATCTCACCACGACCGTGAACCCATCTTCGTCCACCAGAGCGCCAGCGCCTTGCTTCTTCGCTCTCGAGGAGAGTAACAATGAGTGAAGATGATCGAATCGAGCCATGGATGAATCGGCAAAACTCTTGACTGCTTCTAGGGTCGGTCGTAATGCCGAATGAAGAGAAGTATAATAGTCGATTCCGGTAGGTTCACCAACCGAATACTTTGGTAATGTAATAGGAGACGAGATGGATGTGGACATGAGTCTAGTGACGGAGATGGGGTCGAGGAAGATCACATGAGCGGATGACGAGCCTGATTGACCGTAGGGTGTAGAACGAGGGTTTAGAGGTGGTAAGGCGATGATGGAGGGGACAGAATCGGGTAAGGCGTTCTTCTTCTTCTTTTTCAGATTACGTCGTTGACTCTTTGTCAGAGTGTAATTCTTGTCACCCTGGAAAGTTGGTTCCGCTCGTCCTTCTTCCGTTTCTTTTCCATCTTGTTGGACCCCATGCGTGTCCTCTAGCTCATCCTCCTCATCGCTATCGTCGTCGCTCTCATCGTCTTCTGGCGAGGGCGATAATCCCCTTACAGCTCTTTCGAGAACATCTTCACCGCCTCTCCCGTTGATCTTGACATCCTCCACCACTCCCCATCTGGTAAAAACACCCCTCAGATCTCTCTCCGTCACATCGACAGGTAAATTAACGACGAACAATGTCCTCCCATACGGAAGTGCTGAGGAAGATTCATCGTCCTCGCCACCACCAGACTTGGACTTGGAATTGGACGTATGCGGTCGACAATAAAGATAGTGAGTGGTCGATGTCAATGATTTGGAAGAGGAGCTGGAAGGAATGGAGATTGGGGATGGGAGCGAGAGTGGAAGCGGAAGGAAATTGGAGTATAATTTCGGCTGGGAGGAGATGGACGCCGAGGTAGATGCTTGGCCATGACCAGATTTCGATGATTTGGTACCCTTGGATGTCTGGACCTTCTTGCTGCCAGGAGCTTTAGGCATGACGAGTCGCTGGTAACGGTACTTGAGTGACTTGAGTAGAAACTGGGATTTCCTTTGCAATCTGACTGGGAAACAAAGAGCGAACGAAAGCAACTTTTGGGCAGTGACACGTGACCAAGGTTCGACGCCAACAGAGATACATGGGAGGAATATTTAAACCGGAAACTCATCACCACAGCTTGCGACGTCCACGCTTGCGGTTGTCCCGTTACCGCTATTCTGGTACCCATCGGTCGCTCGTCGACGTTGTCAAACCCGTCACAGTCATTGAAAATCCGCAAACCCGTAGCCGCCCGAAAAACCAAAACCCGCAAGCGTAGATACGCTCTCAAGATGTGGAGCGGGCGCTTTCATCTGCGAGACAACAAAGCGAGTCTGCACACACTCTCAAAATATGGCGACCTCGCTCGTTTGTCTATCTGATAGCTAGATAAGCGGGCATGCATGCATGAGATCCAAGGCCGACCCCAACCAGCCACAGCATGGGCAGCTTCAGTCACCAGAAAGTCGGCCGACGAGCACGCTGTCGCATCTGTCAAGCGATGCTGGTCGGTCGACAGCGATTCTGGCCATTATCTGATAAACTTATATATAACCTATAACAAGCAAAAGACACCATGTGCTGCCTAACCGCTGTGGTGGCCACAACGGTTAGATAGCACCCAAGAGGACCAATACTCGTGGGTTAGCCGCTTGGGTCTAATAATAGTAGAAATATGGTAATATCCACTTTACCCTTTCTGGGGGCGGAGGGGGGATTACCCCGCTAGCCAAAAAAAAAAAAAAGGAGAGTCTCGATCTCAGAACAGGGACGAGATCGACGTCACGCATGTGCGCTTGAACAAGAATAGTTTCAACGCATTTCTTTCGGGCAGCGGCTCTCGGCCACCGGTCACAGGATCCCTCGTCCAGTCAATTGGCCCTCCCATCGTCACACCTTTCTACACCGCTCGCTGTAGACAATGCATGCGCTTATATCTTCGGTGGATGGAAAGAGTAGACGCCTCACAGGTCCAAGGATATGACTAAGGTGCCCCCCCGCGCACATCCTATCGTGGGGTATGAGCAAAGCATTTCAGCCCAAATGTGATGACGCTTACGATTCCAGTGGCAAAGTCGGTCATCGGACATTTTCCATTTTGTATTTTTCCTTCTCCACCCCTTCAGTGATGCATCGGATATGACCGTCGCAAAATGACAGAAACCTTGTGCTTCCACTTTCCTTTTCGCTCTTAACAGTCTCGTTCCATTCTTGGTTCTTGCCAGCTTTCCTCCTCCCTTCTCCACGATCACTGTATCACTCGCTTTGACTCTTGACTAGCTGGGCTGGGCCATTTACTTTTCTTTGTTCTTCCCGTGGGTAGCCTTCTTGCACCTTCCCGCTGAACATCAGTGGTTCTCTTTCACAACGCGAGAGGCTCGATCGCCGTCTCGCCATATCTCGGTGAGCGCAAGGTGAAACCATCGAAACATCAAACCGACCAGTAAAAGACTCGCATCGTATATACCACACGATGTCATCCTCCCTCACCGTCCGAGACGCTTCTCCGGCGTCTACCGTGCCCCATCCGGCCTCAAGTCAGCGAGTTTCGGTTGCCCCTTCCTCCAACAGCGTTTCAACGCGCGTCGGAGGAAATGACGAAGAGAAAGAAGCTGGCAAAGCTGCCAATGGCGATTACAACGAAAAGGGAAAATCGGTCAAGGCCGATGGTGCTTATGAGGAGAAGGGAGTGACCGAGATTGAAGATGAAGGTGTCAAGAGGCAGGTCATGGTCGTTCTCGAACACAAGACTGGTAAAGAGTTATTACGAGATGTTGGTGGCGGCCCATACACTCAACCAAGATGGTCAGTCTCATCGGGCTTATGCGACGTCGCTAGCTACCCTTTGCTGATGCCCACCATACTTACAGGCGTCATTCACTTCCTTTTGTGAAACCCAAACACCCTCCTCCCCCTGCGCCCCTCGATCTAGACGATGCTGCCGTCACCCCGGAAGTCACCGCTAGTGTATTCAGCCATGTTTTCTTCAACTGGATCAGTCCTCTCATGGCACTGGGTTCAGCCAGACCCCTGCAAGAGACCGATCTATGGAAAATGGATCAGGCCCGAAGTTCGCAACTCCTATCCAACAAATTGCTTCGATCGTACGAGGCTCGTACCAAAATCGCAAACGAGTACAACGAGAAACTTGCCGATCCCAACACACCTCTACCCCTCTCCAGGCGTATCGCCTACACATTCATGTCCAATCGCGAGAAGCGGGAGAAAGAGTATCGGACCAAGCACGGTAAAAAGAAGGCGTCATTGGCTATGGCCTTGCACGACACCTTTGGATGGTATTTCCTGTCGGCGGGTTTCATCAAGTTGATCGGTGACACTTGTGGCGCTGTCACACCCCTGCTTCTTCGTTCCCTCATCAGTTGGTCCACCCGGTATAACCTCGCCAAGCATGCAGGAACGGATTTACCATCTCGTGGTAATGGGATCGGTATGGCAGTCGGTTTACTCCTTCTTCTGATCCTTTCCAGTTTGAGTATACACCACTACTTCTACCGTGAGTCAGCCCGTGACCACTCTCTGTAAATGACTGGCTCACGTCATAGCAGGATCTATGGGAGTTGGAGTCCTATCTCGATCCGCTATCATATCCGCAGTCTTCCAGCAGGCTTTGCGATTCACTCAAAAATCACGAGGCGAGATTCCCAATGGAAAACTGGTCAATCACATCTCGACAGACACCAGTCGAATCGACTTCGCTGCTGGTTTCGCACACTTGATATGGACTGCACCTGTTCAGATGGTCATCATCATCAGTGAGTCATCTGCAAACAATACCTTCTGAGGTCTTGGTTGACGCCAACTTTCAGTCATCCTGCTTGTCCAAATTGGTTATTCGGCTCTTCCCGGTATTGCGTTTTTGTTCATCATGATGCCCGTGCAGGTGCGATTTATGAAATCCCTCTTCATGTATAGGAAGAAGGCTGCTTCATGGACCGACAAAAGGTACGTTGATGCACTTCTGCTGTCGCACAAAAGCTGACAAATATTCAGAGCAAAACTGCTCCAAGAAATTCTCGGAGGTATGCGAATCGTTAAATATATGGCATGGGAAAACCCTTTCCTCAAGCGAATCAACGCTATCCGAGGAATGGAGCTGAAGTACATCCGAATGCTACTGATCTTCCGCTCGGGGATGATGGCCTTCGCCATGTCTCTCCCTACTCTTGCGGCTATCTTGGCTTTCATCACCTACAGCGCCACCGCTCATGATCTCGAGGCCGCCAAAATCTTCACCGTCGTCACTCTCTTCCAACTCATGCGAATGCCACTCATGATGTGGCCAATGACTCTCAGTGCTGTCGCCGATGCTCTTAACGCGCTCGGCCGACTCGAGGCCGTCTTCGATGCTGAGTTGATTACCGAGACCAAGCGCGTTGATCCAAATATGGAAGAAGCAGTCAGGCTTGATCATGCGTCTTTCACTTGGGATGCCGCTCCTGTGGAGGAAGACACTATGATGAAGAAGTTGAAAGGCAAGGACGCGCAAGCCATCACCGGCGGTATTGCTCCAGCGGTTGGCGACGGGAAATCCGGTGGAGGCAAAAAGGAGAAGAAAAAGAGACGAATGGTATGGAACAAGAAGTCAAAGAAGGTCACTCTAGCCGACGAGGTTCAAGCTGAAATGGCCTCCGGTGGTCCACACGACGCGGAAGCAAGCAAGCAAGCCGTTGGACAAGGGGCTGCTAATGAGGCGTCTGCCTTGGCTGAAGTCAAGGTCGAGGCGATTGACGAGGAAAGGATCTTCAAAATCAAGGACATCAACATGAGCATCCCTCGAGGCTCGCTCACTGCCATCGTTGGTGCGATCGGTTCCGGAAAGTCCAGTTTGCTTCAAGGTCTCATGGGAGGTGAGCAAGACCCCTCACAAAGACTAGCGTGATTGCTGATGAGGTGACGGTATGCAGAAATGCGAAAGACCGAAGGTAAAGTAACTTTTTCCGGCTCAACATCCTTGTGTGCGCAAACACCTTGGATCCAGAATGCGACCGTTCGAGAGGTAAGTAAGTTTTTATCAAGAAAGTGGTCGATCAAAAATAACGAGCTTTCGTTCGCAACAGAACATTCTTTTCGGTCAACCTTGGGACGAAGAGAGATACTGGGCAGCAGTCCGTGATTCGTCTCTTGAAACAGATCTAGAGCTCTTGGAAGACGGTGATGGTACCGAAATCGGTGAAAAGGGTATCAACTTGTCTGGTGGTCAAAAGCAACGAATCAACATCGCCCGAGCTATCTACTTCAATGCCGAAATCATTGCTCTCGACGATCCTCTTTCCGCGCTCGATGCTGGTGTTGGAAAAGCCATTTTCTTCAATGCTATTATCGGTGCTCTCAACGGCAAAACTCGAATCCTTGTTACTCATGCTTTGCACTTCTTGCCGTATGTCGACAACATCATCATGATGGAAGATGGCAGAATCGGCGAGATGGGAACGTTCAACGAATTACGTGAGAAAGACGGTCCCTTCGCTCGGCTTATTCGTGAGTTCGGTAACGAAGAGCAAGCAGAAGAAAGTTTGGAGAACGAGATGGAGGCGATGAACACATCGGGACCCGAGCATCAGCATGACCGCTCCAACATGATGGCACGTGGTACTGCGGCAAACCTCATGCAAGTCGAAGAACGAAACACCGGGGCCTTGAAGAAGGGGACATATGTCAACTATCTGAAACTTGGTAACGGTGCAGTCATGATACCCATTCTCCTCGTCGCCATCGCGTTCGCTCAAGGTGTTTATGTAATCACGTCCTATTGGCTTGTGTGGTGGCAGGAGCGAAAGTGGGACCAGCCCAACAGGTTCTACATGGGTATCTACGCCGGTCTGGGTCTTGGAACTGCCGTCACAATGTTCTTCCAGGGTTTCTCCAACGCTCTCATCAACTACTTCGCCTCCGTCAAGATTCACAGAAACGCTATCTCTCGAGTTATGTTTGCACCTCAATCTTTCTTCGACACTACACCTTTAGGTCGAATTATGAACCGATTCAGCAAAGATACCGATACCATCGACAACACTTTATCCGATGCTATGCGAATGGCTATCAGTACCCTTTCGAACATCGTTGGCGCCACTATTCTGCTTGCTATTGTCGAACCATATTTCCTTATTGCAATGTTTGTAGTGTCTCTCCTCTACGCTCACAATGCTGCTTTCTATCGACGAAGCTCGAGAGAATTCAAGCGTATTGATTCGATCTTGCGTTCGTCCCTCTATTCGCATTTCTCTGAGTCTCTTTCTGGTGTCGCGACCATCCGGTCATACGGCGAGTCAGAACGTTTCTTCGCAGACAACGTCAACCGAATGGATGTCGAGAACCGGGCTTACTATCTGACCATCATCAATCAGCGATGGCTGGGTCTTCGACTTGATTTCCTTGGATCCCTTTTGACATTCGCCGTCGCTATCATTGTCGTATGCTCGCCTACCGTTTCAGCCGCCAAGGGCGGTTTGGGTCTTTCAACCGTCTTGACGGTTCAGCAATCTTTCTCATGGCTTGTTCGTCAAATTGCCGAAGTCGAAAATGACATGGTCGGTGCCGAACGAATTATGCATTATGCCAGCGAGCTCGAGCAGGAGGCACCACACCAGATCGAAGCGGTCAAACCTCCAGTGTCGTGGCCTAGTCAAGGAGCGATCGAGTTCAACGAGGTCAAGATGCGCTACAGAGAAGAACTGCCTGACGTCTTGAAGGGTCTTACTTTGAACGTCGGAGCTTGCGAGAAGATCGGTGTTGTTGGACGAACTGGTGCAGGAAAGTCGTCGATTATGGTTGCTCTTTTCCGAATGTCCGAATTATCAAGCGGTTCCATCAAGATTGATGGTGTTGACGTCTCGAAGATTGGTTTGAACGATCTTCGATCTGGAATTTCCATCATTCCTCAAGATCCTTTGCTTTTCAGCGGTACTCTTCGATCGAACATTGATCCGTTCAACACCAAGACCGACGCTGAGCTGTACGACACGATGCGTCGAGCGCATCTCACTCAATCAGTTGCTCCCCGCCTATCGGAAGAAGCGCCTGCGTCAGGCCAAGCTTCACCTTCCACCCAAAGGCGATTCAATCTCGACACAGTTGTCGAAGAAGAAGGAGCGAATCTTTCAGTAGGAGAGCGATCGCTCGTGTCGCTCGCGAGAGCTTTAGTGAGAGGCACGAAGGTCTTGGTCCTTGACGAAGCCACGGCCAGTGTGGATGTCGAGACGGACTCCAAGATCCAAGAGACTATCAGGACGGAGTTCAGGGATAAGACGCTTTTGTGTATCGCACATAGATTGAAGACGATCTTGAGTTACGATAGGATCTTGGTGATGAGTGATGGTCAGGTTGCTGTGAGTTGTGGCTCGATCAATCTCTTCAAAAGCCTGAAAGCTGACTAGTTTTACGCTTATCTTATTCAGGAATTCGATACACCTGAGAACCTCTACAATATGAAAGGTATCTTCACGGAAATGTGTCAGAAAGCGAGTCTCAACCTGGCCGATATCAGGGTATGTCCCAAATCTCCTCTCATCATACATAACCTGTTAGCTGACTCTGGCTCGTTAGACTGCCGCTGCTTTACGATTTTAGGATGTTACGAACGACGATGAAGTGATACGCTAGCACCGCACAGCATAGCATGTGTACGAAGGGCGAAGATGTTGGGTCAGAAAGGTTATGAAATCGATCTTCGACTTCCATACTTATATATATATATATTACAATTATCGTTTAGGAGCATGCATCGCTTACTTCTTTTTTCCTTTTTCATTTTCAAACTTGAGATATCGCTCGCTGGCTTGCAATGATGCTCTTTCGAAAAACATTATACATTTCAAGGACCCGGTCACATTGTGGTAGAAGTAGAAGAAGCTATAGTAGATGATGAGACGAGTTGATACAAGAAACGTAAACGAAACAATAACGACCTGGGAACGCCCTCGACGAAACATGATACGATATTGACAGGAACGAGGATCATCTGACCACGAAACACTTGTACTGAAACAGGCCAAAAAAAAAATTCAGCCAAGTTCCGGGGTATATGAATGAAGTTGCCAGACTTACCGTAGCCCAAGCACCTAGGATAGCGAACAAGCACAGACCCCCGAGGATGCCGCCGAACCAAGCGTACTGGTACCGCGTGTTCCCCATTAGTAAATGCCAATGCGACTGACAAGACTGCACTCACCCCTGTTTCGATATCTTGTCCTGGTACGTGGACGTTCATGCCCCACAGACCGGTTACCAGGTTCATCGGACTAAAAAGAGAATTCCTCATATCAGATTATGCTCTTCGTTCATCGGTGAAACAGACTCACATCAAAACGGTACCTAGCGCTGTCAATTTTCTGTGACAAGAGGTCAGCTGGGTAGATCTGTCCTGCATCAAGGGGCCAAATCTTACGAAAGCACATCATTGATCTGATTGTTGGCATCAGTCATCTCAATCGAGATCTGCGCCAAGTAGTTGGAATGTGACCGTGACAAGATCTTTTCGTAGTGATTCAGATTTTGAGTCATGGTGATCAAATGGTCCTGAATATCGGAAAGGTAAAGACCAATGTCCGATTTTGGTGCAACGAGCCATTGCTCATTACCTATGTTTGTCGTCAACTGAGGTTGAACTCGCCTCATTGCACATATAGCTCACATCGTTTGGCAAGTCCTTTCACGACGTCCGCCTTGTTACCCATCAACCTCAATAGACCCATGACCTTCTTACGACATGTTCCGATTCTTGACAGAAATGCCATCAGCCGGTGAACCAGTGACGAACGGAGGAGGGCATACTCACCGTCTCAACATATCACTCTGCTCAGCCTCTTTCAGGATCAACACAAGCTCATCGATACTGTCGACTTCGTACTCGATACTCTGAATCAGAGGACCAAAGGCATCGGTGATATCATCAATCAGAGCGTAGGAGATCCAGTCGGACGTAACCGAGATGTAGTCCTTCAAGTGCTTGATTCGTCTGCGGACATTTTGAGGATGAGGTGTACCTCGGAAGTGGAACTGAATCAACCGGTCAAGTCAGATGATAATTAAGCAGCAGGACGAAGAGGGTGTACCTACCGACAGAGTACCCTCACGGAAGACGATAATGTACATATTGAGCGGCTCGAGGTATGTTTGAGAATAGGGATCTTGATCGAACGATCGGAAACAAACCAGGTAGTAATTCCTGAACAGTTCAATCTTTTCACGAGTCTCTTCCAGCAAGATATCTTCTGTTGTCAATGGATGGATGCCAAAGACCTACGAAATAAGTCAGGGTCACACTCATCACCAACAGTAGGAAAGCGGTCACTGACCTTGGACAAGAGTCTCATCTCTTCATCTGTTGGCGAAAGTACGTCCAACCACCACGTGAATCTCTCAGGATCCTCTTCGACCCCGGTGCCTCCACCGTTTGGTGGTCCTTCCGTGGCTGCTTTGCTTGCCTCTCGGTCCAGAGCCGCGCCGACCTGCTTCGATAACATACTTGTCTTGTTGGACGTATATGTTCCGGGCTCGGCTCCCGATGTTGGCGCAGAAGAATCGTTTCCGCTAGTTCTCGGCGCAGTGCCCAGACTACCGTTTTCATTTGATGGATCTACGTTACCCAAATTCTTCCCCTTGAAAAGATCTTCGAATGTTTGGTTTTCTGCGGGTAATTCGGCAAGACTTCGAGCATGGATGGTCACCGGCATGGCGTTGGAGTAGAAAGAAAAACGGTAAGGACGATCGTGGCCAGGCGTGGCATCCGTGTAAGGAGCGAAACCACCAGGAGCGCTACTGAGAGCGTTTTTAGGCTGTCGAGGGGCTTTGAAGTTGCCAGAGGTTATATCTGGCACGGCCTCGCCATCGGTTCCACCATTGTGAGGTCCGAAACCCTCGAAGAGAGCCAATTTTCCTTGTCGTCGAACGACAGGATTCGATTGGGACAGCTTCCTTTGTCTTCTTCGTTGGAAATTGTGAGCTCTTTCTTCGCCGTCGTCATGACGACTCGGTGAGAAAGTTCCTTCAGTATGATCATCGCCAAATGCCGACATGGTGCCAGTCCGATCCATTGCAGTGTCGTAGCTCCCAGGATGATTGATGTTCTCCTCGCTGACTCCGGCCCCAGCCTCAGTATGAGGAACGCTCCTTCTTCTAGGTCCGCTATCTTCACCTCCATTAATGGCCCAAGCACCATCAGCCGCAAAGACGTTTTCACGTTCTTTCGTCGCAAAGTCTTCCATAGCTCCGAAGTCGAACTTGTTCCTGAAATTACCATGACCGCCAAGGGCTCGTAGATCGGCACGAGGGACACCTTCAAGTCGATGAACGTCACTATCGGACCCTCGACGTTGGAGCAGACGAGTACGTGAATCATATTCGCTACTTCCTCCAACGCTTTCTCGTCGTCCACCATGGCCATGATCCATCAGTTCTTCGTCGCGGTCTTCGTCTTCGTGGTGATAATGACCACCATGAGCATGTCCATCGTCAGAACCGTTATCCGCGCCACCCCTGAATCCCGAAGATCGAGCACGATTCATCTCCGCTTCCTCGGCTTCAGACAACATCGGGAAATGCCCTTCGTCGATCGGGGACGTGGTTGGAAAATGATGTTGGGAGGGTCGAGCGATAGGAGGACTGTTTTCAGGTAAGGCCATAGATCCAGATCGTGCTCGGGCTAAAGCAAAAACGCGAACATGTTTGGATCAGTGGCTATTCAGATACTGTAGGCGTTGTGGGCCACGCTCACACATGCTCATGGCCGACTCAATGTCCTGCTGCATCTGTCTCTCCCTAGCATCCGCATCGTCGTTCGGTCTGTAACTTCTACCGCCAGCTATCGAGCTTCGATGCGACAGGCTCTGACCGGGAACAGGCCGAGAAGGAGTGAGGGTAGTCGGCGATGTCACATTCAGTCGGATCGGTTGAGGAAGGTTGTTGTCAATCTGGACCTGTCGTGGTGAGGTGGGAGTTTGGCTGGGCATCTCGCCGCTTGCCTGCAATGAGCAGAAAGGGAGGCTATGCAAGGCTCCAGTCGGTATGGAGAGACGAGATGAGACGGACGGCGGAACGTGTGTTCAAGCTCAGATACTGGTGGTTTCGCTAGCGTAGTCTGCAGATGCTGACTTCGATGTGAGACCCAATATGATTGTCGATGAGCGAGATCTGAGTCAACGATGCTATCAGACGGAGGAACGATCGAATGCTAGCGAGGTGAAGGTGATGCAAAGCCGCAGGGACGGTTGAGATATGACGGTGACCACGAGGGGCAAACTTGCCAGATTACACCGAAAAAGACCCTGAGATTACAAAATCTGCATGGCGATCATTAGTGATCTTCATCAGGTTCTCATCTTTCGGTTTCTAATAAAACAATGAACCACGGATCTTAATAGGGTGACAACTTTCAACCCCGTTGTGCTGCTGTGACGACGGTGCCGACCGTGATTCATGCTCTGGTCTCCAAGTAATGATACATTGCATATTGATACAACAAGCCAACGAGACAACGAGTCTAATAGCCACCCCCTTGATACTTTGTCTGCGAAGCCGCCTTTCTTCGTTGCTCCTCCTCGAGCTTGGGACAATCGGAAATACCGTGACCAAGACCTGAAGACGTGGCAATCAGCTGGATGCTTAGGTATTAGTGGTCTCGAGACTACTTACCTCCACAGATAGGACAGCCCTTGAGAGCTCCTCCTTGTGCCGCTCGGGGGTCGTCGATGGATAAAAGAAACTCAGGAATTCTGCTCGACAGTCAGTTTCGGCCTCACAACCGAACGATTATACTCACTTTTGCTTAGCTTCCATTAAAAGGTACTTCAGATCCAGTAACGTTTGCTCCGTGGTGTTCATGTTGACAAACGTTGTCGCCAGACCCGTCTTTCCGGAACGACCGGTACGACCGATCTCGTGAACGTAATCTTCAATCTCCTTCGGCATGGAGTAAACGATTACATGTTGGATCTCGTTGAAGTCGAGACCCTTGGAAGCAACACCAGAAGCGACCATGACGTCCTTCGCGCCACTCTTGAAAGCTCGGATGGCGTATTCACGTTCCTCCTGGGCTACACAAATGGTCAGCAAGTTTGAGACCCGCGCTTTCTTGTTTCACCTACTTTTGCTTCCATGAATGGCAACGGCTTCAACACCTTTGAGCAACAGGTACTCTTGAATATCTGTCTCGTTTGTCAGCATTGTTCTCTCATGAACTCCTGACAGACTTACCGTCTACTTCGTTCTTATTGTCGCTGAAAATGATGACAGGAGGCGGTGTCTTTTGCAAACATTCAAGCAAGTAGACCATTTTGGCTTCTTGTTTGACATATTCGACTTCCTGTATGACATCCATGTTTGCTGCACCAGCTCGACCAACGTTGACAAGGATCGGGTTGATCAATGATTGTTGAGCGAAATCTTGAATTTTACGAGGCATGGTGGCGGAGAACAGAAGTGTTTGCCGTTGATACTGGTTTGGAATCAGCGAAGGTTATCAACGAAAGGATATAATCAGCTCACTTTGAAATGGGACATGATACTCCTGACGTCTTCCTCGAAACCCATATCAATCATTCTATCGGCTTCGTCCATACACAGATATCTGTAATGACATCAGTCAATCGTTGAGAGATACTTGTCTCTGATTGCCCACTCACTTGCAGTTGTTGGCATTCAGCTTACCCTTGTCAAGCATATCGATCAACCTTCCTGGAGTCGCTACCACGATGTGAACACCCTTGTTCAACACATCGCCTTGATCGGCCATATTGATCCCACCGATACACAATAGCGATCGCAGTTCTGGGTATTCTCCGGATTCCTTCATAGCGTTGCACATGGCTATACAGCCTTCGTAGGTCTGACGAGCCAGTTCTCGCGAGGGACAGATGATAAGACCGACCGGCCCTTCTCCACGCACGAAAGGAAGCCTGGCTTCCATTTCGAGAGCCTGCATGATTGCTGGAAGGGTGAAAGCAAGCGTTTTGCCGGAACCAGTGAAGGCGATGCCGATCATGTCCCGCCCAGAGAATCTGATCTCGAAGTCAGCAGGAAGGAAACGGCGAGACAAAGACGGACTTACGCTGTTGGAATCCCTTGGATCTGAATCGGAGACGGCTTCTTGATGCCCTTTGTCTTCAGGTAGTTTAATATAGGTTTTGGAACTTTCATATCCTTTTCAAGGGGTTCAGCGTTGTTGGACAGGTATTTAGGCTGTCACTCACAGCAAAATGCTGAATCGGAGGGGGAGTATTATCTCCTTCGGTGATGATGTGATGTTTGTCTCTAACGGCTTGCAGTTCCTCCTCGGTCATATCACGGATATAATAAGGCGGTCTCCATCTGAGCACTGGCTCAGCCGGGAATCTTTGACACTGGGTCGATATGCTCACGAGGTCTTCAAGCTATCCGTCCACTGCGTTCCCAGTGCCAGTTCTTGCGCACCCGCCAGTTTCTTCTGTGCCCTCTCCATCTCTGCGAGCAAGGCAGCTTCCTTTTCGGCTTCTCTCTCAGCAGCACTCTTCTGCGCATCTATAGTGGAATGAGTGGTTTTCCTTCTCGGTGATTACTACACAGCTGATGCCTCGGCCTGCACATACCTTCCATCGCTTTTCGCTCTTTCACTTCCTGAGCAGCTTGCAACAGTGTCCTTTCTCTTCTGGCTTTCTCCCTAGCCCTCTCCTCATCTTCTGCTTGCTCCTTAAGCTCCTCTTCCATCTCCTTCTCCAATTCTTCCGCAGTTTTGACCTTCTTCGCCTGATGTCTCGTCCCCAGCTGGGAAAGCATCTGAGCTCTCCGTTTTGCCACTGGAACATATGGCTTGTAGTCAGATGGAAGCGAGAAGTCCTCTTCCTCCTTCGCAGTACTTGGGGATCGACCCCGGTGGTCCTTTGTTGATGTGACCATGCTGAGCCTCCTCTCGTAACAAGATCTGATGTATACCTGCTGAGTCAGGAAGAGACAAGGTAAAAGATGGGTTGTCAACGTTGCAATATCGAGAAAGCGCGCCTGCTATTATCATAATCTCCAATCTCTGGATAAAATATGTAAAATGGAATATTCCATCTGGCCCCTCTCACCGTAGAGTTCCGGTTCTACGGTCCTCGCTAATCACGTTGCTTTCACTTCAACCTCATCTCTCTCTTCAGTCAGATCACACAACCTGATACCTCTCCTTACACCACATCTCACAGTCATTTTGCGCTTCTTCTGACCACGGTCCGGACCGAACCTCTACTTGCTCTCACGACTGATCCCCCACTGCTCGCACTCAACGTAGCTCGGATACTTCCATCGCGAGCTCGGAAGGTAAGCTCATTTGAATCGCGCATTTTGCCACTACCAATAATATAGACGTTAGCTGATCAGCCCATCGTCCTCCTCTTTCCTGCACGAATCCAGCAGACGACAACCTGACTTGGTCACGATAGCCACTAGATCTCAAGTAGCCAACTTCTGATCAAGATGGAGGTACGCATGCTTGTGCAGCGCAGGCTGGATCTTGTGCGCGAAGCTGACGCACGAATGTGACTTTTTAGGCTATCTTGGATCTCTCGCAAGATCTGGATGTTGGGTGAGTCCTCCGCTCTTACTTAGAATCAGTCATTCAAGCGTTTTCCTGTCCGATTTCCCGAGCCACAACTAATCTATCCTGTCTTGTAGTCTCATCGATCAGGTGGTTTCAGCATTCTACACTGGGTCCGGCGAGCAGGTGAGTCATGAACCTCGCTCATCGCCGTGCAATGCCTCACGCAGTTGCGAAGGCCACTTCTGGGCATCTTTTCATGTACCGATGGCTGACCATGATAATCTCACTCA
Organism: Kwoniella newhampshirensis; assembly: GCF_039105145.1. Classification (NCBI taxonomy): domain Eukaryota; kingdom Fungi; phylum Basidiomycota; class Tremellomycetes; order Tremellales; family Cryptococcaceae; genus Kwoniella; species Kwoniella newhampshirensis. The sequence goes on from NC_089960.1 coordinate 560,005, forward strand.
GCAACAAACGGCGCAACGCGTTCTCACCCAATTCCAAGAGCACGTTGACTCCTGGCAACGAGTGCCTGCTATTCTGGAAACATCGCAGAACCTGAATACAAAAGTAAGTTGGTATCCCCATTGTTCCCAGTTAACATAGGTGACATGTCTGCAAGCGGCTTGATGACTTTCGCTGATCTTATGTGTGATTCCTTTTTCCACTGACAGTACATCGCCCTGCAAATCCTAGAGAAACTTGTCACAACACGATGGAAAGCCTTACCCAGTGATCAACAAACCGGTACGTTACATGCCCTGAATAGACCGCACTCTTAATAGCGGTGCTCACAAGATATCTCTAGGTATTCGAAACTTTATCGTGCAAGCGACCGTTGAGACATCATCAGATGAGGCGAAAATGAGGCGCGAGAAGGGATATCTGAACAAGTTGAACCTGGTGCTGGTCCAGGTCCGTGTTCCTCCTTTTCTGCGGATGTACTATAGGCTGACCGTGCTCCTTATAGATCCTTAAACAAGCATGGCCCAAAGATTGGCCCCAATTCATACCGGAGATCTGTGCCTCCTCTCGAACCAACCTCTCACTTTGCGAGAACAACATGATCATCCTGCGTCTCCTCTCAGAAGAAGTCTTCGATTTTTCCGCCGAGCAAATGACACAAGCGAAGACCAAAGCTCTCAAACAGACTATGTGCGCGGAGTTTGGGGAGATCTTCAACTTGTGTAACGAGGTCTTGGAGAAGGCCAACAAACCTAGTTTGATCAAGGCAACACTAGAGACGTTGTTGAGGTTCTTAAACTGGATCCCATTGGGATATATATTCGAAACCCAGATCATCGATTTCCTTGTCACACGGGTGAGTCACCTGCCGTTTTGTGGATCTCGGCTGACAAATCTCGCAGTTTCTCGAAGTGCCGGATTTCCGCAACGTCACGTTGAAGTGTTTGTCTGAGATTGGAGCGCTGAACGTCGGTCCCGAGTACAACAGCAAATTCGTCGCATTGTTCCAGGTCGTGATGACGAGTATCAACCGAATGGTTCCTCCCAGCACAGGTGCGTTTGGACTCTTTCGTGTCCCTTCGCCTGCAGATCACTGACAGACGAAGCAGACTTCGCCGTGGCTTATGCCTCTTCCGACGATGAGGATCAACAACTCATAAAAAATCTAGCACTTTTCCTCACCAACTTCCTTCACACCCACCTTCGTCTAATTGAGACTCCCGAGAACACCGAACTACTCATCAACGCTCATTTGTATATCATCAAAATATCTACCGTAGACGATCGAGAGGTCTTCAAGATCTGTTTGGAGTACTGGGCCAAGGCGAGTTGATCCATCGCTGCTTACCAAAAAACGGCGCTGATAGCATGTCTAGCTCGTTGCCGAATTGTACGAGGAGATCCAATCATTGCCGATGAGCGATATCAATCCATTGATGAATCTGAACCTTGGAGGACTGGGCGCTGGGCTGAACGGGTCACATGGCCTGGCGATGAACGGTCTACCCTTGAGGAAGAACGTCTACTCAGATATATTGTCAAATCTGCGATTGGTGATGATCGAGAAGATGGTGAAGCCAGAGGAGGTGCTCATTGTCGAAAACGATGAGGGAGAGATTGTGCGAGAGTTCATGAAGGAGAGTGATACTATCGTGCTATACAAGAGCATGAGGGAGGTTTTGGTTTATTTGACACATCTGGACGTTACGGACACCGAAAACATCATGACCGACAAGCTGTCCAAGCAGGTAAGTTGTCACAGGAAGAGTATATTTGCACGACTGATCTACATGTTGCAGATCGACGGTTCGGAATGGTCCTGGAACAACCTGAACACTTTGTGTTGGGCTATTGGCTCCATCTCTGGCGCGATGAGTAAGTCCTTCCACGCAGTGTCATTACTGTGGCGCACACTGATTTCGTTTCTAGACGAGGAGACCGAGAAGCGTTTCCTGGTCACTGTTATCAAGGATTTGCTTGGCTTGACAGAAATGAAGCGAGGCAAGGACAACAAAGCCGTCTGCGCATCCGATATCATGTACATCGTTGGACAATACCCTCGATTCTTGAAGGCTCATTGGAAATTCCTCAAAACGGTTGTCAACAAGCTTTTCGAGTTCATGCACGAGACGCATGAGGGTTAGTGCTCGCTTTCCACCCTTACACTCAACTGAGACTGACAAACATTACAGGTGTCCAAGATATGGCTTGTGATACATTCATCAAAATCGCGCAGAAGTGTCGAAGACATTTCGTTATGCAGCAGGCGGGAGAGCAAGAGCCTTTCATAGACGAGATCCTGAGAACGTTACACCGAATCACCGTCGATCTGTCACCACAGCAGGTGGGTCCATGCGAGTTGTTACCGTCGCCATTTTGTGATTGATCCCACGCTTCTCAGGTCCACACCTTCTACGAGGCTGTGGGATACATGATAGCGTCACAACCGAACAAGCCAACTCAAGAGCGCTTGATCGAGAAGCTGATGGAGCTGCCTAACAACGCTGTGGGTGCACACTATTCGCTCATGAAACTCTCGCTGACCGTAAGAATTGATTAGTGGGACAACTTAATGCAACAAGCAGCAAACAATGTTGACGTCTTGGGTAACCCAGAGAATGTTAAGATCATATCGAACATCCTGAAGACCAACGTTTCCGCATGTACCTCCATCGGACCGTTCTTCCTTCCCCAGCTTGGACGAATATGGCTTGATATGTTGGGATTGTACAAGACAGTCAGCGGAATCATCAGTGATCAGGTCGCTTCCCAAGGTATGTGTTGCCCTCGCCACAGGTGTGGATTATATGCTGATTTGCCTTCTGGGCAGGTGTCATTGCCACCAAGACCCCTAAGGTCAGATCGCTTCGAACCATCAAGAAAGAGATCCTGAAACTCGTGGAGACTTACGTCAAGAAGGCCGAGGACCTGGATGGAGTCAACGCAAACCTCATCCCTGGTCTTTTCGAAGCAATTTTGGGTGACTACAACCAGAACGTGCCGGCTGCTCGAGACGCGGAAGTGCTTAACGTGATGGCAACCATTGTCTCCAAGCTTGGTGTAAGTATTCTTCAGAGTAAGTGTCGGTTCCAACGTACTGATCGTCGATTTCGGATAACAGGCTATTCTTACATCTCAAATTGCGCCGATTCTGGATGCCGTCTTCGAGCCTACACTAGGCATGATCAACCAGGACTTTGCAGAATACCCCGAGCACCGAGTTGGCTTCTTCAAGCTCCTTCGCGCCATCAACTTGACGTGTTTCCCTGGTGAGCTCGATTGGCACGACAGCAGGAGATGGCAAGACTGACAATGTACAACAGCCCTTCTTGAAATCCCTCCTCAGCAGTTCAAGCTCGTAGTAGACTCCGTTGTATGGGCCTTCAAGCATACTATGCGAGATATTGCCGACACGGGTTTAAACAGTGAGTCAGATTCGATGTAAGTGGTAAATATTATTAACAGCACCTATCATGTCAGTCGCTTTCGAAATCGTGAACAATTTTGCAAATTCCACGCCAGAGATCGCCAATCAGTTCTACCAGCAGTACCTGCTCAACCTGCTGGGCGATGTCTTCTTCGTCCTCACCGATGCCGACCACAAGAGCGGTAAGTTTCCCGTGTGCTGCCTGCACCATGTGTGCGCTTTTACTGATACTGTCCGCCTCAAAGGGTTGAAGATGCAAGGTATCCTACTCTCTCGATTGATCTCGCTCGTCGAGACCAACTCCGTACATGCGCCCCTTTTCGACCCGTCGCAGGTCCCTGATCCCAGCATGACCAATGCTGTATTCCTACGGGGTTATGTCAGTGACCTGCTCACCAACGCATTTCCTCACGTGCAACCGTAAGTAGTAACGTCCAAATCCATTATGGTTGAAGGAGTCAGCTGATAGTGATGCAACTATGCAGAGCTCAAATGGCCACTTTCGTCAACCTTATGTTCGAAAACTCCACCGATCCCGTCAAATTCAAGTTCACGATACGAGACTTCCTCATCTCCCTCAAGGAGTTTTCTGATGATAATGCAGAACTCTTCATCGACGAGAAAGAGGCTGAGCTGGAGAAGAAGGCGGCAGAGGAGAGAGAGGCGGCCATCAGGGTGCCAGGAATGCTGAAACCTGCTCAGCTGGACGACGATGCGGATCTGTAGGCGGTGCGAACCAGGCAATCGAGGAACGATCGCCGCAGCTGGGGGGCTTTTGCCAATGGAGTCAATCACGAGGCGGTGTGATACCCGATCAATATAAATACAGACGCAGTAACCTTACACCAGACCACAAACACGCACGCATCAACGGAGACCGAGTTACTCGCATGAGGAGGCCTGATAGAGGGGGGCGAATTACGAGTTTTTTTGCTTTCATGTTCTTTCTTCATGCCGTCAAAAGGGATCACCACGCATGGTCTTACACTTCTCTTTCTCTGCTTCTCCATTCCCCCTGATCGTTCGCTCCGAATATCAATGTTTTAGTTTTCTACACACACCACCACCAATGTTTTTCTATCAATCAAGAATCGGCCAGTACAGAGATGCAACGAGTATTATATTCACAATGTGTGTGGGAGCGCTGTACTTCTAGTATGCACGTCCCCAGCTCGTCGCAAAGCTCCACAAGCAGATGTCTATCGCGTACTGCCTTGATCGGTGAGCCTCCAGCGGAAATCGTCATTGGTGCGAGAGCCACCTTTGCATTGTTCGGTATCTAAGTTCGACCTCGAGAGTCCGTTGCATCTCGTCCCGGCCTGACCCTTTCAATGTGTGTGTGTTCCATCGATAGAAACGCTGGTGAGCATTACGGATACGTTCCATATCCACCCAAGGTGATACCTCCTCTCACGTCCTTGTTCAATTCACCATGGATTGACCTGATCATATCGCCCACTCTCGAGCTCGCTATTGGATCGATGAACTCTACACTTTCTTGGATCTTGATCTGATCGAGATCCTCCTCCTCCTCGTCCTCCTCGTCCTCGTCCTCTTCTTGCACTTCCTCTTGCTCCTGCCCCACCTTTTCTTCTCCTCCTCCTCCTCCTCCTTTCCCGATTGTACCAGTCCCCTGTGGGTGTGGGTCGGTGAATTTCAACGTCCAAATCAGATCCTGTTCCGTCACCGTCACCCTCACCATCGCGTCGTGTCTGTCCTCCTCCTTATCTTGGTCCAGATCTGGGCCCTTCGGCAGTAGGAAATAGCTCATATGGACCGTGCCTCTCCTCTCCCACTCATCAATAGTGATACTATGCACTCTCGTCGTCCTCCCTTCCTCCTTCGACGACAAAGCAGATAGATACGGTCCAGTCGTCAACAAGTGGTTCTTGAAGGCCGCATTGTCCATCTTTTCACCGAGGAGAGGATGGAGCGAGACCAGGTGAGCGTGACCCCGTGAGTGGACGGCGGTGGGTGATCGGATGGAGAGGATCTCGTCCAGGGTCGAGGGGAGGGCGTGTGAGAGGGCGAGGGAATGCAGTCTCTGGTAGAGTGCTGAGGGGGCCATGGCTCGGTGGGGTGCAGTGGAGGTGTGGAGGGTTTGTACGTGTGCTGTGGGACGGGGGCACGGTGGGCTGCGTAAGTGCGGGGCAGTGGACAGTATCGTCGTGATGGTTTGAAGAGTATGAGCAGTCTGAGATCAGATGGGTTCAAGTCCTTTCGAATGGACCGGCTGGTGCGTATGATGATACATGATACCTGGACACAAAACATAACGTCTGTTATGTTCCTGGCCGCATCGCTTAACCTAATGACCATCGCATCAATCCTGCAGCATGGCGTCAACGACCACTCCCCTGATCGCTAATTGAGCTACCGTAAGTGCCTTCCCCCTGACAGGGCAGTGATGATCCATCCACACCATCAATGAATATCCCGCAGATTGCACTCATGCCTGATTCTTATCCCCTTCCATGCGAATCTATACAGAAATCTACAACCCGTACAGCATCGTGCACTGTAGAACAGAAAAGTACCCAACTCAACAAAGTCCGTGCCTCTAATAATGCTCACATGCCCAAACTCAGACCCATGCCCATGGCGATCAGCCCCAATGCAGCACCTACTACCACTCCCCAAGCGCTGCCAACCACCACACCTCTCTCACCCGCACTGACAGCTGCTCCACTGAGGTTCGATGCGCCTACACCGGCATACAGTTGTATATTTCGGTAATATGTGAATTGATCCGTGGGTGTCGCCCATGTCGCGTCGTCCCCTCCGAAAAAGGTCGAGAAGTAGAGACCGCCTATCGATGACAGGCTGGAAGATGTACGAATGACGAGATTTTGGAAAGAGAGAGCTTGGACACCGTTGTACCACAGTCTAGGAAAGATGAAACCAATGTCAGCGAGATCTCCTCTTTACTCAGCCACACAAAAGGTCGTTGAGGAGACCCCAAGATGGATCGAAACAACCACTAACTGTACGACACCGTTCGCCCGCCCTACTTCGTTCAGGATTACCATCATATAGATCGTCTGCCATTGTCCAGTCGCGAACGAGAATGAGCCTCGTGCAAGCGATGTCCCGTAGTCCGAATTGCAAGTCACGCCGCTCTCGGAACAGAAGTTCCTCTGCGACGTGGGAACGTATGCGTAAACTGGGAAAGGCAGCACAGTTAGCAAGATTGTCCGATACCAACCGAAATTCAGGTAAATACAGCAGGGAAAGATAAGCGGCGAACAACATGCAAGACAAGGCAGGCCTAGGCATATGCGTGAAGTCCCGAAAGGAACATCGAACTCACCCTCGCCGGCACCGCCAGAACGCCACATCAATCTCGTGCTGAAACAGCCCGTACCGTTCGTCTCGTTACCACCCGAACAGCCTCGAGAATCAGGACCGCCTCGAAGGCCAGGAAGTTTGCCACCCATATTCCAGCTGGGGGGATTAAGGGAAAGACGTTAGCATATTTTCGACAACCACCGTTGGGCCCTCTGGTAGCTTTTTTTGGTTATCTGGGTCTGAAAGGAATGACCGGTTCTCCCGTACCACCAGCTTCGTTCCCCGTGTGTACGCTCCGCACGACAGACTGAATCCATCACGCCTACGGCACTCGCGGCAATGTCGAAACAGAAGAACAGACTCACGCAAAACCCGATGGGAACCAAATGTCGTAGCTCAACAACATCCTCTCAAACCCCCCATCGCTCGTCGCGTTTCCTGCCGCACTACGATCCACGCTCCCCGCAGTCGTGCTCAACGGATCAGCATAGAACTGAGTCCCGCCTGTTCTCTTCGAGTAAGATCCTTGCGGGTATTCCACTCTCAATACTGGAGGTTGACCGGCTAAATTCGTCGACGAGGGGAAAGAGGTGGAGTAAGAGGTGGTGGCGCTACCGGAGGATGTCCTTTGATGTGAGGTGGAAGAGGAAGCTCGTCGAACGAGGGTGGAGGATGACGTCGAGGGATCCGGGGAGAAGACACTGTGCAGGGAAATGACGGATGAACGCAGTCAGCTTGGTATTGCTTGGCGAGAAACCGATAGATCGATGCGCAGCAAGTGATTGGCTGGTAGATCGATCGAGCAGAACGGATCCAAACTTGGAATGGGTTGCTAGCAGCTCCTCGATGAGGAGACACAACCAGTTCCACCCGTGTCGCTCGCTCATGTCGCTCGCTCGTCAAACCACTCACATGTCCGAGTTCCCCCAATCCACTCTCTTACTGTTCAGGTCCCAATTCTTGACGATGTAATCGTTCGCATCGGCGCTATTGAGCGTCTGATCGGGCGATGTAAAGTTGAAGGATGCGGCCGTGAGAGCGTTCGCGGATAATATCGAGTCGAGTGTGACCGCTGTTGAGGGCGAAGGGACGAGCGATAAGAGCGCAGCTAGTAACAGAATGGGAGGTGACATTGTCGATGATGGAGAGGGGCTGGGCACGCGTGTGTCGTGGACGTGGTCGTGGTGCGGTCGTGGTAGTCAGCTCTCTTTTCGTCTGTAAGCTATTGCGATTCTGTTCCGCAGCGAAAGAAAGGATTGATCCTCCACGACAATGTCTAAGTGACCGTTGTTGATATATATATATATATATATATATCCACTGCGAAGAGAGTGAGCAATGCTGGGTAGTTTTACAATTGTGAAATGTGAATGTTTACTACAGTCTTGTCGTCAAACGTAAAAGTAGAGAACGGCATCTGTTCAATTAACCGACAGAGGGGAGGGGGATGGGCGCGCGTGTTCAGGGGGGGGGGGGGATCCCGGTGGTTTTTTGTTTTTACGTTTGAAGCGAATATGATCAGTGGTGGTAGACAGCAGTCTACTAGTAATTTGTCTCATTCCCGCATTCTCACAGCCGCTACAGCCAGTTACGTGAGGTTTCTCAGCCTACGGCACATGTCAGCGTGAGACACAGTACCGGTGTACACTCACCACTCGAGGAATGTACACAGCTGATTACGTGGCCATCGAGTGATGCAGCAATGCATACTGGTATATAGACATCGACGCAGACTGAGCACGCCACGTTCCACGGGATCGATCATATACCATACAGTCGCCCAGATCACGAACCCGTTGACAAGCGACCACCAGATGGATGGATGGATGTCTGGTGCCCCGTAACATCGGACCTGATTCCTGGACCATTTGTATGCACAGCTTCATGTCTCTTTCTTCCACCTCGTCACCATGCAGCCCATACTTGTCCAAAGCTTCTTCCCGCACTTGGGGACCATCATACCCTACTACGAGCTGGACAAAAGTGGTCTTGGTCTAAAGTGAGCGAACACAATCGCCGTCGCGCAGGAACAAGTCGACAATAATAATCTCGTGGACACAAAACACCCTGAGCCAACGTGCCTCGTTTCATCATTCGTCATCCTCGTTCAGCAGCTGTCGCTTTGTTCGCATCGATTGCGGCAGCTCTATTCTTCTACACATCAGCTACCTCTTCCATCGCATCAAGCTTCGCTCTGACGTCGAGTCCCAACAGGAACAGTAATATGTCGGGGAAGAAGACCGTTGGATACTTTGTGAGTCCCCCCTCGGATATCTCGAGAAAGGCGTTGATCGCGAGGTCATTGTATCGGATCAGGTCAACTGGTGAGTTGCGCGCTCCCTCGTAGGATTGTTTCACGAACGAGTGACTGACACGCAGTACGCTTGGTACGCCGGTCGTTCAGGGGCATATACGACCGAAAATTCCCGCCTCAAAAGATCCCTCATCAACACCTCACACATGTCAACTACGCATTTGGCAACGTCAACAAAGACACGGGTGAAGTGGTCCTCAGCGACTCTTGGGCAGATGTCGAGGTGTGTACTGCCATCACCCAGCGGAACGCACCCGAATCTCACTGAGCCACGGTTAGATCCACTACGATGGTGATTCTTGGGATGAACCCGGAACCAACCTTTATGGATGTTTGAAAGCAATCTACTTGATGAAAAAGCAGAACCGGTACGTTTCCAACTTCATCATTGTGCACTTGACGTTGGTGCAAGCTGGGCTGACGATCCGATTCGACTTAGCAATCTCAAGGTCTTGCTCTCTATCGGCGGCTGGAGTTATTCCCCTGTAAGAAAGAGCCTTGGACGTTGTCAAGCATATCCGTATCGGACTGACCATTTGTCCTGCAGAACTTTGCCAATATCGCTCACTCACACTGGCGCTCGAGTTTTGTCAGGTCGGCTGTGAACCTCGTGGAAGATGTTGGTCTTGATGGGTAAGTCCGGCCCACGATAGAGCAATGAAAAATGACCTAAAGCCGCGCGTTCCATAGACTCGACGTGGGTCCACTGCTTCTCGACAGCGTTCATTCGTGATCATAATCTGACCCCACATAGATCGACTACGAATTTCCCAAGACTTCACACGATGCGGACGGATATGTCAAGCTCCTCCACGAACTCCGAGCAGGTCTTGAGCATCTCGCTCAAAGCAAGCGTCAGAGACCGGGGCAGTACCAGTTGACCGTCGCTGCGCCATGCGGCTGGGACAACATGCAGGTTCTGAAAGTGAGGGAGATGGATCAAGTCCTAGACTTTTGGAATTTGATGGTGAGCTGGACATGCACTTAACAGTCTCTGTCATGAGAAGGGACTGACCTCGACCTTCCAATACAGGCATACGATGTATGTCGACTTCGACATTACCCAAAGAAGACACTGATCTCACGATGCGTAGTTTGCCGGGTCGTGGGATCCCGTTGCGGGACATCAGGCTAATCTCTACTCCGATAATCCCAACGCCAGTTCCGTTGACAAGGCTGTCAGATATTTTCTGAATCAAGGAGTGCATCCCAATAAGCTTGTCATGGGTGAGTCATCTCACCTTGGCAACACGTAGCGCCACATTGACTCCGATATCGATCAGGTATGCCGGTCTACGGTCGTGCATTCGCCAACACGGACGGTATCGGTAATCCGTACAAAGGTATGTACAGTCTGCATGATCCCATCACAGGTTCTGACGTGGCCATATCGAGCAGGTGTCGATGGAGGATCTTGGGAAGCAGGGATGTGGGATTACAAAGCTCTCCCTCAACATGGTGCTCAGGAGATCAACGACCACCGTCTGGGTGCCTCATACAGCTACGATCCGTGCGTTCCTGTTCTGTTGCACGAGACTTCCATGACCGCCATGATCTCCATGACCTAAGGAACGGTCGGGGTCATAGCTGAGATTGATCTGACGATGGTACAGTCACAAACGCCTTTTGATCAGCTACGACACTCAACCCATTGCCATCCAGAAAGCCCAATACATCAACCAGCTGGGTCTGGGCGGTGCGATGTTCTGGGAGCTCGACGCAGACAAGGCTGAAGACACTGGAGGGGCATTGGTGAGGACTGTCCGTGGGCAATTTGACAGTTTGGAATGGAGGGAGAACGAGTTGAACTATCCCGGAAGCAGTGAGTAGTGACACCTTGTTGATCTGGAGAGTAGGGCTGACTGACGAATGGGTTCCTTGTAGAGTATGACAACTTGAGAAAGGGGATGTGAATTGTATACCATTCGCTGTGAAATGGAACGAACGAGGGGATTTGTGATAATATAACCAGCACCGAGTCTATACCTATATGAGATGTATGCGAGTTCACATCACATCACTGTCGACTCAGCCTGATTGATAAATCGAACCATGCCCCGAGAATCAGCCCAACTGTGTATAATGAGGTTTTTGCCACCCGATGAACATTAGAAGAAAGTCGCGTCAACGGTTTTGTTCGACAATCCTCAACGTCGGCTCTGCTACAAATTCCAGTTCTGTATGTATCACATCTCGACTTGATCAATGCCAATTCGACGGAGATATCATCATGACTCAATACAGAGTGTATCTCCCTCCACCGATCCTTCCCTCTCTTCTTCTTCTTCCATGTTCAGCCTCAGCCCCGACACCATCATCAAGTAAGACAGATCCAACCTCAAATCATCCCCCGGATCACTTACTACGATTTCACAAGCTGAATCGGTCGGGCGACGGGCGAAAATCACCTGAAACAGATGGAGCTAAAGATGGTAGGATGGGGGAGGTCGGGATAGGGGCCGTGGAGAGTTGGGAGAGGAGTACGATATTGGGTAAGAGGGCGGCTGGGTCGGATCGCGACGTGAATGACTGTGAGGGAGAGCGAGGGAATACAGGAGATGGTGGTGGTGATGCCGTTGCGATGACTGCAATTGGAGCAGGAGTAGGAGGGGCGGGAGGAGGCGCAGGTGCTGGAGGAAATGGCGCGGGCGAAAGAGCAGGTGAGAGCCTGACTAGACAAGAAGTCCATGCTCCCGCAACCGCCGTACATGGTCATGACGACCAGGGAGCTGGCAATCGATCCACCAAAGAGGATACGTCAAGACGTAGATCTCGTCGAATCACTCGACAGTCAGGTGAGATACGTGCCTATCTACCCACGATTATGATCAGTCGATGCTGAGCAACTGATCCTCCTTCCATGACCCCTTCCCACCGTCATCATCACCACGATACGATACGCTACAACCATTTCTCACCGTTTGCCTTGCCTCCGTTTCCGACTCGCTCCCAGCGTCCTTGCTCGACGACGCATTACCTCGATACGATCTCTCTCCCATGTACTCAGAATCATCGCTCAACACAACGACGACGACTTCCCATCCTTCGCAATTCCCTCCAACACAAAACGAGAACGATATATCCGTCTCCCATCTCCCTACTTGGCATATCCCCTTGACGAGACTCACGAACCTCCATTGCCTCGTATCTACCCCTACTCCTGCCCGCACCCCTAGACGGTATGGACCAGGAAGAGAGAAGGGACTTCATACGTTGATCGTTTGCGTGGTGATGGTTGATCAACCGATATTGAGGAAGAGAAAGGAGGAAAAACAACATGGCCAGGAAGGGACACTATGGATAGGTAGATGGACGGTCGTGGCCCCTCCTCCTGCCATACTCATACCGGGTGGTATCACAACGAATCTTGGTGGAGTGGGAGATGTGAGTTGTGGTGTGAAACTCTGGGACGAATGTGCGAGAGATTGGGGGGATGACAAGGTCAGAAGGGGGGATGTAGTCTTAGTCGAAAGTGAGTCTGAGGTTGAGCTGTGGTATTCTCTCATATAGACAGCTATCTTCTCAGCGGGTGCACGTCGCTCACCGATGTTCAACTCAATGCGGACCGAAGCTGACTCAACTAAACCCTTTCTAGATATCGAATACAAACATGCCACAAATATCGAATCGTCGCATCTCATCTTGACACCACACAACGCGCCCAAGATCACGATCCTCTTTCGGACCGTACCGAGATACGCCACCTTCTCGAAGACAGATTACCTCTATCGACAGCAATCGCATCCGGCGGGTGGTGTGAGGAAGGGGGCACCGGAGGATGGTGAGAAAGGGAGGAGCATGTTGCCGGAAGATAGGGCTGTGAGACCTGATTTGAGATTGGGTAGAAGCGACGCGGGAATCAGGAAGGTGGGCGAGATTGTCAGGTGGTTTGCAGAGTGGGTAGGAGGTGAAGGAGCAGTTTGAGAACGGTCATAGGCTGGACGTATCAATTTGGCGAGTAGTTATATCAAGCTCGCCGCTCATCATTGGTAGCTCGTCAAGTTAAGTTCGATATCAGCACGGGTCGCAGATGAGCGCTTCGACTCGTCGACAAGGAACACTCGGAAGCTCGAAGTCGCACACCGATGTCGTCAAGCGACCCCGCATCTCGCGACCCTTACAGCCCGCGATGCGACAGGGATCTGCACAAGGAGCACAGAACGATAAGATACCGCACGAATATCGCACCCCGCTAGATCTCTGGTCCTCCAGCTATTATGCGAACGCTTTCCGTACGTGTCCGGGAGCGTAATTTGCGGTGACCGCGATGGGTCAACTAGTATGCATTCCGTCTAACCTCTAAATGCTTGCAACCTGTCATCGGCCCAGTTGATGTACTCTCCATTGAGTTCCAAAGGTCCATCGACAGCCAGTCCTGCGAGGACCGAACCGGGTCTGGGAGGACCACAAGTCAGCATGACACAACACTTCGAATTCGTTTCGCAGCGGCACGACATACTGCTCTGGGGCGAGGAGTTCGCCCTTTTCGTAAGCGCTCTGGAACTTGACCATGTCGGAATCTGCCATTTGACCGGGGCCGTTGGACCGAAGGAATGCTTGCATCTGAGGATCAGGTGCGGAACGTATCAGTGTCACAGATCTCCTCAAGAGAATATGATCATTGTCCAAACTCACATCGGTCTGAATGATCAACACGATGTCAATCATGTCATTCGATCACCAATCATCTCAGGGTTACTCACGTTGACCATCCCCGGTCTGACAGACCATATCCCCACCCCTGTGTCCTTCTCCTCACTAGCAATAGTCCTGGCAAGACTATTCATCCCAGCCTTGGCCATCGAATACAATCCCCAAGCCTGATAACCGGAGGTGCTCGCTCCCGAGGAGACGAGGACGATCTTGCCTTTGGAACTCCGGAGATGGGGGAGGGCTGGTTGGATCAGATAGATGGTGGAGAGGAGGTTGGTTTGGACGTATGGGATCAGGGCGGAGGTGGGGATATCGGCGAGTTTGCCTGGCAGTGAGTGAGGGTGTGTATGTGAGCCATGAACCCAATCAAATAGGACACGATGTCATTCCTAGAGTGGATAAGATTGGTAGGCGATCAAGATTGATATTGGGAGGCATTCATGCTGAATAGCCCATTTGGGGGACCTTGACCAAAGAGTGAAGGGGCATCACGTTGGACCCGGATGTCGAAACTCACCGACTGGATCTATACTGCCTGCATTCAACACCAGTCCATCCAACCCACCCCATTTCTTCGTCGTCTCGCTGACGACTCTGACATTGTCCTCTTCCTTACCCACATCACCCTGCACGGCCAACACCCTGTCCTCCCCATTGTTATACTCGTCAATGACCGCCTGCAGTTCCGGCGTGAGCGTACGGGAGAGCGTCGCTACGCGGGCATTGTATTTGGAGAGGAGGATGCGGAGGACGGATAAGCCTAATCCGCGAGAAGCACCGGTCAGGATTATGATGGGTGACGTTGGGGGAGCCATGATGCCGATACGTGCTTGTCTGTCTGAAGTTAAACTTGATAGGACCACTGTGATGTATGCAAGCTTGACTTGGACTCGTGGAAATTAGTAGCAACGCCCCCGGAGGCAACTTGGAACGATCGTGATAAGGGGGGTTACAACCGAGTCGTATTACGTCATCTCAGCATCCCTTTCACCTTTTTTACAACCGAGTCCTAATGGCATTACAACATTTTTGTCTGAAGATTTTCTCCGATACGATGATGGGGATTAGCGGGATCAAATTCCCTGGTTATCAGCTGAACAGGGATCCAGTGCAAAACGCAGCGACAGCTCACCCCCCCCTATGTTACCCTACACGTTTAATCTGAATCAAACAAAGGCAACAATAACATCACAACCATCTCTCATTCTCACATCTCTTGTGGTCCGGACGAGGTCGTGATTGTATCATCGGATTCCAGCGGATGGCAGACCACGATACGACCATTGCGACTCCCATTTGATTGATTCCTTTACGCGTTACGACATAGAGAGAGAGAGAAAGATATCTACAGGATCGCTCGGCCCGCTTATCCATCCTTTCTTTTTTTCCATCTCGTGCGTTCTGCTCACACATACACATACAACACTTACACACTACCCATATCACGCAGCTCTGCTTCCATTTCGAGCGACAATAACAACTCGGTCTTGTCAACTGCCAGTCTCGCTTCTTCGATAGTTGACAGCACATTGGAAGAGGACATCTTGCATACTACCTATAGGAAAGACTGTCACGATGTCTCGGATACCATCAGGACCGCCACCGAGTCATTTCGCCCATCAACAATCACAGCTTCCTGCTCCCCCCTCCTCTCAACCGCCCAGCTTCTATCCTAATCACCTGCCTCTCGGTCTGCATCCTTCGAGTCTACCGGCTCATGGTGGACCTCCTCCTTCACAATCCTATCCTCCGACCGGAGCGGGTACTGCGGGAGGAGCCGATCCGAGTCTCTACGCGTACGAACGACATCCTCATTCGATGAGTGGCAACGGTGGAGCATGGAGTGGTCTTGGACCTCCGGGTCAAGGACATGGACCAGAAGGGTATCACAACGCCGTCGCTGGACCTTCAAGAGGTGCAGGTGGGGGAGATCCCTATCAAGCCTACGCCCAGCCTCCTCGATCATCCCCTTCGCACCATCGACAACCGGTCGCCGCCGCACCTGCTGTTGGATGGTCCTCCATGCATCCTGGTGCACCTGTAGGTCGAGGAGGCGTCAAGTTGGAGGATCTTGTCAGCAACGAAAGGAGAAATGTCGTTCCAGGACCTGCGCCAGGTTCTGCAGGCACACAAGCGCAACTGCCACCACTGCAGACACAAGCACAAATGTCGGCACCTGTAGCAAGTCTTTCACAACCCAACGGCAAGACGACCCTCTCGAGTCTTCCATTGAGCGCCACGCACTCCTTCGATCATCAGAACAAGGCGCCATCAACTGCAGGCGACGGTAGTGGTGGTGCGGGGACAGCTGGTGGCGCAGGGACGGGAGGCAATCAACAGCAAGGTCCATCGGATTTCATCAAGAAATTGTACAAGATGTTGGAGGAGGAGAGCGCACAATTCGGAAAGGGAGTTCCTCCAGGCAAACGCAGGGGCGAAGGCGCCAAGAGAGGATCGGTTGGATGGGGTCAGGGTGGAGCAAGTTTTGTGGTTTGGGATATGAACGATTTCACCACGAAAGTCCTGTAAGTCAATCTTCCTTCGTCCTATGCAATTGCTCATGCTTGAGGGACGTATACTGATTGAAGCTCCTCATCTCGTTTGCAGACCTCAAACATTCCGACATTCAAATTTCTCCAGCTTCGTCAGGCAATTGAACAAGTATGGATTTTCAAAGGTATTCCGAGAAGTCTTATGGCGTTGACTCGTTAGCTGATGGATGGAGCAGATCAAGCATGTCGACGAACAGACTGGTACGATCAAAGAAAACGTGTGGGAATTCCAACATCCTAGCTTCCAAGCCGGTGGCAAGGCAGATTTGGAGAACATCAAGGTGAGTGCAATACTGTCATGTCTTCGAAACTCAGCTCATCCGAAAACATTCCAGCGGAAACCTGTTGGTCCAAAGAAAGGCGCTGGCGCCGATACTGAGGATACATCGCCTAAAGGACCTGGTCTGAGCGGAGAGGATATGAGCAGGATGAACGTGATGGAGCATCGCATTGTCAGACTAGAGGAAGATCTGATGCTGGCAATGAGGGAAGTTCAGGATGCTAGAACAAGGGAATCAGGAATGATGGGCTTGATGAGAGACATGATCGGCCATCTTGTGTCAAATGAACAGGGTCAGTCTTCTCAACCTTTGAGATGCTTGCGCTTGACTGACACGTCCAACAGATGCGAACGGTTCCACCAATAACGCCAGTACCGCCCGTGTTCTCCAACTACGCAAGACCTTCGACGAAGTTTCACAAGGCATCCCTATGAGTCGGCCAAACACTGCGTCGGTGCGGTCGGGTGTGTCTTTTGCAACGCCCATCCAGTCTAATTTCGGCCAGGGGTACAACTCAGGTGGAAACTTCGCGCCAGGATTCAGTAACGGGAGCACATTGGCTCAGACTTCGCCGCGCACTGATGGGACAGGTAGCAGAGGAAGCATCAGTGTAAACAGTCCCTCTGACATCAAACCTACAGGGATGCGCAACGTCTCAGGCCCCTCGAGTGGTCTCGCCTCTAGCACTTCTGCTCCTCAGGATCAAACTGACGACATCATCGAACTACCGACTCAGATGCAGACCCTTTACGATGGCGAGCCCATGGGGGTTACCCCGATATTCGCAGACACACCGGCTTGGTTGACAGAAGGGACAACAGTCCCCTTGCCGATCTATCATCGTAAATCAAGCGATGGCGTAGCTCTGCGACTGATGTACGAAGCTATTGGCGGAGGGACCGCGGCGCGACTCGGCGATGATGTGCCCGCGACCCAGCCGATGGATGGCGTGCAAGTAACCGACCAAAGTCAAGGCACAGGTCCTGCTGTACATGAGGTACCTCGAGATCTTAATTCAATGCCTGCCTTGCAACATGCGTCCTTTGGCATTGTTATTCCTCAGGATCCGTCCGACCCTTCGCTCAAAAAAGCTGGACCTCCCCGACCTAAGAAAGTCCCGACGGCGTCAGAGCAAGAAAAGGAGAAGGAAAGCAAGCTCGTCCCGCACTGGGCTCAGAAGCCCAAGATTCTGATCGTGGAGGATGATGTGGTTTATCGACAGCTTTCGAGAAAGTTCCTTCAGAAGTTTGGTTGCGAAACCGAATCCGTCGAGAACGCTCAAGGGGCTGTAGACAAGATGAACAGGACCAAATATGACTTGGTTTTGATGGACATTTTTTTTGGGCCAAACATGGACGGGTGAGTGCCTCGTACTCTACTGTCTGACGCCAGGTTGTGATGACGATATTGAAAATGCGTGCATTTCCAGACGAAAAGCGACATCGTTGATCAGACAGTTTGACAACTATACTCCTATTATCTCTATGACATCAAACGCACAGCCTCGTGAGCTTGAGGGTACACTGTTTCATGAGACTTGCAGTAAACTGATCGCTCTACTCGTGCAGAGGACGTCGATTCGTACTTCCAGTCAGGTATGAACGACATTCTAGCGAAACCATTCACGAAACATCATCTGTTCTGCATTCTGGACAAGCACCTTATCCATTTACGCCATGCTCAGCTGTACGAGAAGCTCATCCCAGTCGGCGTGGGGTTGCCACCACTTTCGGATCAACATGTGGAGGAGGCGCTGGCCGTCACCGCTGCGAATATCCAAGGGACAGGTGGTGATTCCGCTGCTGGCGGGGAGCTAGAGGGATTTAGAAATCCCTTGGCAGGTACTGGGTGGAGTGACGATACGTATCAGCTTGTTCTGCAGGTGAGCCATGACCCAGACGTCGTTCTAAATGTAGTCACTGATATTTATACACATCAGCAATTCCTTGCAACCGGAACTATGCCAGATGTGTCGACTATCAGTAACGGTGCGATCGGAACCAGCGTTGTATTCGGTGATTCGTCACATTTCAACAGCAACGGCAAGAGATCTATCGAAACAATCAACGATGACGAGTGGGATGCGAGCAGCGGATCAGTCCAAGCTGGAGGAGATGGGAGTCAAGGACTAGGAGTAGGCGCAGGCGTTGCTGTACCGATGGCTGGGAGCATGCTTGGTGGCGCAGAGGAAGGAAGGGAGATGAAGAGAGCTAGGGGACTGGTCGGATAAGAAGAGTAAGGAATGGCTCGGCAGGGAAAGACGGGAACAGTCATGTGGGACCTCGAACGAGTGAAGCAGGTATGGGTGAGAGTCTGTGACGATCGCCACTCAGATCTCTGTTCAATTTTCGGATATGTTGGGGAAAAGCAACGGGGAGTTACGAGTTCAACGCTTTGATTAGGGGATCATGAAGAGGTCGACAAAATGTAGCGATATGTTTCTTACTCCAGGTCTTTGTGCCGGAACATGGTGAAATGCACAGACAAGTACTCGTGACCACGTGACTTTCGGATGTACCCCTTTTTCGGACGCTTATCATTTATGCCGCAACCCTATGAAATTGTCCATGTCTCATCTACATGCATATACAACCTCAAAACTAACTAGATATTCCGGGGGAGGAGACTCACATGCACTACTCCTGCAAAGGAGAAGCTCGAGCCTTCTTCCGATGGCGAGCTTCGGCGGCTTTCTTCTTCCTTGCCTGCTCTTCTTCCTCTGCCCTTTGTGCAAGCTCTGCCGCGTGAGTTTCTTGATATTTTTGGTCAAACAAAGTGCCCTTAGGGAACCTTGTCCTCTTGTTACTACTTCTGGCTGCTTTATCCACGGCCTCTGCAGCCTCTCTTCTCTCTAGATCCCTTTCCAAGAGCACCTTCTCCGCAAGTAACTTCTCATATGCCTTCTCAACCTTGAGAAAAGCCGTTTTTGGATGAATTTCTCCTAGCCGAACTTTGCGGTCCATGTCTTTGATAGTCCTTGAGGTATGGGAGTGTCTGGCTCGATGTGGGCAAGCTGTCGCTCTGGTGTAAGTTGTTCGGCTCGCATGATGACTTGATTGAGAGGGTACATGTCATGACGGCCATTCCGCCACGACCACGAATAAGCCATGATTACGTAAACCCTCTTGATATCTTCGACTTCTTCGATATCTTCGAGCACAACTTGATATACTCGCCGAAGGCCGAGCTAAAGGGGGCTGCAGGTGAACAATAGAAACAGGAGGAAGTTGATCGATGTTCTACGCATCCTGGCGGATGGATCAGTGGAGATATATATATACATGGTCTTAGTTCTCGTTGTTCTAGTCTTTCTCTAGCGATTTCTCGATTGAAAGTCATACCTAGTACCTTGCTCATCGTTCAACGATATCACTGTGGTACCTCAGTCTATCTAGAACTGCTACAAGCCCTTCTAGATATCCGTGTCAAGTTCCTCTCTATACTCGCTATCCTCGTTATCCTCGTTACCCTCGTTATCCTCGTTATCATTGTTTCCTCATATCGTACTGTCTCGTTGTGTGATAGGGCTCATTGACTGAGGCCACATTGACCATCGTGACAGTTATGCCACATCAAGATGATTGAGGATACTTGTGCCCTCTCCAAAAATGCATGACCTTTAATTGGGGCAACATCAAACATTGCACCCCTGTTGTCTGTCAAAACGATCTCAGAACTGATACCCAAATCTCGACTGAAATTCAGTCTCATCATACATTCCTGTCTCTGGCTCAATCGCAAAACCAAAGGACGTTGCACTCAAGAGAGCACTCTCTTGGCCACCATCCTGTTGGAGACGGAAATCACCCATACTTGCAGGAGTAAATGTAGACGGAAAGGGCCTCAATCCGAATCCTGGATGGAATGTTGAGTGCCAAGCTTGGACAAATGGTGAATTGCTTGCCACTGAATAATCTTGATTAGAATTGGTGTGTGGCCCTGCAGTCAAATTGGCATTGCTGGTGCTTGCCGTGTCTGCCTTGTGCATTTGTGAGTTCCTCTGCTTCTGACGGCTAGGTCAGAACATACTGGATCAGCGGCTTCAAGACAAGTGGAGCTTGTATCAGGTAGACTCATTGATAGTGTCAGGTGCTCTCACCTCCATGCTGCCCGGGATGCATTCCTGTGTCTCATCTCTCTCTTTTCAGCCTCAGTACGATATGCGCAGGTTATGCCTCTTTCAATACATCTTGAACAGCTATTGTATGGTGATACTTGACTCAGTATTTGACACTCTTGTGACACTCACTTGACCCTTGCCAAGAATGAAATTAGGTTCACACTTACGTATCTGGGCATTTTCCATCACAGGGCTTCCTTGCTTCACTGCATGACTTGCACTTTGATCCCCAAGGTGTCATAAGCAGTGCGTTGGATGCATTCCTGTGTCTCATCTCCCTCTTTTCAGCCTCAGTACGATATGCGCAGGTTATGCCTCTTTCAATACATCTTGAACAGCTGCTGCATGGTGATACTTGACTCAGTATTTGACACTCTTGTGACACTCACTTGACCCTTGCCAAGAATGAAATTAGGTTCACACTTACGTATCTGGGCATTTTCCATCACAGGGCTTCCTTGCTTCACTGCATGACTTGCACCTTGATCCCCATGGCCTAGATGCCCTGCCTTGACTTTTGGAAGAGCTGGTGTCCGCATTCTGAGATGAACTGGTTGACTGCATCGTAGGAGAAAGAAGCTCTTGCAATGACTGTTTGTGGTATTGAATGATATCAAGAGGTGATTTGCCAAAGTCGTGAGTGATTTGTTGTTGAGGACAAATCTATCACAAGCTTGGTCCTGGGGGACCATTTGTATACCCAGAAGGCATCTCTCACTGCTCTGGTTTGGAAGGTCAGTCAGAATTGACATCAAAGGATTTGCAGGTGTCAAAAGAATTGTTACTATCATGTCATCATGGTCAATGTGGCTTCAGTCGATGAGCCCCATCATACAGCTGGCACAGCACAATGACAAGGACAAGGACAACAAAACATTTTGTCGCCATGACTGTTATGCAATCAACCTGGGTGATATAGACATTGGTGCTCTTGAAGGCCCGTGCATGGCTTGTCTAAGGGAGTTTAGGTCTGGAGAGTTACGCAATGAGAACGGCATTACTGGTTATCCTTTCTACACGAGTTGAAGTGTGAGCCCCGTGTGCACAAAGATTCCCTTACTACCTCGCTTGGCAGGACCTAGAAACCGGATATGCTTGAAACAAGGTACTTGTAAAAACACTCAGAAATATGCCATTGGTCACATCAAGACGGGAAGTGTAGCACACTGATGATGAGGATGATGGTCCTGCACAGTATAGAGGTTACTGATTGCGGAGAACGTCTTGCACTCTCGCTGAGGGAAATAAATGCACCGTCGATGCGTCACTTTGGTCGCAATTGGCCGTTGTGTCTCAAGATGACAAGTAGACAAGTACATGTTGACAAAGACGTGAAAGGTACGTGTCGACAATGACGTGATGGCAAGGAATGATTGGCCAAAGACCTGATCCTCTTCGTATCACCGTGTACATACACGGCGAAGGGAGCGAAGACTGTCCAAAATGAATTCCGTTTTCTTGAGGCGCTTGACAAGATCGTTGAGACTTTGATCAAACGTGTCGGGCTTTAGGTCTCTTGATGATGCATGAGTCGACGTGGCAGCCGAGAAAGGCCAAGGACGCGTACGCAAATGGCTTCTCAGGCGTGGTGTTTGCTTTACCCGTGAGACTAGGTGGCACTGAGATGACTGCTTTCTGTAGAGGTCGCTAGGATCTCTGAACAGGATCATGAATGTCCGATCACCGCTCATGTGCTGATAATCTTCGACGACGTACATCTGTTAAAGTGAAACGAGAGCAGACCGAGACCTCATCCATCTCGTTGCGCCACGACCATCCGCCACATTCGCCTCCTATCGAATCCTCCTGTCCCTCCTCGTCAAGCGAAACCACTACCGAGGCGTGCTATAGCTCGTCCACCGGTGATGCCGGCCAGTGATGGCTTCCGCTGCAAATTCATGCTTCATACTTGCTACGCTACATCAAGTACTTTTTCTTCTTCCTCATTTCCGTCGACATCTACGATGATACAAGCCCTCCACGTTTTTCTCCCTGCTGTCCATGACCGTGTCCTCCTTTCCCATACCTCTTCTCTCCGCCTGACCACTAGCTAATTATCGCATACCAGTGTTCTCAGCACCGGCTGCTCCCTTCTCCTTTTCACCCTGCTTTTGCTTCTCATTTGAGCTCTTGTCGCCCTTGTTTTCTGTCTCTCCCTCATCCTTCTTCCCCTCCTCCTTCTTACCCTCCTCCTTACCATCATCTTTCTTCGCATCATCGCCCTTCTTCTCCTCTCCACCTTCTTGCTTCTCACCGCCCTTCTTCCCCTTGTCCTGTTCCTGTTGATCCTTCTTTCCCTTGTCCTCATTGGTATCGCCCGCTTTTCTCTCCTTATCGGTACCGTCCTTCATCCCTTCCGGACTCTTTTCTTTTTGTTTCACTTCCTTTTCATCCTGTTTCTCTGCCTTCTTCGCTTTTTCCTCTTCTTGCGCTTTCTTCTCCTCTTCCTCCTTCTCTTCCTTTTCCTTCTGCTTGTTCCTCAGCTTCAAGAACCCTTCACCGCTACTCTCCTCCTCTACGGAGATGTCCCCTCCGACTTTACCTGACAATTTACCGCTCTTTCCGGGCTCGTTCTTCTCCTTCACTCGATCGAGTCGCTTGAGAGGGGATTGCCGTTCGGTGGTGTGTTGAAGGTGGCGAGCGTGAGGATCGGTGATGGCTCCTGCACCTGCACCGTAGAATGAAGTTCCGGCAAGTGTGCCAATGATAGAGAACCCGACGATGATGGAGAGGTAGAATCTGTAGGTGGAGTACCAATGAGTAGCTATGGAGAAGGCGTCAGCATTGCCAATCTGTGTTGCACTACCAAGCGGTCAGACTCACTCCATCCGGCTGAACTAGCTCTCTGATCCAGGAACCACTGTCCAGTAAAACCCATCCACTGGACAGCCAAAGCCGTCCCGTGCGTCAAGAATGTGGTCGGCCAAGCGAAAAGCACTGGCACGATACCCAACGCAAGACGCCTGTATCCGAACTCTCCTCCGAGCTTAGAGAACTCCATACCCCAGTGGATGGCTCCCAGAAAAGAGAGGATGATAGCACCGTACGACACCTGGATGTGCTCAACGGTATGAAGATAGGAGAGGGCCGTTGCGAGGTCGAGACCAGAAGGCGCGATACCATCGCTCGCTATCATAGCATACACGGTCAGTTCGCGGTCAGACTTACCTAGGGCACCGAGTCTGCGAACGTACCTAGACTGGCTAATGAAGCTTCACGAGCAAGGAGAACGGTGGAGATGGCGGTACCAAGGTATGGAAGTGTACCCGCGAGACCTAGAACGGAGTCAGTACTCCAGGTACGGAACATCTATTGCGGGTTATCGACACTCACCAAAGTACAAAGCGGGCTTTGGAACAGCCGCGATGAAGCTCCTCGTGATATCCGCCTGCAAAGAAGCCAAATGCCATCAGTCCCGATAACTTATCATCGTTCGCAGTACGCCGTATGGGAGGGGAGAGAGCTACAGGACTCTCACTCACAAAGTCTGCTGTGGGACTACCATGTTTGGTACCAGCGGAAATCTCCCTAGCGCCCAAAGCCGCCGAGTGTGCATCACCACCCGCGATGATCTTGGCAAAGTCCTTTGTCAAACCTTGGAGCTATGAGGGAGAGAAAGGGAGGTGAGCATGAGATCACACGACTAGGTGTCCGGTCTTGAGTATGATACCCCTTTTCGCGGGGCGGGACGGGACGCAAAAAATTGGAAAGACAAGCGAGAATTTGGTAGTGAAAGCTTGTAGGGATAAGATAGCATCACAACGACCTTCCATAGATGGGTCAATTGTCATAGATAAAGGTCTATCAGGTGAAAACGAGAGAAGATTCTGCAGAAAAAGAAAAGTCAGACCACTCACCTCCTCCTTTGCACCGGGAGTCCTATTCTGTTCATCTGCTCTGGTACCGTGACTTGGGCCTGGTGAAGGTCCTTTCTCACCCGGACCAGGTCCGCCAGGAGGTTTAGTCGCCAGACCCCTCGCTCCAGCTCCCGGAAACACCTGTCTGGCAAGTACCAGACCTACAGGAGTGTTCTTGGAGATCGGATTGGCGGAGGATGGGCGGACGAGGTTGGTGGGGAGTGTGGACGGTGAAGGTCGGATGGGCGGAGTGTAAGCTCCTTGGCGGAGTAGGCGGAATGTACGGTTCATCTTGCTTGATCTGTGGTGGACGAACTGCTCGTCGAGTTCAAGAAGAAGTGTAATGAAGCAATGGACCAAGTTGCGGGAATGGATATGCAGTGACAATGACATCGTCTGCACTCGCTTGTCCATCACCAGTTACACGAGTAAAAGGCAGTCTTCGGATAGATACCATTGACGTCATCCTTTTATTTTATCTTCTCAATAATATCACCCCCCGCATTCCATCATATGCCCAAACGACCTCCACCTTTGCAACTCGCCGCAGCACTCGGCCGATACACCAAACAATACACCCAATCATGATACGACATCGAGCAAGTGCCATATGAACTCTGCGTCGTGTGGGATCACCAAACGCCTCAACGCCTCAACGCCTCAACGCTTCAGCGATCGTTGCTTCTCAAGGTATGCCATTCTATATCCAGCATGTCTCATCAGCCCGGACCATTACGGGCGACGGTGAAGATATCTGGCTCACCTAGTCTGTTCAGAGGCTTGTCTGGCTTCCTCATAGGATTTTACCTGATCTTGATGCTCCATAAGATTATCACGAATACGACTCTAGAGGATCAAAAGTCTGTGAGACGGCGGAGACACAATGAAGTCTATCATTGCTATATCACTCACCAGACCGACCATCTCAACTTCAAGAGAAATAGCTGTCGTCTTCTGCCAGCTATATAAGATGTATCAGCCTGACTCGCTGACAATGGATCCAGCGTGAAACACATTTGCGGTATTTTACTCACCCTTGATGTCGATCGCATTTCCGTCGCGCGACCATGCAAAGCTCCCCCTTTACAAGCTCATCTTCTCCACGCCCGATATTCATCTCCAGCATCTCCTCGTCGAAGCTCACTAGCCTCCGATCCCACCCACAAGGCCTGTCATCACCTTTTCCTGCTCCCGCTCCACCCCCTCTCCCTTTCTTTCCCTTGCTTGTTCCCTTCTCCTGAACGTCCTCTTCCTCCTCTCCAGGGATCGACCGAACTGAGACAAGTGCTTCACAACGCTCGACTGCAGATAGCAGTAATTCCTGCCGTTTGCTGACAATCGCCATTGCTCTCTCAACTTCTTCAATTTGGGCTTGGATTTCGTTAAGCTGAGGACGGGATTGATATTTCTCGTTCGTGTCATCCTTGGCAGGAAGCGATGGAGCATTGTGATGTATGACGGAAACACCTAGATTGGGTGCAGGATATGCGATGAAAACCTTTGCCAATTGCTTTAAAGTGTTCTTGTTCGTCATGCCAGATATAATAGCGGAAGAATGTCGAAAAGCGCAAGAGGAGGAGCAGAACCTACAAAGGGATGAGTGTGAGCTGATCAGATTGATTCGGTCATGCGCCATGCTCACTTTGAACTCAATCCCGCAACAGATGTGTTACACCCATCGCGTTTACAAACTTTCTTATAAATCGTTCGCTGAGCCGTACCTGCCAGACGCACATAGGTCAGCATGTGTGAAAACTCCAATCCTCAGCTCCTGAGTACGGGTTACTCACTTCTCTCGCAGCTTTTGCAGATATACACATCTAGCAGATCCACCATTTGCTCCGAAAGTCCCACGCAAGCCGGGTGAAACCAATTATCACAACTCTCACATCCGATCATCATGCCTTCCTCTTCATCCTCCTCGTCGTAAGGCTTTCTACAGATGCAGTAGACTGTAGGAGGGTCGGCGGCCGATGATGTTTCAGAAACGGCATTGGAAGCTTGGGATCCTTGCTAGTTGTAGGCGACATCAGGGAACTGCTCCGTGGTAGACCGTACGATACTCACGGATATGCTTGACGATCGACCCTGCGTCCCTTTCAGTTCCTCAACCTGCGGTGATCAGGTGAGTGTTCGATTTTTACCAGTATGATGTCGCTCACTTTTGTTCTACCCTTGCCTTTCTTTGTGCTACTCGAACTTCCGGTAAGAGCATTCTTCTTTCCTCCTGCAGACTTCTTCGTCTGAGCCTTCCCACCGGTCGTGCCTTTGGCTTTGCCACCTCTCGCCGAACCAGATTTTCCCTTGCTTGAGGCTGCGCTCGCATCAGGGGATGCAACACCTTCGATCGAAGCAAATATCGAGGGCACATTCGATGCTCCATGAGATACGGTGTCGGGTCCTGGCTCCTGATCGAATGGGTCGAGTTCCGCTTCGCCTTCGGTCTCATCGGCTCTGATCACAGTTTCGTTCCCGACTTTCTCTCCGTTTTGCGTCCGGGTGGTCAGATCGATATCCACCTTCTCGTCATCATCATGTCCATCGTTTGATTTTCCAGCGCCCTGATGATTTCCTTCCTGTCCAATCGCTTGCGAAATCGCCTCTGCAGACGACGGGTATCCAACAGGTTCCGACAATCGCTCTATCCTACTTGTCGAGGAGTCGTCCTGCATCCACACCGCATCGATTTTGTTCTCCGAAATTCTGTGCGAGCCCTCACTGACGATAGCTGTCTCCTCATGCTCTCCCGTGTCTTCCCGTTCCTCCTCTTCCACCTCAAAGTTTGACGCTCCATCGCTTCGGACATTGATTTCCGCTTTCAAGGTCGATGGTGAAGGTGGTGCGACCGGATTCAAGTCACCTGAGGAGGCCGCAACAATCGGACCTACTGCCGCAGATGGCAGAATATTGAGAGCATCGGATGCTGGCGTTCTCGCCGGATCAATTTTCGTTGGAAGGTCGCCAGCAAGGTGGTCATTCGAGAATCGTCCCGACCCATGAGAAGCGGGGTGGGCGATATCCATGGCTCCAACTGTGTCCTTCTCGACATTGCGTGCTACATCCTTTGGCTCAGACATGTCCGCTTCGTCATCAGGTGGTGCATCAGTTGCTGCTGCGTATGTTTCCTCTCTAGTGACCGCGACGGTGCCTGCCGGTTTTGAGCTGTTGCCATCAATGTCGTCGGTGCGACCTGTTTGCTGCTGCGCTTGCATAGGGCTATTCGCGTGAACAGAAGGTCCAGTGTCGTCCCGAGCAAAGCCTGTGTCAACTCTGCCTGTCTCCACTTCCTCTGCTCGAGGTGTTGCCGCCTGCACTGGACCTAGGTCTTCGTGTCCCTCCTGTATCTTCCGTTTCTTGGCGTCTCTCCCGCTATCTTCGACTTCCTCCTCCTCTTCGCTGCTCTCCGCTTCCACGCCAGTTATATCCCAGCTCTTCCTCTGTCTTCCAGCGACTCCATTCCCCAGTTCTACCATCGTAAGGTCGTGCGTCAAGGAGGAAGGTTCAGTCGGATTAGCTGCCTGGACGGGAGGGATCGAAGGTTTGAGTGATGCTCTCCGTTTCCGCGCCGGAGTCGAATTGGAAACAAGGCTGGATTTCTTGGCCGGCGAAGCTGATCTTGAAGCGGTAGTCGATCTCGAGGCGCTCCTCTTCCCTCGTACAGACGACGTCCTACCTCGCTTCGAAGTCGATGAAGATCGTTCACCAGAACTTGTAGATGCCGAAGCAGGTCGTTTCCCAGTGCTCAAACTTCCGCCTCTGTTCCTTTTTAGCGTTGTTGCTTTACCCGATGCAGAGGATTGTCCAGCTTTTGTGACACGGGTGCCGGGCTTTGATGTAGAGATACGCGGAGAGGAAGGTGGAGGCGAGATGACGTCTAGTGGATCGGCCGCTTCCTGAGGAGGAGGAGACGGCTGAGGTGAGATGACGTCCAGTGGATCGGCAGATAACTCTCGAGCAGAGTCTGAGTCTGGGTCCGGATGAAGATGACGAGGTCGAGGAGCCATCCTGCTTTGGGTATATGTGGAGTTTTCTTTGGCTTGCCTCCAGAGAAGTGATCAAGATGCTTGTATGCGGATGTAGCGACAAGAATGGAGGTTATGTTTGGGCGGAGTAACAACGCATCTCCGTGAGTTGGACTCCTATTCCCTGAACTCGGGGGTGGGGAAACGGTGTATGACATGTGTGATGTATGTGATGGGGACGTGGTCTCCGCACTGTTGTCGGAGCCGGAGACGTGGTCATGGATCGTTTGCACGTAGTGAGACATCTACCATAAGCACCCAAAGAGACAAAAGGCAAAGTGACGGTCGGAGGAATGGGTGATAGTGTCATTCAGTAACTTATCGTTGTTGATGATGAAACGCGTCGCGTTTGGAATGGGACAATGATGGAAAGAGGCTTTTCATGTTCCAGGCACGATCGACCATTGCATCTGGAGACAAGCTGAAAATTGTATCTTGTCACAGAGGAGGGAAGATGAAGCTCAGTGTAAGTGTGTGTATGTGTGTGTGGGGTGGTTGGGCAATGATGCGTGGTATGCCTTTTGTGAAGAACTACACTCCTTTCTCTTTCTCTTTTGCTTTGTCTTTTCTTTCATAACCTACCGCACTCACTTTACTCATTTCCTCGCCTCCTCCGTCGACCTGTACGATCAGGGCCCGCATAGAAGGTCCGACTTCAAGTAGTATCTTCGATCGGTCAGTTCATCCCTGCGCAGGTCAGTTGAGGCACTTTCCACTATGACATCCAGGCTGCGTATCTGTCATGTCCACGCCCTGACACCTTTCGTTCAACTAGGACGCAGCACCACCTGGAGTTTACCAACGCTCATTGACTTCACTCTCCTTCTTTTTCGTTGCAACTTTAGCCTCCTCGTCACTACCGTCAATCCATCATTCCATCGACGGTGAACGCAACAGCAGGCTGTGCCTCGACTCTCTTCCAAGCTAGACGCTTTCGCTTCTCCCATCAATCTGTGTTAGAGTACTGCCCTTTTCGAAGAAACGTAACGACACAAGGGGGAGAAGCAACATGTCCACCCGTCTCGCAATCCTCACTTCCCTTCTTGCCGCTTCTTCCGCGCTCGCACATTGCCAACTGGCTTGGCCGTTCCCTCTCCACAGTCCTCTCAACCCAGCGACTCCCGAAGCTATCAAGGGTGAGTTCTCGTACCCGCACATGGCAGTTTGATCACTCGACGTAAAGATCCGACGCAACCTTTTGCAAGAAGCTGATCAACCGATGCAGACTACTCGATGACCAGTCCTCTAGTGACGGATGGGACGTACCCATGTAAAGTGAGTACATCTTCTGCTTTGTGCTTGTTCAAGGCGTGCCAGGCGGAAGTAGGCAGTAGACGCTTTGCTGCTGGCTGCGGCTTTGACAGTCTTTTATTGGTTCTTCTGCTCCAGATGTTCTTATCCTTTCGCGTCGGCCCGGATAGATTCCTCTTCGTTCCTCTTGCCAGATTCCCCGCTGATTGTGTCCTCTCCAGGGCTTCATCAATAACCCCGTGTCCGACATGAACTCTGTTGTCACCTGGTCAGCGGGTTCAACGATCAACTACACCATCGCTGGTACTGCTGTCCACGGCGGCGGTTCATGTCAATGCTCCATGTCGTACGACCAAGGCAAGACGTGGAACGTCATCTTCTCCTATATCGGCGGTTGTCTCATCGAAGGCATGACGACCGAAATCACCATCCCTGCCGATGCGCCTTCTGGAGAAGCTCTCTTCGCTTGGGGATGGTTCAATCTGCTGGGTAATAGGGAGATGTACCACAACTGCGCTCCTGTGACGATCGCCAACGGTGGAGCGGGATTCAACAACAGCGTAGATTATCCGACTCCCTTCGTTGCGAACGCCGGAAAAGATATCAACCAATGCGTGACCATCGAGAATACAGCAGTGGTCTTCCCCAACCCTGGCAAGAATGTCAAGTATGGTGGAAGTTACGCCAACTCGAAACCTACTACTCCGGCAGGGTTCACAGGTAGCAACTGTGTTGGACCTGGTGCGACTTCGGCGGGTTCAGCTACAACTAGTAACTCGACCGCTTCCCTGTCAGCAGGATCGTCCTCTAGCACCGCGATATCCGCAGCAGCGCCTAACAACACCAGTGTTTTACAGAGCAACGTCACTAGCTCTGCCGCAATCTCTGCTACGACCTTCTACTCTGTGTCCGTCTCCTCGACTGGTACTACCCTCGATCCCGACAACAACGTTGCTCCCACTCCTACCGCTTCCTCGACCTCTTCCAAGGGCAAGACCTGTAAACCTAAACGACGACGTGACTTTGATCAACACAATCATCAACGACTTGTACGTCGACCTCGATCGAGTTCACACAGAGTAGCCGCGTTAACTGCCACACACCCGAACCAGTCGGCAGCGAAGAGGGAAGCAGATGTATTGGAGGAGAGAAGTCCGAAAAGGGTTGCTGCTAGTAAGGCTGAGCATATTGTCCGACCAGGGGCGAGAGGAGAAGATGGAGTCAAGAGAGTTGCGGCGAAGATGGCCACGCACAATGTGCGAAGTGGGTTGCGAGTGAGGCACGGAGTGTTGGAGTCTATCCGGTCATAGACGATCGTGTGTTTTCAGCAGGAAGGGATATTTGCTTATTCTGGTACAGTCGTTGCAGTGCATCGGAGTCTTTCCTGTTCGAGTTGTGTATATTATATATCATGTAGCATTCATTCAATACCCGTTCGCAGGGCGGATATAGGTAGACAACTTATCCATGCATGTCATGGAGAACATCAGAAACAGCGTCCGCCGTGTTACCGAGGAAGCAGTCGGGAATAGCCGGGTGTCAAAGGTCCACATTCGAAGTGGAGGATGTCCTCCTCTGCTCAATGCACAGAGGTCTCACGATATAGCTTTGTTGCATCGTCACATCATCCAATCCTTTCATCGTAACCTCTCAGCGAGACGTGCTCTACAGATCAGACATCGAAGGCTTGCCGGAGAACACATATATGTAGTCGCTCACTTCAACACTGATTGCTTGACTTTATCGACTCACCTCAAACACATTGTTTAGCTCACGAGCACGATTTCGCCCTATTGAAACGACAAAGACCATTTCAGGATGTCGTTCATCTCGCCCAGTACCGCGCTCATCAGAGGAGCGCTGCGGCAAACTCCCCCTGTCACCCGATTGGTGAGAGCAAGAGCCTCCCCACTTCTGGCCAGTGCGAGAGGTATTAGCACCTCGAGCACCGTCAAGGCTCCCGCTCAACAGGGAACTCTGCCGCCTGACATCGCTCAGGATGAGGCCAATCCAGGTGAGTCGCTCTCTGCGCAGACTTCGACCTTTGTCGAATGTACTTTGGGGCTGTCGGACGCGGACTCAGACGTGTACCGCCCTCCAGAGATTTGGACGTCTCTTTCCGCTCATCGTACATCAGTTTCCTCTCGTCGGGTTCTTCTCGGACCATTGTCCTCGGCATCGCGAAGCTTTCCTCACGCCGTATTCCTCCCTGATTGAACGCTAGCTGATGTCATATCCCACTTGCTCTACAACACAAAGATCTCACCGCAGCCAAAGTCGACGCATACCTGACTTCGAAGATCCTCCATCCTCAAATTGGCGGCGACCCCTCGCTCGGTCGGGGTCAAGCACGAGCCGACGAAGCTGGCATGCCTCAGATCGCGGTGTCTGCGATGCAAGGACAGTCCTTGACTGTCTTGGCAAAAGCGATGAAGGCGGAGAGGGTTCTGGAAGTCGGCACCCTAGCAGGGTGAGTCTATCTCTTCGAAGCAAGCCCTCAAGTCCCTCGGAGTTCTCAACCAAGAACTCTGTGATTCTTCGCCCGCGGAATAAGAGAGATGTCTGACCCTCATACACGTATTTTGACACAGGTATTCCACATCCTTCCTCTCGAAAGGTCTCCCACCCCATGGTCAGATCGACACTCTCGAGTTGTCCCCTCTCCACGCCAAGATCGCCCAACAGAACTTCCTCGACTCCGACCTCTTCCCCTTCCCTCGTATCCATGTTGGTCCAGCTCTGGACACACTGAGGAAGATGAGGCAGCCCGAAGAAGGCGGATACGATCTGGTGTTTATCGATGCGGACAAAGAGAGGATCTTGGAGTATTTCTTAGAAGCGCTGAGGTTGACCAGGGAAGGTGGAGTCGTTCTCGTTGATAATGCGGTGAGAAGGGGAAGGTGAGTACGGGCTCAGTCCTGGATTGTTGTTTCGTCAGGCAGAAGTACGAAGATAGTTGAGGAGTGTTACGAGCTCACTCAACTATTAAGAACCATTGGCCATGGCGTGCACCTGTCCCGAGCTTGAGAGTCGTTTTCCGTGTTGGGGGAGAAGGCTGACCGTGCCCCTCGCCCAGAATCGCACTCGAAGTCAATGACGAACCCTCGGTCGATGTTACCGGCTTACGAAAGCTGTACGACTGGGTGGAACAGGACGCAGGAAAGAACGTGTTGATGAGCACGATCCAGACAGTTGGCGCCAAGTGGTGGGAGTGAGTCTTCAGCTTCATAGGGTCTGAGGAATGGTGTTGATGATGGATCGTACACAGCGGATTCGCTGTCGCGACCAAGCTGTGAAACAATAGTGGTTCAGTGGAGGGCGTTAATGGCTGTGTACCCCATAGTGCAGTGTGTATGCAGTGCATGTACGTGCGTTATGATCTGGAAGGAGCTCAAGACTTCACCAACATTCCTATCCATCGTCTTCTTCACCCCCTTCTGCATCATCACCGCCCTCTTCGTCGTCACCACCCCCACCTCCGCCACCCCCTCCCCCACCGCTCTTCTTCTTCTTCTTGTTCTTTTTCTTCTTCTTCCCACCACCCCCTCCTCCTCCCCCTCCCCCTCCACCACCTCCCCCTCCACCTCCGCCCTCCTGTTCATCAACCTTGATAGCTTCTCCAGCCGGTGCTGGCTTCCCAAAAGTCAACTCGCCAGGTTTAGGCAACTGATCTTCGTCCCAACCGAACCCGTTCCAACCGAAATTGGCCATGCTCGTCCAGCCGACCTTCGCTTTGTCCGTCCCATTGCCCGGTGCACCTTTATTGTACTCTTCCCAAGAGGGTAGTCTCGGATAATGCACGACGACACTATGACCCATCAGTGCCGATTGAGCTTGAGCTTGCGTCTCCGCTGGAGTGAGAGGGACAGTGGAAGCAAAGTCGGAAGATGAGGATGGAGTGGAAGGGAAGATGGGTTCGTATGCTGGGAAATACGATTCGTGATGATGCCACGATCGTTCAGATCCAATCGGACTCGGAGGTATATGTGCCTCGCTCACCACTTGATGAGGCTCACGAGGCGAAGTGTCGGTAGAAGGTCGCTTGGACCTTGACGACCAACGGTCCCCTTCTTTTTTGGATGTGGACTCCGACCTGGTATGTTCTACAACGTCATCATCGTCATGGCCGGTGGTGGAAGGTATGAACCGGACACTCTTGCGTTTGTGCAGTTTGCGAGTAGCGTGATGATTGTGCGGGTCGACTTCTTCTTCCTGGGAATTCCAGGAGATCCTCATCCTGTGTGTCAGACTGTGCGAGGTGAGGTGAAGAGGTGTGGACAATGAGGCAAAAGGCCTGGCAGGATTAGTCGCACAGAGACACAAGCTTATCGAAGACTGAGACGTTTGGTTTGAATAGGCAGCATATTCCGTGTTATATATCCAATGACCGTTAGTCCGAGCGTCATTGAAGGATCGCACATGAGTAGCGAAGAGAAGCGATCAGCTGTGCACTGTGTAATTCGACACGACACCGAAGAGGCGTTGTGTATTCGAAAGGGGACGAGCGTCGGATCTCGGCTTCGGGGCGTTTTCTTCCTTTTGCCACCGATCACGATCTCGCCCGAGCTGTGTATCACTAGAGACGTGTCCGATGCATCACAGCTGACTTTATCTCGATCTATGGCATCTGCGCACGGTGACCGATCTGTACCGCGTAGTGACCCGACCGGCTCGATAAAGTCGATGGGACCCGAGCCTGCTCACATAGCGATTGTTTTGTGATCTCACGATGTGTTAGTTATATTGGCTGCTTTGCCACAAAGGTATTCATGCTTGGTAGGTGGCCGCTTCTGACGCTCATGAAGTGTTTTCCTGTGTATAGTTGGAATCATATCTGGTAGTGCAAGTATTGCTTAGACATGTAGTCGTGCGATCAGAATCAAAGGAGCGAGGGCTCTTGAAATGCAAAAGGAGGTGCAGGTTGTTCCTGAAACAGCATGGCATATAACACTCTATGACTAAGCTGTCTTCTTCTGGCTCCCAATCCTCTCTACTCCTTCCCCCTCAACTGCAATCAGACATCTCACCCGATCAAAGCACCTAACTCATCCCCACTCGAACGAGAGCTTGCTTGTTCTCATTGACTTTACAGATTCCCAAGGTCACATCTGTCACGATGGTCAATGTGGCTTCAGTCGATGGGCCCTATTGTCATGTCGACCATGACCACCCAGTCAATGTCTCATGGCAAGCCTATATAACCGGCGGAATTCCAGTGCGGCTGGAGATTCCGATTGTTCCCCATTTGTGGTTCAGTGGTCAACGGCCGGGTTACATTGCCGTTGTGACAACCTCGCACTTTGTTCAATGATATCACTGTGGTACTTCAGTCTATCTAGAGCCGAGTCAAGCCCTTATAGATGTCCGTGTCAAGTCCCTCGTTATCCTCATTATTCTCCTATCCTTGTCACCCTCGTTATCGTCCATATCGTGCTGTCCTATTGTGTGATAGGGCTCATTGACGGAAGCCACATTGACCACCGTGACAAGTGCATGACCCAAGACATGGAACATAGAGGTTCACAAGCAAAACAAGGACAGACTGAGTTGTCAGTTAGCTTGAACGGGATGTGTGTACAGAAGCATACAGATGGATGATATTACTGTCAATAGATCATGGTGACGGATTCTGCGGTATGTTATGACTGTAGATCAACCATAAGCGAAAGCGAGAAAGAGACGATTTTCGAGAGCCTGAAAGGCACCTCCACTATTCACGACCTAACTTTCGTTTAGTGAGCCAATGACTTGCTCACTTTCTCAACACCCGCACCATTCGCAACTGCACACCAGTCGTCTATCCCTAGTCACATTCTCTCCCGTTTCCGCTCATACCGATGGCTTTCCGCCATGTGTCCTCGCATGTTTGCCAAACTTCGAGCTCGACGATGACACGAGTTGTTCGGCCGTCCTGCACATGTCCACATCGTTCATCCAAATCATTTGTGTTTCTTCCGCCTGCTCGTATAAAATTTCGACTAGCTGGTACTAAGGCTGCTGTGGAACCAAGAGAAGAGGGAGCTGAGCGATCGTGGCCGTCATCGACGCGAGAATCTCTACCAGAGCCAGAAAATACTCCCTCGTCCTCTACATTACACCAACCTCCAACACCCCTCGACCAACCATCAGCCCGTCTCACCAGTACATCGTCCGCCGATGCCAAGTCACTCGGAGCAGACACTCGCAATAAGGTTCGAACGCAAGCCTCAAACCAAGAGCAGCGCGGCGCTTCATCCCGGTTCGCACTAAATAGCCCTATAGTCACGGCGATGACATCGAAGTATATCACCCTCGAAGTAAAGGCACGATTAACAGAATGGAGTACGTCGGTCATGCAACATTCAAAACAAGTAGCACAAGGCGCGGAGAAGCAGCTGGTGGATTTGGGATTGAAGGTCAATCAGATGACGGGATATCAAGAAGTCGAGCGATTGAAGGCATTAGTCTTCCAGAAAGGTGAGTCTCAAAGACCTGACGTACACATCCCCATCTCAGTTCGCGAAGCTGCCTCACAATAGGATACCATGATCGCTGCGACTGAATCATGTGTCTACAGAGGACGAGCTGCAGAAGCTTCGCGAATCCGCTCGTGGTATCAAAGCTGCCTACGAGGAAGCTGTATCTGCCCGCTCGGCCGCCCAACGTGACGTCAACTCCCTTCTTGAACGGAAACATTCGTGGACGGACGCCGATGTCTCTCGCTTCACTTCCCTGGTCCGTGCAGACCACGCCTCCACCCACGCAGTCGCTTCTACCTCTGTCCAGCTCAAAGAATCGGAGATTGCGGTAGACAAGGCTTTCTCGGACCTTATGCAGACCATCTTGCAACGGTATCATGAAGAACAAGTCTGGAGCGACAAGATTCGCAGTGTATCCACTTGGGCGAACCTGATAGGTTTAGCACTCAACTTGGTGATCTTCGTTGGTGCTGTCGCGGTGGTGGAACCGTGGAAAAGAAGAAGATTAGTAGAGAGATTGGAAGAGAGAATGGCAGGGATGATGGAGAAAGTGGACCGAAGATTGGGTGGAGTTGAGAGTCACCTGCTGAATGTAGCGGCTTTGGAAACTGCTCGAGATCTCCCGCAAGACTTGGATTTCAAGGAAGGGCTGGAATCAAGCATGGTCGGATCATCGCTCTCAGTCCAAGAAAAGGCAATAGGAACATCCGAAAGCCCACTTGGTTCCTCGAAACCTGATTCCCTCGCCACACTGCCGACTCCATTCTTCCTTACAGACTCAATCAGAGGATTACCGCCCTACCTCGATGTTGTCGCACAACCCTCGCAGGAACGTGACCTCGCGGTCGCTGGTTTGGCAGGGGCAATCGCCGCCACTACTCTGATGACATTAGGAAGATGGCTATTCTCGAGATAGTTGGCGTTGTCGGTTGCCCTTAGCATGGTCGATATGCAACTACCATTGTGTGATACCAGCGAAGTGGATACGCAAGCGTGTGTTTGCTGCTCGGGCTTGTGAAATACAGGAAACAGGAACCCGACGTAGGTGCTGCGAGGGATCGATAACACCCTTGGCGCAAGCTACTGGGAATCTTTACCTGAGTGAACTGAAACCGGGACGCCACGACATGTGTTTGGCGATTATCGGATCTTTATTGTTGTGCTTATTTTTAGCACCAATCC
Organism: Kwoniella newhampshirensis; assembly: GCF_039105145.1. Lineage (NCBI taxonomy): Eukaryota > Fungi > Basidiomycota > Tremellomycetes > Tremellales > Cryptococcaceae > Kwoniella > Kwoniella newhampshirensis. The sequence continues at coordinate 597,408 of NC_089960.1, forward strand.
CAAGTTCATCCGCTTTCGAAGTGCGGAACCCCGTCTCAAGTCTGGCAATTGTTGTTCTCGTCCGACACAGACAACACATCGTCCGCACAACAATGTACAAAGCGAAGCCGACGCGACGAGCTGGCGTACAGTATTGGACGCGTCAACCTGAACCTTTTCTCAGCCTTGCAACAAAAAGATCCGGAATGATATCGAATCTGGTTTCCACGTCTGAGCGCGGATTCCATCGCCGAGATGCATCCTACGATACGTATATATAGGCCGTCAGTCCCGGAAGTCGTCCTGTCCCATATCTGATTTCCACTCCGTTTACATCGCTCATCTTTGTTTCATATCCTTCGCTCACCTTGCTCACCCACTCATTCACTCTTTTAGACAAACACACTCTTTACATATCAGGTCGCTGTGTCCCTTTCCCACCACTACTGATCTCTAGCCAGCAGATACCTGAACCATCCTGCAACCTCTGACTTTCGCCATGTCCATCACTGCAGCCCTGGTAGCATTGCTCTACGTAGCTACGAGTCATATTTTTCTGGCTGGTGCCGTACCCCATAACGGTGTCGGTGTAGCAACCCATAATCACGATTCTATCGCCCGAGGTTGGGGTTGGGGCAATGGTGATGACTGGTCTGGCTACAGAAGCGTTGGCTATTTCGTAGGTCTCGACTATTTCTTTCGAAACTCGCGCATAGGCTGATTCACTCGTATAGACCAACTGGTATGTTTGTCTTGAAGTCGTGCTGACACGGTCATCGCGAAGGTCTGACAGGTCTCTGTGATACTATTCTAGGGCTATCTACGATCCCCAAGACTTCTTCATTACAAACATCACTGCTAAGGAGTATACTCATATCCTTTACGCGTTCGCCAATGTGGATGGCGTCAATGGTACCGTGTACCTGTCCGATGACTACGCTGATCTTCAGGTAAGCTGGCAATGCTTTGCGGATGCGAAAGACACCTCGAGATCCCGGATGAACGATCGTGCTTCATGAAGGAGCCGCTAACGATGACGTCCCCAACATTCAGTACGAGTACCCTGGAGACGATGAGGATGCCCCTGGTAACAACATGTACGGTAATCTCAAGCAGCTCTTTCTCATGAAAGAGCAGAACCGGTGAGTCGTAAAACATCACGCCATGATCACCTTCTCACACGAGCAAATCGTTCAATAGTAATCTCAAGGTACTGCTCTCGATTGGTGGTTCTACCTACTCTAGTGTGGGATCACATCGAAATGCGTTCTGTGTGCGTTGGATAGAGCTGAACCGTCCCGGCTTGTACCTAGAACTTTGCCAACATTACCGACAAACACTGGCGAAACGAATTCGCTAAGACTTCCGTGAAACTGTTGCAAAACCTTGGTTTTGATGGATTGGACATTGACTATGGTGAGTAACGGCTTGTGGTCCTTCATATTCGACCTGGTCGCGATGCTAATCAGCTTTGACCGCAACAACAGAATAGTGAGCTGTCCCCGTCTTCTCAATCGGTCGTTGCGAAACCATCAATCTGATCATTCCGCGAATCCATAGCCCCGATTCCACTCAGACAGAGGCGACAGTCGATCTCTTCCGTTTAATTCGTAGGCATCTCGACAAGGCTGCCGAAAAGGATAAGACCGACCGATATCTCCTTTCTGTAAGTAGCCGTGGTGTCCGATTCATTTGACCGGCTGACTATTGAACAACGTGGTGTAGTGGGCTGCATCTTGCGGTGAGGATGGTTGGAGCGGTCTTGATGTCCCAGGCATGGACCAGGTGAGCCAATAGTCTTCTTCGATGAGCATGGCCACTATGCTCACACTGCGCATCATAGTACATGGACTTCTGGAACTTGATGGCTTACGACGTATGTCACTTCCGGAAGTTGACGCTGCTTTCACATCCCAACCTATTGACCTCGCACCACTCCGCAGTTTTCCGGCTCGTGGACATCCATGGCACTGCCTGCTACGAATCTTTACCCGGATGGCAACCCTGCCAATGATGTGGGCGCATCTGGTTCTCAATGTGTTCAACATTATATTCAATCTGGTGTCGCTCCTAGAAAACTCAATCTCGGTGAGTGTCAGAACACGCCACTCCGCTGTTGCTACCTTTGACCGTATATGCAATGCCCCATAGGTACCGCACTGTATGGAACCGCTTTCAACGGCACCCATGGCATGTACACCAACTGGACTGGTGAGTAACGGCCTGGTGAGGCCTCACCAGGCGAATCACGTTGACTAATATTATTTCATCAGACCTCGGAGGAGGTGATTGGGGAGAACCCGGAAACTACGATGACAAACATTTGCCTCTTGAAGGGGAAGTCATTACCTACAACGAAACCCTGGGTGCTTCTTGGAGTTACAACAAGTGAGTGTGCCGGTTCTCAATCTTCAATGTGCTTGTTCAGCTGATGTGCGTGGCTACGCAGCGCGACTGGTCATGTCACGTCTTTCGATATTCCCGCTGTTGTGCTTCAGAAAGCGAAATACGTCCTCGATAATCAACTGGGTGGTATGATGTTCTGGTCGGTCGATGAAGACTACTCTCGACTTCAGTCAGATGGTCAACCGAGTGGCCCTCACCCCCATTCTTCATGGCCTTGGTGGAAAGGTCCAGCTAAGAAGGTGAACTACGGTCCTCACAAAGGTGCTCCTTGGCCATTGCCCGCCGGTATGTCACCGTCACCTTGGCGACGAGATGAGAGTGCTCTCAGCAGTCTCGAGAAACGCTCAGAATACCAGCCCACCGAGAGGTCTGAGAGGGATGCGGAGATAGACAAGAGGTGGGCTCTCGAGGTGAACAACGGTATCTGTCTCAACATTGGCGAGAGCCTGGTCGATGTTGCTGTGACCGCGTTCCAGCGCTGGGGCGGTGATCTCGACAAGAGCTGGAACAGTCTCAGCTACCCTCACTCGGGTATGTACATGGTCGATTGATACGATACGTTACGGACTTGCTGACCTGGGTGATGATGCACTACTAGAATACGACAACCTCCGAAATGGCTTCCATTGAGAAGCTGCTCCGTTCTTCGAGCGCACAAGTGGTGTTGCTGTAACCGCTGGGACACTTTCGATAGTCAACATACGGACCATTCTCCAAACCTTTAGCACTTACAAAATGCACTGTTATTTTTATACTGAGCGCGAATCACACAAACTTCGACCGAGCTTCCACCTTGTAAGGCGTGTTGCTTTAATGAACCACTCTCGCGAAGAGCGCGCTGCAGCGTTGATGTCTGGCTATCCCGCCGTCAGAGCAAATTACGAGAATAGGCTTCCTCCGTTCACAGCGAGCAGATTGCTTGACAAACCACAGCGTGCGAGGATTCTGCAATTTGACCTGTGAATGCTTCACTGAAAATGCACATTGTTGTATGCAATAGCTTTCTTTTCTCATCCAAGTAACAAGTGTCCATTCATCTTCTTGTACTAGGCAGTGCAATGACATTTATCTGCTTCAAAACCCTTTGTGATCAGAAAGATGAGACTGTTTGCACTTACAATTCCCGAGCATGTCAGAGCCTTTCGAAAGACACTAGAAGGCCCCACATGCAAATATGTCAAGTATAACACAGCTCACAAAGGTAGGCATAAGTGAAAGGTGTGCAATGCACTGTGTGGCGATACAATGATTCCCCAGACCAATACATTCGAAGGCTAAAGCTACATAAGCACCTTGTTGATACAGTCTGACAAACATAATCCTAGACTTGCCTAGCCAAAGTGACTGAGTAGATTCTCTGTCTATCATTTGCTACCAAAAGCCCTCCCACACACCAGCCAATAGCAACTCCACCAGCCACAACTCCAGTTGACTTGTTGGTCAATTGCCATGTCACACTTCAGTCACCATGATGATATGAACAATATCACCAACAACAGTTCATCCTCCCTGCAAAGCAATCACACTGATACAGCGACACAAGACACAGCCAACACCGCCAACATGACACAGGACACCATGAATGGTACCACTGTCCACAACACAGAAGGTGGAAGTCATTCATCCAGCAAGTGGAGCTGTGAGTCTTGATTGATGGAATCAGATTGCATGACCCTGACAGTCTTGATAGACATCTCTCAGGCACTGTCCAACCCTGCCACTGTGTATGGGACATGGAGGCATGACAGGGATTTCAGCAAGATTAAACAAGATCTATCAAGGAGACTCTTGACTACTTTATCATCCCAACTATCACATACTGAAATCAATCACTTGGGTATTGACACACTTGAAGACGATGCAAAACAGGACCTGGTTGATTTAAAGAATCAATTGACAGAATACTACAAGTCAGACGGAAGAATCCAGAACTGGTGTGAATCTAAAGCATCAGAAGTGATGGACAAAAGGAAGAATTACCTGAAAACCCAGGAACAGTCTGATGTCACAAAGCTCCATGGCAAAGTGTCATGACGGCCATTCCGCCACGACCACGAATAAGCCATTATTACGTAAACCCTCTTGATATCTTCGACTTCTTCGATATCTTCGAGCACAACTCGATATACTCGCCGAAGACCGAGTTAAAGGGGGCTGCAGGTGAACGATAGAAACAGGAGGAAGTTGATCGATGTTCTACGCATCCTGGCGGATGGATCAGTGGAGATATATAGGTACATGGTCTTAGTTCTCGTTGTTCTAGTCTTTCTCTAGCGATTTCTCGATTGAAGGTCATACCTAGTACCTTGCTCATCGTTCAACGATATCACTGTGGTACCTCAGTCTATCTAGAACTGCTACGAGCCCTTCTAGATATCCGCGTCAAGTTCCTCGCCATCCTCGCTATCCTCGTTATCCTCGTTATCCTCGTTATCGTCGTTTCCTCATAGTATACTGTCTCGTTGTGTGATAGGGCTCATTGACTGAGGCCACATTGACCGTCGTGACAGTATCGAGAAATCGCTCTTACCTATCACACATCCTCGTTCCCCCTGTTCTCGCTCTCTTGTTCGGATAGTTCGAACGAAAATTCATATCCTCGATCCTCTACTCGTCATTCAACATAAAACCTCTTATACTACCGACAATGGTCAACACCCGTGCAGGCTCTGCCTTAGCACCTGACAATCACCTCGAACAATTTCATCCGGATCTTCCGCCGCATCTGGGAGATGAAACTACGCCACAGAATGATGGAGAAGCTGGAGCTGATGATGGAGATGACGAACTTTCCGGAAATGAAGGTGGTCAAACACTGGCTAGACCAAGAGGTCTTCGACGATCTCAATCTGGCTCTCGTCCAGCATCCCATCTCTCTTTTCGTTCTCAGCCACGCCCCCGTTCTCGTCCTGCTGCTTCCCAAGTTCAGGGGTTGGCTTCTGTTCATGGATCAGGTGGAAGAAGCCACGGGACTAGTCATTCTGGACGATCTCGACACCATCATGCAGGCGTTGATTCCAACACCCTCCTGGCTCAAGTTCTCGCGAATATGGCGGATAGCAATCGAATGGTGTCGCAAGCTCTGTTGGGTAGAGGCACTCATGGTCGCAGTTCTGAGTCTCCCTCGTCCTCGTTCAAGGAGCCTAAACCTGCCGATCCAGAGAAGTTCTATGGCAACAAACCGAGTAAACTCGAAGGCTTCATCGACCAATGTGACTTGGCAATCAAGCTTCAACCATCTCGATTTCCTACCGAAGACATCAAGGTATCGTTCACGTATAGCTACTTGGGCGGAGACGCTCGGGATGCAGTCCGCCCTTTGATGAAGATGGATCCTATCCCAGAAGAACTCCAAACGTATCGCAACTTTATCAAATACTTGAAGGCCAACTTTGGAGATCCTGACGAGAAGGCTACGGCTCGAGCAGCCTTCAAGGAACTACGACAGACCAGCACCGCGGCAGAGTACTTCGCTCAAGTAAGACGATATGTTGGAGTCTTGGGATGGAAGGATCAGGAGCCAATCATTGAGAGGGCTATAGACGGACTATCCAGTCAGATGAAGGATGAGATAGCTCGACATGGAAAGGACTTCCTTACCTTGAACGAGTTATCAGCCTTTGTGGTTCAACTCGACAACCGTTTACGGACTCGAGAGGCTGAGAAGAAGAATGAAGAGAAGAAGGTTGTTAGCAAGGAAAGCAAGGAAAAGAAAGGGGATAGCGCTAAGTCACCATCTCCATCCTCGTTGACTCCCATTCCTTCCTCAACGAATCCGTCGAGAACTTCTAGTTCTACCCCAGGTCCCACGTCGAGTTCTACGAATATTACTCCTGGGACTAGACTTCCGCAGGAGGAACTTGATCGTCGAATGGCGGAAGGACTCTGTAGGCGATGTGGTCAGCCTGGTCACATTGCTATGGAATGTAGGGGGGGATATTACAATCGTCTCCCTCAGGCTACGGGAACTGCACCTGCAGACCCAAAAGCTTGAGGGACGATGGAGCAGGAGAGGTACATCGTTCTGAGTTAGCTAACCTCTCTGCAATAGTACAGGACTCAAAGATACCCGTTAGAAATAGAGATATGTTACCCCTACAAGCATCCACCATTAATTCCGCTCGTCCCGAGTCATCTCCTTCCATTCTCGATTCCGTTAGTTTCGATACCAGCAAAGCATCTTCCTCAAATATACCCGTCCCTTCGCTGCCTCTCGGTATTCCTAGATCGTCTATCGAACATTCCATCGAGTTACAGAAACCCCAAGCCGTTGTCACTGGACATCTTAGCGGAATTCGAAGTCAAATGGTGACCATTCTCCTCGACAGTGGAGCTGGTTTGAACTACATCGATAGTACCGTCATAGAGGAATGGCATTTGGCGACTGTATCATATGACGAACCTCGACAGATCACCCTCTTCGATGGCCAACCAAGTTCCGCCGGTCCCATTACAAAGTATCTTGAAGATACTGTTCAGATAGGAGAATACTCGGGTCAAGTCAGATTTGATGTGACCAAGTTATCAGGAGTACATATTGTTCTCGGATATGATTGGTTACAAGCAAATCATGTCATAGTAGATTTTGGACGATGAATGGTTAATATTCTGAACTCTCCAGGGGAGAATACAGAACAAGAACCACTCAAATCCGTTACCGTCTCGTCCAAGTCCTTGTCTTCGTCCTCGCCCTCGTCCTTGTCTTCGTCCTCGCCCTCGTCCTTGTCTTCGTCCTCGCCCTCGTCCTTGTCCTCGCCCTCGTCCTTGTCCTCGTCCTCGCCCTCGTCCTCGTCCTCGCCCTCGTCCTCGCCCTCGTCCTTGCCTTCGTCCTCGCCCTCGTCCAAGCCCTCGTCCTCGTCTTCGACATTGCCAGCTATCGAAGGGCCCATAAGGTTGGTAACAAGTTCGACAAAGGTTCAAGCCCCAATGTCTACCAACGAGATATCGGAAGTTTCGAGTTCGTCAAAAACTCCTTCCGGTCTATCGAAAGCCGTCTCTAAATCCTCGATGTTCCCGAAATGGCGGTCAAAGTATCGACCTTTGACGAATTTCAAAACTAGGAAGGATGCAGCCACGTATCCTAACTACATTCCTGTCTCTTCACCGAGTAAATGGGTACCTAGTCCTATAGCAGGGGTTAGTCCTCCGAAATCAACGCGACTTTGCGCCATTGCTTCCGAAGATATCAAGGTACCGGACGATTTCAAGCTTCTTCCAAGTTTCTGTGAACCTATGGAGTTCACTGAAGAGGAACGTGTCGAGGTAATGAAGGTGGTTCCAGCTGAGTTCCATGAATTCCTTGACATATTTCATCCTCGTTCTGGTAAGGAGACTCTTGCACCTGCAAGAGAGTATGATCTAAAGATCCAACTCAAGCCGGAGGCTAAGCTTACCCCAGCTCCTCTTTACGAGCTCAGTCCTGATCAAGTTGGAGCTCTACGGGAAACTCTTGATAGGGAACGAGCTGCTGGAAGAATTCGACCGAGTAACTCCCATACGGTTCTCCTACCTTCTTTGTCCCGAAAAAGGACGGAAAGTATAGAATGGTGGTGGACTACAGAAAGCTAAATGCAGCTACGGTCCCCGACGCCTACCCACTTCCTCTTATCAGCCAAGTTACTCTTGATCTCTCTCGGTCTAGGTATTTTAGCAAATTCGACCTTCCCAGCGCCTATCAACTACTACGAGTGGCAGAAGGCTACGAGAAGTACACAGCCTTCAGGACTCAATTCGGAATGTTTGAATCGCTGGTGGTGCGAGATGGGCTTCGTAATGCTCCAGCTGTGTATCAGCACTTTCTCAACGAGATCTTCGCCGATCTATTGGGAAAAGGCGTAATAGTATACATTGACGATATCATAGTTCACGCTGTGACCTTGGACGAGTTGCGTCGACTAACAAGAATAGTTTTCGAACGACTCCGCAAAGCGAAACTCTTCTTGAATGCTGCCAAATGCGAGTTTGAGAAGACCGAAGTCAAGTTCCTCGGTTTCATGATCTCGGCAAACGGTATTGGGGCAGACGCTTCGTATGTTCAAGGAGTGGTGGACTTCCCGGTACCAAAAACTCTTCGAGAATGTCGACGTTTCCTTGGACTTGCGAGCTATTATCGACGTTTTGTCAAGGACTTCTCTAGAATTGCCAAGCCGTTACATGCGTTGACTGGCAAGAACATTCCTTTCCAGTGGACGACTCTTCAGCAACGAGCCTTCGATCTCCTCAAACGCACGATGTCCACAGCTCCAGTTCTTGCCCACTTCAACCCTTTAGCCGAGACCCTCATACAGACGGACGCTTCGCATTTCGGCTGGGGATTCGTTATTTCCCAGATAGATCCTACGACAGCGCTAGAGCATCCAGTCGCCATGGAATCTGGATCCTTCAGAGGGGCGGAATTGAACTACACCGTCACTGAAAAGGAGTTCTTAGCAATAGTCATGGCATTCAAGAGAAAGCGACATCTATTACTTCAAGTCTTCTCGACGGTAGTAACGGATCACCTCAATCTGACATACTGGATGGAACCTCGACAGCTTAACTCTCGTCAAGCACGATGGGTCGACCTTCTCTCCGGGTTCTCGTTCAAGATAGTATATCGACCTGGGTCCAAGGCAACCTTTCCAGACGCCTTATCAAGACGAGCAGATTATGTTCCTGCGGGAGCCGATTTAGAACAGGACTTCGTGCAGGCGCTACCGAGTCTTGATCAATCCTCGCTACTTCCCGAATCTTACGATAGTCCCTTGCGTGCGCTTGTCCCTTCGACGGTGGAGGACCAAGACGACGGCGATGAGGAGTCAACCTCTACAGACGACGACAAGATGGACGTTGATGGGATCAAGGAAGGGTTGGTAGAGGATTCGGATTTAGATACAGTGAGAGAGATCTTGTCACGAACTCTTGCTGGCCCCGATACCGTAGAAGATCCCTGCGACTCTCCAGAACCTCGATTATTGCGGAATCTTGCCAGACGAATGGGTTTTCCCGACTCAGCGACCTTCGAGTTTAACGAACAAGGCTTGCTCACTCTGGATGGCAAGATATACATACCGGACCACAAGAATTTTCGCACCATAGTTCTCAAAGCGCATCATGATAGTGTGATGGCAGGACACCAGGGAGTGAGTAAAACCGTTGAATTAGTGCAACGGAAGTACTGCTGGCTTGGATTACGCAGGGATGTCGAGCTGTATATCAAAGGCTGTGTTACCTGCCAGCGAAATAAACCGGTTCGACAGAAACCGCAAGGTTATCTCCAGTCTCTCGAGGTTGCCGATGCTCCATGGTCTTCGATTTCAATGGATTTTGTCGAGGAATTACCTAAGTCCCAAGGTTTCAACTCGATTTTGGTTGTCGTCGATCGACTCACAAAGTGGGCAATATTCATTCCGACTACTACAACTCTTACGGCCTTGGGCTGCGCCGACCTGGTTATCGACCATGTTTTCTCTCACCATGGGTTGCCAACGAGTATTGTTTCAGATCGGGGTCGAAGTTTACAAGTCGTGTGTGGTCTGGGGTCTGTAAGTCTCTTGGAATCAAGGTGTCGTTGTCTACTGCTTGGCATCCACAGACGGATGGGCAGACAGAGAGAGTGAATCAGGTACTTGAACAGTACCTGCGTATCTTCGCCTCGTACAAACAGGATAATTGGTCATCACTCTTGGCTCGTGCATCGTTTTCATACAACAATTCGGTTCATTCAGCGATCAAGATGTCACCCTTCTTCGCCAATTACGGATTTTCCCCTCGATGGATTGAAGACATCATTCATGATGATGTTTCTTCTCTCGCCCCAGTGGTCGAGAAGATCAAGTCAATGTCTGAAGTTCATGAACTATGCCAGCGAAATATCGAGCTGGCCAACGAGGATTACGCACGATATTACAACGGGAAGCGAAGGGAAGAGGTTAAGTACAAGGTTGGAGACAAGGTGATGCTAAACCTTAGGAATGTGACGACCAAACGACCTATGAAGAAGTTAGATGTCAAATGGGCTGGTCCCTATGAGGTAACGGAAGTCGTTGGCGAGCATGCTTACCGTCTGAACCTTCCTAGCAGCATGAGAATTCATGACGTCTTCCATGTTATCCTTTTACGTTCGTTTACGCCTCCACTCCTTCCCGGACAGTCCTACGATCCACCTGGCCCGGTAGAAGTGGACGAGTTGGGCGAAAACTTCGAGATCAGTCGAATTATCGACTCAAGAATTCGGCGACGACGTCTAGAATATCAAGTGGAGTGGCTAGGATATGAAAATACCGAGGACGCGGTATCTTGGGAGCCTGTTAGTAACTTGGAAGGTGCCCAGGAATCGGTGGAAGAGTTCCACCGTGCGAACCCTGACAAGCCTTCGCCTAGAGACCTGAGTCGGTAACGTACTCTTGTTCTCGCTTCTCTCTTTATACCCTCGAGATACCCGTGTAATGGTCTTTTTCTTCGATATCCTGCTTTCAGTTTGCCTTGTTTCGCATCTCTCCTGGTCTCATGAGACTTCCGTTGAACGGAGTCCATTTTGTCTCTCTCTGCTCAGAGCCATTACTAAATCCACGATTCTGCTAATATGACATGTTTTCTCTAGGACCGCAGTAACCGAAATGCATAGACGGCCATATGTACAACTCAAGAAGATATCTACAGTTGAGAAGAGCTGGACGGGCCTTGTTCTCCCTCTCCATCAAACTCACCAGTAACCTCGTTCATTGGAATGCCAAGGAGACGTGTGATCCTACGAGCCTCAACGATGGCATAGTGACGGGTTGGACCGACGGTGTTTCGGGCGAACTCCATGTGATGGATCAGCCGAAGCCATAGCTCACCCTCATCGTAGCCCTCGTAACCCTCCCCTGCGCTCGCCTTGTGCGAGCAGGATTGGGAAAGGCAAGTGTAACACTTTGAATTCGGTGTTGGGGGACCCAAACACACGAAATTCCCTTTCCGGCACCTCTCGCAGGGCTTAGGTCGAGGGACGGCACTAGGATGATTCCTCTGCGTTCACAATTAGCTAAGTTCTCGCGAGATCGTGCATCGGTATCACATCGCTCACAAGAATAACATCCTCGCTCCTGTCCGTATTCTTCGGCTTTCGTGGTCTGCCGGGTGTCGATCGTGTGCCAGGAGTTGAGGAAGCTCTTCCTGGTCGTCGATGGGGAGTCTTCGGAGACTGGCGAGGAGGTAGATCATGCCCGTGAGGAGGTGGGGTTTCAGGCGCTGCCTTTCTCCAGGGGGCGTCTTCATCACCTTCGGAGCCGTCGGGGTCTACAATTCTATCAGCTGAGTGTCTAGAATTGATTCACTACGGTGCTCACCATTCTCGTTCTCCATGTTCCAGTCGTCTGGGTCTCGAATAACATCCTCGTCCCGGTCATCCTCGTCACCATCGTCCTCTGGACCTCTTTCGGACCTTTGATAGTAGTCAAGATCCATCTCTGACGGGATGTCCATGTTACTGGGCATCCATTCGTCCCTTTCTCGTGGGATGTCGTCTGGAGGAGAGGATAGGCTTGAACTACGGCGGGATCGAGATGTAGTTTCCTCCGGGCGAGTGGAGTCGGTACGGTTGGTGTAGGAGAAGGAGTTGCTGCGATTGGAGGAGGAGGAAGGAGAAGTAGTCGTTGGGGGGTAGCGATGGTCTCCCTCGCCGGTGATGGTGATCGGGCTGTTCTCGCTAATCAGCGCTAAGTTCCGCACGTCTCAATTGGGTTCATTGCTTACATCTTGGGATATTGTACTGGTACGTACGAGGTCGTCGGGGGGGTGCTGTAGCGCGAAACTGGGTTTCGCGGCCGGGAATGTCGAGTCGGAGGATCCCGGTCGAACGCTTGGCGTCGACAACGACCTCTGGGGTCGGGGGATGATAGGAGAGTAGGTGATCCTGGGGCTAAGGCGGGGGCGAGGTCTCGCCCTAGCCACAGGAGCAGGGGTTCGTGGTTCGGGAGATGGAGGCATCTCTGTGAACCGTCCGCCTGGTATGGCGTCAGCGTCGCTGAGTACCATTTTCTTTCATGATTAGGGTCTGGACAGCTCACCGTGGTTTTCCTCTCGCTCACGACGTCCGTTCGTCGCCTCGTCATCGAAGTCGACACTGATATCGAGGTCTTCGGCGTCTAGGACCGCCTGAACCGCTCCTATCGGCTAACGTCAGCATATCATTATCTCGCTTTTCTTGACCCTCTGTTCTTTCGCGTCGATTATTGCTTCGTTTTCGACTGCCCATCGGCGCTCTACCTCGTCCTGCTCGCGCTTTCGCTCGCTGCTATCGATACAGGGGCTCGGCACTCACCTCGCCGTCCCATTACGCTCAACTGTCCACTGGCAGCTCGGATTCTCATGTTTGTTCCTGTCGTTCTGTCAGCATCTGCCACACACCGCGCGTATGGCGTGCTTCTCGACTTACGCCTGGAAGTGTTGTTTGAGCGAGGCATTTCGGGATGGATCTTGAATGTTGTGGGGGTTGACAAAGGTATTGAGGTGAGAGATGAAAAGCTACTGCCTTGAAAGTTGAGTTACGCTCTTGAGTCTTCACCTGTGTGGTACGATGCTGTTGAATTTCCCGTTTCTAGTACCGGCGGTTCCCCCTCCTTTCGGTATACACTGTCGCTTCTTGTGCCCGTGCGCATTCGTCGAAATTCTCCTTGTCCTTGCGAGGTCCCCCATATCCTACCGACTTACCCTCACTGTTCTCTCTATTCTCATCTCGCCGGAGCTCGATCATAAGGGGGGGCAGAGTGTCATGACGGCCATTCCGCCACGACCACGAATAAGCCATTATTACGTAAACCCTCTTGATATCTTCGACTTCTTCGATATCTTCGAGCACAACTCGATATACTCGCCGAAGACCGAGTTAAAGGGGGCTGCAGGTGAACAATAGAAACAGGAGGAAGTTGATCGATGTTCTACGCATCCTGGCGGATGGATCAGTGGAGATATATAGGTACATGGTCTTAGTTCTCGTTGTTCTAGTCTTTCTCTAGCGATTTCTCGATTGAAGGTCATACCTAGTACCTTGCTCATCGTTCAACGATATCACTGTGGTACCTCAGTCTATCTAGAACTGCTACGAGCCCTTCTAGATATCCGCGTCAAGTTCCTCGCCATCCTCGCTATCCTCGTTATCCTCGTTATCCTCGTTATCGTCGTTTCCTCATAGTATACTGTCTCGTTGTGTGATAGGGCTCATTGACTGAGGCCACATTGACCGTCGTGACATGAGGCCACATTGACCATCGTGACATGTCTGTACTTGATCTAGTCTGATTTGTTTTTCCAAAGACTTGTTCAGTCCATGTTTCCAGCAATGGGATTGAGAACCAATTGGGATATTGAAGACACAAGTATGTATCCCTTCAAGTCCTAGTATGTCTTCTAGACGTGATACAGGTCACAAAACGTAGAACTGAATACCCCTTATGCATGTACGCACCGTGCCACTTACAAGTCGGAAACAGGAACACAAAAAGCAAAATCAACGTACGCGTTTCAGATGTGATTCCAACCCAGTTCGATCACGTTCAATTCAATGTGAAAGGGGATCGGGATGACTGGGTGCGATGCACAGCGTGTATCGATGTCAGCTTTCATCTTATGACTTGGTTTCTCCCGTCACTCATCTACTCTCTCTTCTTCCACAGACCCACAAAGGCGATCGAAGCTGGACTTTGACCGCATCACGTTCTTTCCACCTCGTCCTATACCCCCTGTCACCCCAACCAAGAACTCGGGCCCTGTCCTGGGCTCAGACTTGACCTTCGCACCGTCCTTTGGTACCCCCCAATTGACCACGCACTTAGAGAGCTCTGACGTGACCAGCAATCCATCTTTCCTGCCGTCTTCCTCTCTTATTCCAACGCAAACGACATCACGATCATCCTCCTTCGCAAATCCTCTTAATTTGATCGCTTTCCCAATT